>NW_015374070.1:1579175-1899597 GCF_001272555.1 Dufourea novaeangliae | reverse complement strand
GAAGGGAAAGAGGATGTTCCGAAACCATTCAGATAAGGACAAACTGTTCCAGATCTTCAATCCCGGAACCGTTTACCGGTTCTTTTTCACTCGCCGCCTTGTACAATAGCACGATGGTTCCCTTGACATTATGTCCCCGTACCCCCTCGTGTCTTAACCGCCTCTGCTCACTCTATTAGAGAATCGATAGTCGGCTGACATTTCGACGATAGAAGCCGGTCGCCAAGATCGTTGATCTTTGCTGACTAGATCAGGTGTATATTCGATTTATTTGCGCATCGTGATGACTATCCTGTCCTTGAACCGCTTGGTACCGTCGACGCGTTGAGGGGACGGGGTACTGGGACACTGTGCAAAGCTTCGGTATTGTCCAACTATGAATACATGGAATTGATGATAGCCAGAAATAGGACATTTTTGAATAAGACTCTTAGCTAGATACATCGGTATAAGAAGTATATAAATAAATCCTTCAGAAAGTTAGTTCCCTTTTCTAAATGTCACTGTCACATCTGAAACGAATCTCAATGCGTTATTACTGACGCCGGATATATAAAAATACACTTCAAAAAGTTTATAATCTTCAATCGTATGTCCCAGACATATTACAGAGTATGGAACCCCCTAAATACATCATTAAAAAGTAATCGAGTTCCCGAATGCACTCGACAACGAGTGTGATTGGATTCGATTCTCTTAGCTAGATACATCTGCATAAGAAGTATACAGATAAATCTTTCAGAAAGTTAGTTCCCTTTCCTAAATGTCACTGTCACATCTGAAACGAATCTCAATGCGTTATTACTGACGCCAGATATATAAAAATACGCTTCAAAAAGTTCATAATCTTCAATCGTATGTCCCAGACATATTACAGAGTATGGAACCCCCTAAATACATCATTAAAAAGTAATCGAGTTCCCGAATGGACTCAACAACGATTGTGTTTGGATTCGATTTTCTGACTTCGAGGATGATCGAAGTTCAAAAAGAAAATGTGATCGTTCTCTAAATCCACTCCAGGAAGTATCGTCCGAGCCTAATCCCGTTTTTCCCTTCCGTCCGGCTCGCACGGTATGATCGATACCCGGCGTCATGCACGCACGTTACCGGTAATTAAGCACGTATACTAATCGGCCGCGTTAAGGTATGCATGTACAGTCCGTCTAAGTGGGGTGCTCCTCTCCGACATGGCGGGGGCGTGAGAAGTGCCTTAGCCCTGTGACCTTCGTGGCCTCCAGGGTACCCCGGTACTACTCCTCCGTAGGTACTCGACGTAGCCACGTCGTGCAACCGGTGGTGGGGAGACTCGAAGAGATAGAAAGAGAGAGGAAGGTACGGGCAGTCTGTCTATACGCGGTCTTCACTCGGTGCATCCGGTGGTGCCGATCGAACTGTTCGACCTGATCAAATTTTGACACGTTCGACGTTTCCATCGTCGATCCATCGACCTCTTGATTCGAGAATGGACAGGTTATAGTTTATCCGTGGGAACGAATCATTGATTTACTTTGTCTCGATCTAGATTGGATCAGGCGCGATGGACAAGTTTTGGGGAAAGATCGAAGGTCTGTGGAAGTACTGATGAGTAACTACAAGTATCGATGTAGATTCTTAAATGATGAACAAGGTATCCGTATTTCACTCAGACTACTAGATGTTTCAGACTGATTTATTTTTGTAGTATATCGATTTACATCCTTATTGTATTAACCCTTTTTAGGTTTACAGAACAGTCGTCCAATCCTAAGGTATTATCTCCTGAATAGTCATATCTACCCAGCCAGTTGATCATTATAAGAGACGATCGGTTGACCCTCGGTGATTTGCCTCGCGAGTAATATTCTTTGTCCCACAGGACTCGTCAGCCGAAACGAGCATCCGACAATTTGACTTTCCCCACGATCCTTTCTCCTCTTCCTCTGCCCCACCGCGTCCACCCTGGGTTTTCATTCCCCCCCGTCTCGACCCTTTCGCGTCTCTCATCCGTCTCTCCCGTCGGTCCAACGCCGGCCGCGGACTTTCCGGACTTTCAGGCTCGACCCCGGGGCCCCCGCGAGATGCGGTAGGAGAGTTAACCTTTCAGGAATGACTATTTCATGGCCACTTCCTGGGTTCAACGCTCCTGCGATTTCTATGCAGGTAGGGTAAAGGTATACACACGAATGCGAACACAGACCGGCCGGGGCTCCCACACCGGCCCGCGAATCCGTATATACGTGCACGGGCAAACCCTGAACCCTGACGTTCAGAAGAACCGTTCCCTTGTACCCGGGGCCTTATGTTCTGCGTGTACGCCGTGTAGAGTATCGCGGCGCGCTAGGTCTGCTTGAAACGGTGGTGGGGGAGAAGAGCCAGGGACCCAAGGGATCTAACGCATTCAGGCCTGTGTGCGCTTGCATAATATTAGACCTTATGCAACCTGCCCTTCCCACACTTATCACTGCCTTCCTCCTGCTTCTTCTTCTTCCTCATCCTCCTCCTCTTCTTCTTCAACCGCTTCTTCCCGTTCTCCCCTTCCTCCACGCTTCTCTTCCTCTTTTCCATCTTCGCATCGGTTCCTAGGCTGCCGGAGAGGTGGAAAGAAGCCAAGTTGTGTTTGTGGTGGATCCCCACCCTGGGACACACAAACGGGGCCCCCGGTTAGGCTTGTTGGAACGGTGCCCGAGCACCGTGTGCCCTTGGCGTTACGCTGAGCCCCAGGGTGGGGTGGCTCGAGCCGGGACCCGACTCTGTTCTTTCTTCCGCTGGAGGAAGCGAGACTGTTGAAGGAGAAGAGGATCAAACCGCGCGGGAAGACGAGCCGGGTGTACCGGGGCAACTCTATGGGACGGAAGAGGATCGCGCAGGGGTCCGTTCGGGGGGAAGGAGGCAAATGAAGGAAAGAGGAAGAGAGACCCATCGACCGACCGGCGCGGCGGTCGTCTCTGGACCTCGTGGGACCGTGGAATAGGGTGGTAGACGGGACGGGGGGTTGGTGGAGGGCCCCCTCGGCTAAGTCAGCGGGGGTCAGAACGGAGATGCTCCGCGGTCGTGTCGGGCGGGGCTGCCCGCTCACGACTTGAACTATCGCACGCCCCCACTAGCACCAGCATCCACCTTCCAGCCTCGGCCTCGGACCGTTTTCTCGTCTGGACGCTACGTCCCGGCCGTCTACCCACTCCGTGCGCCCGGCGCTTAATTCGATAAATAATGCTGCCGGCTCAAGGTTAGCCGCGCTAGATCCTTGTCAATTTGTATCAAGACGCGCGCTCGCGTTACTTTCGAACGGATCGTTACTTCTCTCGCGCGCGATCGGGGACGACCGGAGAGGGAGGTCAGGAATTCCACGTGGATTTTTGGTTGGTCCTATCGTGTTCATTACGTGGATATTGTTGTGTAAAAAGACATCCTGTTTCCCATCAATGGTACGTTATTACAACAGTTAGTAGCTTTACACAGTCACGAGTCAGACTAAGCTACTTTAACCCTTTAACGCCTAGTGTGTCGTATATGTTACATCTAGGAAATCCTATTGTCGGGGGTTTTACCGTGAAAATACGGATAACGTGCATGTTATGGGATAATTTTTTAATTAACTAATCGCAAGAAATCATTTTTTTCCACGGTGTCTGGGCTTTATAGGGTTAAAAATAAATTAAAAAAATTAAACATAGGTTGGTTTAATATCGATATTTTCGATTTCAAAATAACAAGATACAACATATATATTAGTCTCATAATTTTGGAACAACGATTAATGGGTCTGATCGTTAATGGGTTAACTGTAGCCAGTGGAACACTATTGACTACCATTTCTTCTTGTTCTACGTAATACACAATATTTTACCTATAAATTGTACAATAACTTATCCAAATAGTATGGTTCCAAAAAGTAGTAAGTACTATTAAAACAGTAGTCTCTATTTTAGGCGTACTACACTGCCAATAACAGTCCTCTACGTTCTCCAAGGTGCTACCATTTTGGTCAAATAAACGCCCACAATCATTCGACTCAGCGATTACCACAATTTCTGCTTGTTTCTGAAAATTCCCGAAAGTGTCCAGGTGGCATAAAATACATTCAATGAAAGCTACTCATCCCTTGGCTGGGATGTATAAACCGTTTCCAACAAATATTCCCCAAGTTTCGCGCCTTCTAATTCAATTCCGCGGGGAGATTGTAGAGTGGCGAACGTTTAGGCCGATCACAGCCGGGGTCCGGATCTGAGGACGACACTAAGATCATAATCAAGGCGCAGACAGCGGTGATCGAAGCTCAGGGCGTTAAACTGGCGTGTAATGACGCTGCGTATGGCGGTCCGGTCGATCGAAGGCGAGTAAGTGCGTCGACACCGTTGCATTATGGGGCCCGGGTAGAAGGACCCCGCTGATCGACGGGCGTTATACGTATATACATATATGTATATATGTATATATTCGCCTCGCACGCCGCCCGGACCCGTCGAAAGGCACGGGCCACCAATGGGTCTCTCTCTCTCTTGGTATATCGTAAATTGCCTATCGTAATAAACGTATTATCGCGCGGCGAGGCGCATGGCCGGTGCACGCCAACGTAGGGACGTGGCAGACAAGCTAAACGGGGCCCGTTTTGTATCCGCTGGCACCTGCTTACACCGGCGCATTAAGCCGGCTAAAGCCGCGGAAAATTGGCGATCCGCGCAGCGACTCCTTCTTCTCTTCGATGAGAGACGCGCGTGCGCGCGTGCGCTTGGGCCCTCGTCGTTGGTTCTGTCACGTCCTTGAAAAATGAACGCGTGAGGCGAGAAGGATCGACCGACCGGCCGGTTTCGGAAAGTGTAATTTGCGAGCCGGCGAGATGGTAATCACCCTGCACTGTCACGTACCGAACACACGGTTTTTCTGGTTGCCGCGTTAACTCGTCGCCGCCGCCGCTGACGCTATTCCCAGAGACATGATAAAAGGATGCACTGGTGTAGCAACGCGAGGTCGCGTCCCATTTCGTGGTTTTTTTGCGGTAATTGCAGTGGAGTTTCGAGCACCGGGCGCGCAGTTATCGAGGGAAAATGGTGGTTGGAATGCTTTTGTATGTGCGAGCTCGTGAATGTTTTGATTGAATTTAAAATTGAATTTTCAAATTAATAAATGTTTTTGAACAGTCAAACGACAGGAATAATGTTGCGTTTAGCTCCTTCGTACACTAAGCTTTAGTTCTCGAAAGAGCTTCCAATGACAAGTTCTAACTTATCATTGATACTAATACTTTGCTGGCGGGAGGGTCTTTGTGTTTGCAAATATACAACTTCAGACGTTCTAAAGAACTTCTTGAAGAAATACAACTATGTAGTACACACATACACATGCATCAGATTTGTTACATTTATTAACCCTTTCGCTTATGATTGTTTTAACGACTTTGCTCGTCGGAGTTGCTTTAGTATTAATAACTTCCCAGTAACAAAATCGATTCTGTGTTCGTTGAAACTGTAATTATACTCTACAAGCTGAATCAGCAAAGTAGTATTTCACTTCGATTTAAGATACACGGTCAATATGCATATTTGCTAACATCCAGTTAAGAATAGTTGCGACGAGTCTAACGCGACAATTGCGAGGCAAGGAGTTAACGTTCAAACGTGTTACCAAAGTCGTATTAACTTAACATTACAATCTTCATCCACAGCATCTTCCAACAAGCTCCACAATATTACTTTATCAACGAGCAGTGGTAAAGCCCGAATTTATCGCGATTAGGCTGCATCAATGAAATCCCTAGCAGAACGACAATAGATAATTAGTATCTCAAATATTAAAATTCCCAGTAAACTCCAAGGACAGCGCAAGAGGTCAGAGTTTATCTACAGCCGGCACTGGAACAGTTTTCTTTAATCATCACTTCCGAATCTGAAACGTGGTCGGAATACTGTGGGATCGGGAACTCCATACCCAACAAAGGAGCAAATAACATCTTGGGAAAAGAGGAGGGTTCCGTGGAGTAGTGGGTAGAGTCTCTGCTTTCGGTGCCGGGGGTCGTGAGTTCGAATCCCGCTTGGGCCCTCTCATTTTTCCAACGCTCCTACAATACCCCCAGCGACACACGGCAATCCGTGGGTCGCCTTCGCGTCGAGTGCGCACGGCCCATAATTATTTTTCCCTGTACGAAACTGATGCGTCTAGATGCGCCAGGCGAATTCCCGTGCCCCCGAAGGCACCGACGGTTGACCCAGTAGCAGTAACCGGCGATGCTGCGGCCACAGCCGCAATAGCTCTCGCAAGTGGATAACTGCCATGGGGATCGGTCAAACCGAAGTCGACGGCCTGCGCCCAAGGGGGCTCGGGAGTGCAACCGTGGCCGACCTCCGTAGTCGAACCGATCTACGTTTCGACCTCTTCTACTTCGGTATCATTACGGCCGTTCGGGTCTTGGCTCGTGTAGGAATGCTCGCTCGGCATCCCTCCGACCGTTCTCGCGTTGCCGTTGCACCTGAACCGCACACCTGTAGGAGATAGTCGTCGCCCCCCCCCCCCCCGTCCCCTGCCACGATTGGCTACGATTTCCAGAGGTCGCGTACTTCATCTGTGATCTCATTCGACGGATTTCTTTCAAACGCTCTGATACGCGTATTGGAATCATCTTTGATTCGTGTCGACATTCCTTGGGATACCTTTGGCTTTTGGGTATGTCGGGTATATTGATTTTTAACGGTGAATGTTCTTGTTTTTTGAAAATGTTTATTTGGTAGTTTTAAGGTTTATAGCCTGGGTGGCTAAACTGCGGCTCACGAGTCGTACACGGCTCTTTTAGATCCTTACTGCGGTTCTCATATATTTATATTACTTTATTTTTTATAAATTTGACATATACTGTGTATATGTATGTAATATGATATTTTTGTAAGTTCGCTGGCTTTATTATGCAGTGTGACATAGGCACGCACATTGTAAGCGTAACTCACAATTTAATTTTCCGTTCCAGTAGAGATCTGGCTATTCAAAACCCAAACCCACCAGATCTCACTCCCCGTCACTTAGATTTAAACAGAGACGCCAATTCCTTCGAAAGTTATCTACCTGTTTCTAAACTTGAGACGCCCGCTTTCAGGGAAATGTTGCAGGTCCCTGAAGTGGGTCACTCGTGAGGTGATTTGGAATAAGTTTTTCCTTAGCACAAATGTTATCCGAGGCTTCGTTAACGAGATATTAATGAAAAACCCCGCCCAATCAGAGCGCGAGTATGCCGGCCGAACTCCCGCGGTAGCTCTCGGTACGCGCTGTGATTGGTAGTCCCCGTAGGTACTTCCCTACCGCGGGAACTCGGCCGGCAGACTCGCGCTCTGATTGGTCGGGGTTTTTCGTTAATATCTCGTTAACGAAGCCTCGGATAATATTTTTGCTAAGGAAAAGTTTGTTTCAAATCACCTCAAGAGTGATTTATTTCAAGGACCTACAACACTTTTGTTACACCCTGTATCTCTATGCCTGCAATACACTTTAACCTCTGTTGAGATTTACTTCGTCTATTCGAAACACGAAAACTTTTTTACATATTGAAAGGAACACCTTGACTATTCTCATAATCGATTGATTAACGTCTAGCTTCAAGACGGTGATTAACTGATGCTGAAACGCGTGCTGGAAAGTTAGCATGGTTGATGATTTGCGATTCAGGTTGCACGTTGTTTCTCATCGGTACAGTCTCCGAGGAGCAAGTACACGGTGTTCGGTTGAGTTTAAAACGACTCGACCATCATCGTGTATGCTGATCGCGTCGCGTAATGTTAATCATCGCTCGAACGTTAATTTATATTGTGGGTACGGCGCGGATCCCGAAGCTCGGATGGAAAAAGAAAGTACATACTGTTTTATACCTAAGAGAGAAGATCTTATCCGACGCGTGTCCCTTGCGGGCAACCGCGTCCATAATTCTGCTCGTGTCACTCGCATATTATGCGGGGAATAAATACCCCGTCGGACCGTCTACGTAGAAATCCGGCAAGTGGCCGGGGCTACCGTTTTTTCCGTGACGAAACGGAGGGGGGAAAAAGAAAAGAAAAAGAAGGAACACACGATCGGGGACGGGATGAGAAATATCGATCGTAAATCAGGCCCGCCGAGAATTTAACGAAAGCCGCGCGAGAAAAAAAAAGGTCGATTAACCCGCGAACGTCTGAAAGATTGCATGAAATATGACCGAGACGTTCGGACCACCGGCGTCAAGATTTTCGATTGGAATACACAAACGGATATAATTACGCATTAATTATATTTATCGTTTGTGGGGCAAGAGCTCCTTAAACGGTTTCGGGGCGTGATTAAAAGTCAACAGTGACTTATCTCGTGCGAGAGAAGAGAAATGAACGATATCGGTGAGAATGAGGAAGAAATTACGGGAAGCATTACGAACGAATTGTTATTTGAATAGAAAATAAAGGAACCTTTTAACCTGGGACCCGAGTTCGTGAAATCTATTGACTGAAGAATAAGGAAAAATATAAGAGGCTATCGGAACACACCCGCCGTTCAGTCGTCATCAAGAAGTCTAACAGTCAAGATCGGTGGTGTCTAAATTCAGTGTTAATTGTGTTATTATTTAATCAAAGTGTTTTGTTGTAGTTATAGCGAAGATGTTTGTTTGTTTTATTTTTTTTTCAAACTTTCCTTACGGTTTTCACTCGTAACCATGTATATTTAAAGAGGCTTTGGGTGTAGCTGAATGATTCAAGAGAAAGTTTCGACTAACGAAACAATGGATTTGTGTGACTCCATTTCGACGCGTGTTAACAACTCGATCGACAGTATCGGCATAAATCTCAATGAGCCATGGTGATTCGGAGCGTTTGATTGACTCAGGCGATGAAGTCGCGGCACTTTTTCAACGATTTGTCAGGATCTATTTTTATCACGGTTAGCCTGTACGATCGATGTTGCAGCTGCATTAACGAAATCGCTTAGTTCCGATTGATCGTTAATGTGAATCAGCGGCAGAGGAACGGAAAGCATAAAAAATCCGGTGCATATAATAAATTACTTCGTTAAAATGGCTGCGATTCGGCGTAACCATTCCCGTCGTGATATACATGGTTAGGTATTATATTAGTAACACTTACAATTAGTAACGAAAACGTGGTGATCAGCGGACCGCTTAAATAAATTAATTCGTTTGTAGGCGAGTGTGCATAATACGCGTTAAATCATCGCAAAGGAAACAATTGGTTTGTAATCCAATATACCAGGAGCATCATTTGTTTCTTTTAGAGTGGCGTTTAGAATGCTGTTAACTTATCCAAGAAACAACCTAATATGTTAGAATAGAGAAACCCATACACATAGTCTACTTTCTTTTCTACAACTACAGGAGGATTGGAGACAAAATGTAACGTACAACTCCTCTCGACAATCCGTTGTATTGTAATTCAATCGTTTCATAAATTTTACCACAAATTTCTTTTATCAAAAAAGAGTCATTTTATTTCGAACCTTCAGATATTGAGTACGAAGAGAATGTTAGGGACAGAATTCTATAGGCATCGTTCATACGTACATAGGTAGACGTCAAACTGGTGTTACAGTTGTTCTCTGGTTATTGTACAACATACATTTTAGGTAGGGAGTTCGTAGTATTAACACGTCTTACCGTAAAAGTAATATCACTTACAGGGAGGAATTACACAGAAGACCATTCAATCGACGAGTCAGCTTTAATATTCCATTGTACATGTTCCGCCATGGCATGCAAGCAAACTCATCCCATTTCGTTGGGAATACCAGGCATCACGTAATGGTAAAGTGGCCCTATTTCGTCCAATCATCATCTTCCCCTTGCTTTTCTCCGCTGCAACCCCTTCCATCTGTACGGTACAGTTTCTGGCGCGTTTCCAACCCAGAGGGGGGAAAACGCCGCTTTTCTCCTCGCGGAGAGCCATTATCCCCAATCGATGTCGGCGGGCGCAATCATTTCCACATGCATCATTTAGCCGTTGCAGGCCCTCACGTAACGGTAGATCGATCACGCCAAATGGACCCCCGGCCGTGATTACAAATTCTCTTTAAAAGATCGATATTTCCTTGCTCCGATTCTCACAATTGCCCGCGCGTCGTGCGCTTTAATTGCCCGCGGAGACGCTTATCCTTTTTTTTTTTTTTTTGTTTTCACGAACCACCGAGGCGTATCATTTTTCCCCGGCTATCCCCGGGATAATTCGGTCGAGTCACTCGAACGGACATGAGAACGCTCGTGAAATTACATGGAAACGGTTTAACGAACCGCGAAGTAGTACGAAAGGGAACGTTCGATCGTCGGGGAATCGGAGGATTTCGTTGGGAGAAGTTTTCTCGGGAAAATTCGAGACTCTAGAGGCTTGCCAATTGTGACTTAGAATGTAATTTGCGACAGGTGTGCTCTTTAAGAAATACACATTTAAATGGAAGCTGTACTTTTATTGGCCCGTCGCTATCGCTAAAGTCTGGAGAAACGATCATCATTGGGGTCTAGGAAAAGAATTTATTTTCCCTATGATAACGTTAAACTGCAATTCCCTTTCTTGACAGGATAAAAATAATCTTCGTTTGATTCGGGTAATTTTGTCTTCGTACTCTTCGATCCTTGTAACATCTGGTTTTCATTTCGAGTGTCACAAACCATCTAGACTGATTTCTCGTAGAACTAATTCCATGTAAAAATTGTAACTAAACTATGTTCAAGAGACTTTATCCTATTCTATATGGAAGTAAATCTTATCAAATGAAGATAATCAATTTCCAATTGAACTTCTCTCAGAATGAATCTATGAAAGTTTAAACCTTCGTGAACATCGTTGATATAACGAAGCCACATTGTTCCAAAGAAGTTCCGACTATACAAGTCACCCAATGAACTGAATCAACGGATTTATCATAATCAAATACATTTAGATTTGAGTATGGTGCAACCGAAACTTATTTACAATTTCCTTCTAAGCTTTGTAATTTGTAATTGCACTAACTTCGAACTGTATCGAGGTTGAGCTAAATCTGAATTGTTCTGAAGCTAAACAAAATTTGCAGTAAAGTCCCCTAAGTTACTGGTACATCCTATCTTCGATATCGTTCCAAGCGTGCCTTTCTTATAGTGCTCCCATTATGTTCCAGAGTAACCAGAATTATCCCAAGTCAACTATCGAAAACTAGCAAACATATACCCTGAGAAATCCTCTATAATCCGAATGAGACGAGTCAGTAAAAATAATCAAAACATCCACAAGCTAAACCCAACTATTGTCTGGTAAGTGTCTTCGCCTCTGTTTCACCTAAATGGCCACCACCAATGATGGTATAGTTTCTATGGAATGGTCCCTGTAATTAAGTGATCTGAAGTCACCTATCCTTCATCACCCTACCCACCTCGAAAGTGGTTCCTAATTTGGGATACAATCGTTGGAAACCCTATACGTTCAACTATCGACCTGCACTATTTCCAGCGCTTGTCTTTACGCAGGGACTCATCCCGTGTGACACGGAAGCCGCGATACCGTTCGTTTTTCTCGAAAGACGAGAATCCCCACACCGCGTCGATGGGGTTAACGAGGCGCGACGCGCTCATGGATACCGAACGCGGTCGAGGAAGAGCCTGAAGAGTATATAAAGTATGATTTACGACCGCCTTCCGCGTATCTACTGGCTCTCGGTGGGCCCCGTCGAAGCACGAGCGTCGAAGACCCATGGGGGGAGGGGGGCAGGAACAGGGTAGAGAAAACGGTCGGCTCAGGGGAGGCTTGACCCGGCCACGCCACCGGTTTTGCATATTCGCCACTGCAACCGCACAGAGGCCCGGTGGCGGATATACATCATGCATCCACGGGGGCCGAGTCCCTGTCGGTTCGTCGTGGCGCAAGTGGAACGGTGGCTGCACACGAACGGGGCACACGGACCCCGTGGACGACGCCGCGAGGCCACGTTACCGCGGCCGGTCTTGGGTGGGTGCACCGTATATACACGGTCCTCGCGGTCCTGCGAACTGCCTCGCTTCTTATATTCGTTCTTTGCTGTTTGTCCTTTCCGTACCGACCAGAACCGAGGAAGAGGCTCACGATGCGGCGATAGCTCAGGCGAATTTGCATCCGTGGAATCCGTGGCGTGGGCCGTGCTGTCCCTGCTTGTCCCTCCCTACCTTCTCTCTGTCTCTGTCGCCGCTGGAGTCCTTTCACCCCCTTCCACCCTGCCCCCAACCCCTGTTCGCCGGAGCGAGGATGCTTCTTTTTTTCTCGGCGGAATCGACACGAATTCTACGGGGACACACCGGTATCCAGGTACCAGGATATACGCGAAACTATTCGAGTGCCACTGTTTTCCTTCGCCCCCGTTGTTCACGGATGCCTACGGCGAAGGAAAGGACGCTTCAAGAGAAACGAAACCGTGTCTCCGGCACGGGTCTTGACGCGAGAGGACACCATCGTGTAACTTCTTTATCCACGATAAGAAAGCGGTGATTCCTGAAAGAGGATTGATCTGGCTGAAGGCTACCCAGGTGATTTGTCACCGAGTTTTACCGACGATTCGATCTTGAATACCGAGAATGTTCTGATCAAAAGTCTAGATAGACCGTAAATCGATCGAGTTTCCGGGAACGTGGAATTGCGTAGTGGTTAGGGGAAAGGGTCGATATGGCAGTAGATAATGGAACGACAGGGAAAGCATGCAAGTTGTCACGGTGAAACGCCAGTGAAACTGCCTGTCCCAGAGCCTTCTCTTATCTTTCCCCCCGCCGTGGGTTTCCTCAAACTTGTCTTGAGCCGCGGACTCGGTTCCATGCGGACGGACATCTTCCTCGACGACATTAGCATTATTCAGACACGAGGTTCCCCGTCCCAGAGAGACGGTATATCCTTCGATCTCGCGCGGCATGAAACGAGTCGGACTGGGCTTGGAAACGAACCGGAACCGTGGGGGCCTCACTCGCGGGATATCCCCCGTCTTGCATTCAGTCGCATCAAAGTTAATGCCAACGTCGAATCGGCGGGGACCGCGGGCCCCCGATTGCGACCGGCCTTCTCGTAGCCGCGTTTACAAACGGAACACCTTATAAAGCTGCCCGTTATCGCGGTCGAGAATCTTATCGTCGACGACGATCCGAGGGGGCCCGTTTCGGACGTCGGAGATACCGGGGATTCCGTGGGGCAGCTCTGTGGTACACACGCGTGTGTTTCCACGACGGCGCGTTGAACGTGGGGATCGGAAACGTGCCTGTATGCGGTCGTGGGGTACGTGATTCTCGATTTTATGGATTTATTGGCTTGGACTTCGGCGTGTACTATCGATCTTCTAGCGATTCGCTGTATTTGTACCGTTTTTTCTTTTTGTTCAACTGGGTACTTCGAACGGTTTCTGTAGGAAAGGTTGAGCGACTGTTGATCGTCGGCGGAAGTCCACGGTGAGATACTGAAACTGGTATTCTCGGATTCTAGTTGTACACGAGAGTATGTATTCTCGGTATCGAGTGAATAGGTGATTGTCATGCGATCTGTCGATGTCTGTCTGGTGGATAGATCAATTCGATCCCTTGAACGATCTTTGTATTGTACACACAGACATAAGGTGTTCGCAACTTGTTCTATTCTTGTTTTTTTTTTCGTAATTCTTACGTTGAGAAATGTGCTAGTCTTCAGTCGGTTGACAGTCGCTTGTATAAGTTTTAAATCACATTGCAGTCGAGATGGAACTCTTAGGGTTCGTTAAACGTCAGTCGATTACGTTTATCTTACATGAATTGGTGTTTGATTCTCGTGTGCTGTTTGGGTGCATTTCACTCAGAAATGTCTATATTGCTTCAATATCAACAGGTTATGTAGATCATAATCAAACACTTTGACTGTCACGTCACCCAAATATGTGTGATACGTACATTGGGAAGAGGGCTAGATTATGTAAGTAACGTTATAAAATTTTGCATAACACTAATATCATAATGTAGTTTAAAACAAGATCAACAATAAATTAAGTGAACGTATATATTTACAACGATTTATGACTTGAAAAACGAAATAATGTCGGTCTGGCTACGTACGGCTTTTTTCACTATGGGGCAGTCAACGCGTTAATTCGATGTCTATTTCAATGTAATATAATTTATGGAGTATCATCGTAGCATTTATTTCAATACTACACGGATATCATCCGTTATTCATTTCACAGTGTCCGTTTATAACTTCATTGTTCCGAGAAATAATCCCATAATCTGTCGAACGAGTAAATTTCTTCGCACCATGAATATTCATGCGAGTATAATAAAGCGTAAATAAATAACAATCCGAAGAATCATTTCTGACAATAATCATCTGTACGATACAATTTACGCTGCTACAGCGACTATGACAGCATTCAAATGCAAGAATCTTTGGTTAAACAAATAACACCAGAAAACATAATTGAAAACCAGCTTTTATTTCAAATAACAAGTTAATCCGTTCATCCCAGTTAACATTCTAAAAGTAAAGTTACAAAGTTACTATCCATGGTTTTATCGACAAATGCAAATCCTGGCTCGTTCCTATCATTCAGACCCAGCGGAGCATCACGATTTTCATTCGACTGTACCCCGAGCTTCCCTCTTTTTCCGTCTTTTCCAACACCATAGAATTTTTCCAGGGAATTTAATGTCGACTCGTTGTTCGACAGGCGGATCGGCGCACGCCCGCGACCGGTAAGGGGCTACTAAAACGAAACGCTTGTATTCGGGTGAGAATAGCCACACGGACTTCCTGTTACGTCTCGTATCTTATCGGTGGTAATCGCCGATATGGCGGTGTTCCTTCCCGGTCGCTCGGGAAGGTTACAGAACTAATAGACCACCTTCTTCGTGCCGCGACCCTCGTGGCGTGGTCACGTACCACGGCCTTTTAACGCCTCCCGTGGCCATCTACATACGGCCACGATCCTTAGTTTCCCATAGATGTTCCCTCCACCTACCACGGTCGTCCCAGGATCACGGACCCCTCGTTACTAGCCGGGCTCTCTGTATCCTTCCTATTCCACCTTATCGCCCCGCGAGCCGAGGACGATTAACACTACACCGTTGACTGCTATGGGAATCCGGCACCGCCGCGCACGCCTGATCGATGTTTACCGACGTGTATAATCGTTCCACGATCAGAAATCTTTTTCTGATATAGGTACTCTTTATTCTGGAACGGAAATGGCATTATCGGAGTGATCGATGTTTAATATGAAACATACCAAGCGAAATTTCTGGAAAGATTTGGTTTCTGGAAAGTAAGCGAATATCTTTTGTGTGAATTGTCTTTAAGGCCCCTTTAGCGGCCCGAAATAGAATTTTTTTTAAAGAACGCGAAGAAGATATGATAAAAACAATAACTTGCCTTTATTTAGTATATATTGAAGTGCATAAAAAATAATTTTATTTTAATATTCGTATAGCTTGGAAAATTGTAAGTGACGCTAATCGTGTTGATATAAAATTGCACTGTATATAATAGAAACAATTTCTCGCCTTTATGTAATATACATTGAAGTGCATAAAGAATAATTTTGTTTCAATATTCGTACAGCTTGGAAAATTGTAAGTGACGCTAATCGTGTTGATAGAAAATTGCACTGTATATGATAGAAACAATTCCTCGCCTTTATGTAATATACATTGAAGTGCATAAAGAATAATTTTGTTTCAATATTCGTACAGCTTGGAAAATTGTAAGTGACGATAATCGTGTTTATAGAAAATTGTACTGTATATGATAGAAACAATTCCTCGCCTTTATGTAGTATACATTGAAGTGCATAAAAAAATAATTTTGTTTCAATATTCGTACGGCTTGGAAAATTGTATTGCATTGTGTTGTAATTGTATTGTACAAACTGTGCGCACGATATCTTGATGTACAGTAATTCGAAATCAAAATTTCAAAACGATTATTGAATGTTACTTCAACGTCTATTGCGTGATCTATCATGAAGTTGAAAAAATAAGGAGGAACTTTTATGTATATTATTGTGAATGACAGAAGAATTTATGCTTAAAAATGTTCAATACTAGGTCGTACGACAGCTGATTCAATTACAAAGCGAATGTCCAAGGAATGTTTAAAATCGATTAATAACTTCTTACGTTACGATGGGCACCGTTCAATTTTGTATCAACACAATAATTCAGGAATATTGAAGCGCAATATTTGTTTATTTACCTGAATGTATAATAAGTAAAAGCTAGGAAGTATATTTACCATAACTTCTTTTGTTTCTTTAAAAAAAAATGTCCCTGCCGATTGAATGATCAGTTAATTCCGTGACCTCGAATGAATCCGTCTGATCTCCAGCTTCCGTGATTAATTCTTATTTGCTCTCACGGGTCACGATTTGTCGACTGGTCGTAAGAAACAACGCACGAAAGAGTGAGAGAAAAAAAGGCACGGTGTGATTGATGCGTAGTGGATATGAAGAAAGATTTGTAAAAACCGAAGGAAATCGATGGACGCATTAAGTTGTCGTGGGGACCGCGGCGGGGCCCGTCGATGTTTGAAGTAACCGCGATTACCGTCGCGCCGATGTAGGTACGAAACTGCCGGGCTAATTCTTGCAAATTAATCGTTTCCTCTTCCGTCGGTGCGCAGCTGCGTGGCTGCAGCCGCGACACAAAAGCCATAGGACGCGCCGATACTTAGGCGAGCGAACGAGGGAACGCGCGCGGCTAATGGGAAATCGGAATAATGACTCGCGAATAACCTTTATCGCGCGCCGTGACGAATCCGCAATTACGTCGGATAGTTATCATTACGAGGACCTCGTGATTACCGGGAGACGACGTGTACTCTCTTTTATGGGGTGCGTGCGCTTCCCACGAAGCTGCCACAGGGGCTCAGCGCGATGCGATTCCATGCATGTAAATTGACCGTTCGCGCGCAGGCACTCGGACGATTTGTAAAGTGGTCGCTGAACGTTTGGTTTTCCCGTGGTTTACATTTTTAGCAGGGGTGTGGAAGTACTCGTATTTCGAGTTAAACGATCGGTTTGAACTTTTCGAGATACACTTGAAATCGACGAACTGTTTGAACAGAAATGCTAGCTACAGTGATTACTCGATGAATGCGTCACGAACAACGGTATTATTGTCACTTTTATGGACTTGAAACTATTTTGGGACACCCTGTCTATCTGTATCTCACTCTGAGTTATCAAAATTTTACGTATACATAATAGTTAATAATTATTTTGTAATTATTTGGAAAAGAAAGCTTTATTATAAGAAACTTATTATATGGTATCTATATACTCAACTGATCTGGAATTGGGTTCTGAACTGGGTCCGTGACGGTACTGTTCACATATCGTAAACTCCCCGATTAATCTAATTTAACATTCGTTGTGTTTCTATTCATAGTAATTCTCTCACCGCAAATTCATTCATTTTTCGCCTTCTAAACACAGAATTTACAATCACCGCTCGACACGTTCCCCACGATCAACGAACCTATTAATCATTCGGCAACGTAAAAATGAACACACCTCGTGTACACACATTATTATAACATCGTGATATTCAAGAATATCCGATATTAATAGGCCAACGGCTATGCGCGCAGCCAAGTCATCCCGATGCTCACGTCCATGGTCGCGTTATAGAGGCGATTGCTCTGACCCGCGAGGCAAGTCCCTCGAATTAGCCGCGAATGCATTTCTCGCGGGGAGGATCATTACGCTTTATCACGTCGTGGATCATATGATTTATAAGTTCACCGAGGCGGTGTAACAATTCCCGCTCCCGTTGTTATTGAGCAATCGTGACTAATGAACTAGTCAGGATGCGACGATCAAGTAGCAGGATTGCAGCGTCATTAAGCCGGGGGTCCGTTGCGAACCGTGGAAAGAAAAAGGATACCGCGGTTACTCGCGATGGGACTTATTATCACTTAATTGACACTAATACATTCCGTCTGGGTCCGAGATAACAATGGGACCCCGATCTGACGCGAATTTCGATTGTATCGTGTGCCGTTCTTCGCGCGAGAGTTTCGCTTAACCGAACCAGATCGGCGAGTAGGTAACTAGAATTTTACGACCGCTCCGATCGGTATATGGATTAAGTTCTTGATAGATTTCGACAATTTATAACCCTGACTTCATTAGCAAGATGAATAACATAGAGAATTGTAAAGCAGTGAACAAGATTTCGCGCATAATTTCGATGCCCCACCGATTCTCACCTGTTCTGTCCTCCTTCTCGTTCGTTTCACAACGGTGAAAGCTCTAGATCGAATCGGTTAATATCTTATATATTCCATTTTAATTTATTATTTCTGTACGTAGAACAGTCGACGGGTTAAGTGAAAGTCAATTTTAATGCGAATAGATCGATAAGGTGGCTAGTAACCGAATACGGGGCTCGCCTTTAATTGTATCGAGATGCGCCTTCGTATTCGAACGTCTCCGTTCTAGACAGCGTCTAACATGCTGGAACGTTGTAAAATTAATTTACGCTTGTCTTGCTCGGCCAGCGGCACCAGTAAACCATAATATCGTTTCCTTCTTTTCGTTCCTGTTTCGCTACGTCGACCGTGTCGAACGTGAAACCCTCGACCGATCGAACGTCGAATAATATCGACACCGCTTAACGAATAAAATCGGGATTTTATCGCGAAATTATTAATTCATCCGGTCACGGTGCTGTGGAAATTTCAATACCGAAGGATTATTTGAATAGTTGCGTGCATTTCAAAGACTCGGGTCCTGATAATGGGATTTAGTAAGCGAATTTAATAGTGCATGAATACGACGCGACGAACCATCGAATTCCCGGCTATCGCGTGCAGAAGGTATCACACCGGTCATTGGCCGCGTGATAATTTTCGCCTCGGCCACCTATGAAGAAGTTTCCGCGATCGATCGTCGACAAAAATTCACGGCTCTTCCAACGGTGACCCCAGCCGGGCGACTGTTGGGCTGCCACGATGAAAAGGAAGGAAGGCCACGCGGGGCTAATAAACGTTCATGGGGAAACCCGTAAACTATGTAGAATACGATTACAGTATACACTACGAGCCGGATGTTTATTAATGATCTATTACGCGGAATTTTCGTGAACATCGTCCGTTCCGGCAAACGCGCGTATCGAATCAATCGAAGGTTTGAGTTATCGGTAATTGGAAAGAAAAATCTGAATAAACGTGAAAATCTACATTTTTAGGGAAGACTTCGGAGAAACGGAGGGAAGATAAAATATAAGAGATACAATTTTCTAGAGATAACGGAAATCTATGGTATGAATAGTTTCATTAAAGAATCTAATGTTAAATACAATTCAGGGGAGAGAATAGGAAGACAATAGAGTATTCCATTCTTTTTCGATTCAGTTATGTACATGATTACTAGATTGCGGATTTTATGCATTTGTGACGCATACACAATTGTCTAAAAGTCAGTATAGAAGGTACGAGGTTTCTATTTTCTGTCAAATTTCGTTGAAGCTTCGATGCGGCTATCACATTTCTGTTTTGACTCCTATCGTTGGAAATTAGTCCACACAAATCGATATTCGTATAAATATTCGCAATTTAATGATTACTAACGAGAATACCATTTGTGTGTCCCAAAAATCAAATATGTTTCTTTAAATATCTCCAATATTTGTGTCTGTCTATTACCTTCCATTTCTACTCGTAACAAAAATTAATTGCGATACCTACTTTATTGCCTCCTAATAATCATCTAACTATCAATTTATATTAAATTATGGTGGAGAACAAATACTGACTTGAAACATTTCCTATAAATGTTCGTTAAAAGTACTATAAGTAGAAACGTCCAGTAATGGTCAGACATAGAAGTTGACCGATATTTAATACCACGCGTGAAATTTTCCTCATTGATATAATCCAAAACAAATTTAGGGTAAGTGTCCCAATTACGGATGGTATCCGTATTATAGACGTAAAAGGATATTTTTATAAATTAAAAACACTGTATTTATACAACATCTGAAATAATTTGTTTTTAATGAAGTTCAACTCAGTTTTTATCCAGAGGAACTAAACCATTTTTACTTTTAACTCTTTTATTAATTAAATTTTGCTGTTTTAATGTTGAACCTGACAATTTGGTTGTGATTCTTCAAACAGTATTAGGAAGTTGCGCCTGTACGTAAGTAAAGATACATAATACACTCTTATGGAACGAAGTTAAAAAAATATATACAATAAATATTCTATATGTAATAAGAAACTGTATCTTTTTGTTTCGTTTCGTCAGTATTTCATTAAATTTCAATTATTCCATCCAAAATTCCATCGGAGCTTCGGGGAAAAATTGAGCATACCAGAGTTCACGAAAAATCTTCTTAACAACAACCAGACTGCAGAGCCACTGCTCTGTCCACAATCTTATCTCTGACCCTAGTATACGAAAACAGCTTGTCCTCCATTATTCAATAAAATTTTCTCACGACAGAATCACCTTCTTACCAGGCCACCAGATCACCGACATCCCGTGTTCCCAATGTTTCCTTTTTTTCGAACCAGGTATTATAAAACCGTCCGAATGCTCGGCGGACGACGACAGTGTAATTGGTATCACTGGAAAAGCATCGGCGGCCGATGCCGCCGCCGTTGGCCGAGGCCGTTGCCCCCAGGCCAGAGAAAACGCAGAAAGATATATCGCCTCGCGATAGAAGGGGACAAAGACACCGGGGGAGGGAAACGGGGGATAGAGGATCCCGAAGCTAGAAAGGTGTGCACACACGCACCTGAGGAGAGGCGGACAGGAAAAAGACGGAGTCGACCGCGGCGAAGACCCCTTTCGACCCCTACCGAAGACCCCACGGTGAACCCCGCCCGAGGCGGAGGGGTCACTCACCTATTCCTCTCTATCCATCCCTTTCTCTCTTTCGCTCCCGTCGCTTCCTTTTACCGCGGCACAACAGGCTAATTACGCCTGATTACGTACCCGTTTTCAGCTACGTACATTACACACGTATTCCACGTAGGAGCTTTCTTCGCGTAGTGGAATGGCTCGATTTCGCGTGGTCCCCGCTCCCCCACCCATCTTCCTCTCTAACCTTTGGGGGGGGGGGCGAGTACGTCTCCTTCCGTTCGAACCCGCCAGAACCGTGGCGGGTTGGGCTCGGTCTCGACTCTCTGGAATTGACACTTTTACCGTGGCGGAAACGGTGCTATGTCATTACGGGAACACGGCGCGTGCGTCGTCTTCGTGCCCCCTTCGATCCCCGGTGTTCCATCGGAGGACGCGCGTTACGAGATCGATAACGAGGGGAGAATCGAGGGTGGGGGGAGGGTGGAGGAGGTGGAGAACAGCGACAGGGGAGGAGGCGGTGTAAATCGTTTCGTCGATGCACAGACAGTTGAGGAAGGTAACGTAACGTCTCTTCCCTCTCCCCGCCCCTACGGTCAGCGGATGGGAAAGGTTCCGAGGCGGTTGCCCGGGTCAAGACTGGTATGACTGGTCGGCCCTGTAACGAAGTACCGGTGTCACTACGCGTTTTTCACGGGGTTATCGAATTATTGGCGAACGATTGTGTGCTTGTGTGTGTGGGAATACTGTGGGCGCGTGCTACGGTGTTGTTTTTATTTTTTTTTTGGCACGGGATGGTCGAATTGTAGATGATTTTGTATAGGTGAATGTTGTTGGATGGGTGGATCGTCTTATGTATCAGGTTGTAACATATGAAGTGTGTTTCTTTGGTTTATGAGGGACCCACTTTTTCCCTTTGGCGATGTCTTTCAAATGTTTTGATACTGTCATAGCACATGTAGGAATTTTTGCAGGAGGTTCTGCTGGTTGCATGAAGTGTTGAGGAAAGTCCAACATTATGTCAAACAAAAGTACATAGATTGGTATTGAATTTTATGCGAACCATATTGCAGGCAGAGGCTAGATTTCTTGATACAGTCTAGGTAGAGTCTAAAGCGTTCAAACGAACGTATATTACGATCTAATAGAATTGATTTTGAATGGTTGGACTGGTGTGATGTTTGCGCAAATATTAATATCTATGGATTCTTTTGTAGGTACTGAGATCGGAAGGAAAATTTTGTTCACTGTCTTAAGAGGAATGTTAGGTTTAAAATAAAATTTGAAATCGCATTGACGTACACTACTGGTCGAAGGTATGGGGCCAGAGTTCATGATTGACGGAATAGTAACTCATTATTTTCTGTTACGATGTAATAAAAGTTACGGAATCAGTTCATGGCATACAAATCACTTTCAATCATTTTGAGTACATTACTTTTATCGAATCTTTGTAGATGGTTTTTCTTGTTCTGTAATTATCGGACCTGGTTCCATACTTTTGGACGGTAGTGTATGTATATTAAACTTGTTACTATTGTATACTGAATCATGAGCAATTGGGGTGTGTTGTAAATGTGTAAAATCTGTACTCTAATAGGAATGGTTTATGGAGGGGTAATCATGATGATTGGTATGTTAACGACTATACTGAGATGTTTTTTGGGGAATATTATGTTTATAGTTTTCTTGAAGGATGGTAATAGATAGATGATTGAAATCGGATGGATGGTATGACAGGTAGATGATAGATCACAGTATAATTTCAATATATCTTCCTGAATACTGTAGAAAACAAAAACCTGTATGCAGAGAGTACGTGGAATTGATTTTTTTGGAAAGAACTCATTGGTACACTTCATGTTCATAGGTACTCATATTTGTGCTACTCTTTTCTTTAGTACCTAATATCTGTTTCCTATCAATCCACGTCAATCAGATCTGTATTTTTGTTCTTGTCTATCCGCTTTTTCTGAACAGGGTAAAAAATATAAAACAGAACTTAATTAGATTTTTCAGACTAAAACTTACCGTTTCGGAACAAACTGTTTTCTAATTTCCTTTTGCAATTTTCTACATAAATGTTCCTAGTAATCTCGTTATTTTATTTAAACACCTTAAGTAATTTTCCCGAGACACGGATTGATTTTCTTCACTTGACTTTCTTCAGTGTTTACAATGAAACTTCATTATCACTGAAAATACTGTATAATAATAACTACAACAGCTATTGTAAACCATCGGTCGATAATTTTCCTTCTACAGATGAGTCTGACGGTTCAAACGAAATAAAAAGTAATTCATACCTAAGTATTCTGATCGTACTTACAAGAATAAACACTATTGTAATCCTGTAGACTTTCGATTTTTATGCAAAATGACATTTTACAAAGTAATTCATAAAGACACTTTCGTCAGCAAAGATCTGTAGTTTCACTGCGATGAAGTAGACCTCCACATTTTCAGTTGACAAATTCAGGTATTTCGTTCAAAAATAAATAAAAAAAAAGAAGAAATTGCAAAAAATAGGTCTATTTAATGTCGATATTTGCGATATCAAAATAACAATGAATAAACAAGTTTTATTTTAATTTTAAGTAATTCTTAAATTAACTTACAAAATACACATACCATACATACATAAGTACACAGATCAGTTAGTAATAAAACCGTTCAACACGTAAGAACGAAAGAATAAAAAAAGCCTTAGACTGCCAATGACCAACTATACCAGTCACCCACGAAAAAGAAAAGACGAGAAAGAGTGATGACGAGCCACATGCTGTCACTCGCACTCATTCTTAAATCGTATAGTCTTACAATTTCAAAACCGCGTCATATCGTATTATGGAATATATAACGTTTATTTAAAGTTCAGAAAAAAAACCGCGTTATATTGAATCAGCGTTAATCCAGGTCTTACTCTATCCACAATGAATTTATCGTAATCGGTGAACAGTTACCGTTCCGCGGTGCGCTTAATAATCAGCGTCGGATCGGAACGGGTGAACACTTTTACGATCCCCGGCGCGATTTTCTCCCGCATGATAGAATCTAGACGCCGCGCCACCGCGCGCGCTGGTTTCTCTTTCTGGGTCCCCGGTATCTATGGCTGGTCGTAGCCGTGGTCCGTGGGCCTGGAGGCCGAACCTGGGGTCCGGCCATCGTGAGCTGCCCGTGCCGCCGAGATCGCACCGTTGTAGATCACCTTTATTTGCATCTGCACGACGTACTGTTGCATCTGCGCGCACGCTCTTGCCCGTGCTACCTGACTCCGTGGCCTGATAATTATTGTCTACATGAACGAGCGAGTGCGCAAGCAAGTAAGCAAGCACATAAGCAAGCAATGAAGACGTCGTGTACCAACTGGCCAGCGTGCCGCGTGTCAGGGCCCGTCCCGTTTTGCCGTAACGTAAATTTCCACGATAATCTGGCCAATCAAAATACTTCGCGCACGCTGCTGTAACGCAACCCAGACCGGCGCACCGAGCGTGTTAAGTAGCTCCCATTTAAAGGTTGCGAACTTTTCCTTTCGCGGAGAACGAGTATGATTTGCATGAACGCATAGAGTCGGCTTTTGCGACGGTTTCGAACGGTATTTTGATACCGGACAGGCAAAACGAGACACGCCTTTCGCGGATTTTTCCGTGGCTTTAATCCGACTGACCGTTTCCGCGGCGCGCCATTTTTGGGAATTTTGGATTCATTGGCCTCTTCGTAAATTTTGTGTTATGTCGAAGTTAAATATATGTCGGGACCCCGAGGGAAAAGTGTCACGAGAGAAATTTCAATTTTCATTTTATTTACGTGGGAAATTTAATGTATTGATCTACTATGTATGGAAAAGTGTTGTAAGTCGATGAAGAACTGGGAATTTTCAACGTGAAATCTGATAGGAAGGCAAATATTCTGAAGAGAGAGTTTCGATTGAACCTTGGTCTGTGTAAATATTCCTTCGATGTGTCTTTAACGTTAAAGCAATAAGAATTGATTTCAGTTTATGATTGGGCAAGCATTACGTGTTTTCGTCTTGCGACACTTTCCTTACAGCGCGGTGTAATGTGTTACTTTGAGATTAACATGTACAGGATGTCTTGTAATGTGTGGTACAATAGAGGAGGACGTGATTTTCATATACACGCGTAAATTGGAAATTGTAGATTGATATTGTTTCTTATAGAGCAGTGTTTTTTGGAAATTTGAATGTTTGGGGGATAATCTTTCTTATTTAAATTTAAACAATAATTGTTAGAAGGTTATACAACCGAATATAATATAATAATATATAAATATATTTAAACAACGTTTATTTCCTCCTTTACTACAACACAATAGAATCCTAAATGTTCGACTAAACACTGAAACCCAACGCATCAATCCGCATAACCCAGAGAAATCCGTAGAACCAGCCTACGTTCGAGCACCGTATTCTTTCTCCAAGAACCATAAACCGCATTTTGGCACGTACCGTAATCACTAGGAGTCCCGCGTTGATTCAATGGCCAGGAATGATGTTCTTAATGTATTCCCCACGAGATAGGCGAACCTTCATTCCTCGATGATTACCGGTAATTCGTTCGTAATCACCGTGGAAGAGGTTTGTCAGCGCGCATTTGATAACGTATGTTTATTTCCCACCTGACGCGTAATGGGCCGTGTAAAGCGTTAAACCCTTGGGACTGTTACGATCTCCGTTATGCCAATTAAGTTAATTACTTACAGAAGCGGCATCATACCGAATGCACGGTGTTGCGCGTTTATAAATGAAAAGGACAGTGGTCTTGTTTCCGGTGTCTGTCACGTGCGTACAGGATTTACCCGAGTTACACCTTTTAACCCTTTTTTTCAGACTGTAACAATATGGGAACGTATTTTGAATTGAAAATGAAAGATTAGTATCATGTATTTTTTCACATCTGTGTCTATAATAGTTTCTTCTGGTTTTTTTTTATAGTTTAGACGACATAAACTTTTTATATGCTTTTAAAAGTTTATATTATGGAATTCAAGTGTTGAACAGTGTTAGCAATACAATAAGAACTTACAAAGTTCTAATTTCCTTCAATATATTTCAAGCGAGATTCATTGATCAAAGGTAGGAAAAATGAGTTCTATTATGCGTAATGACTTCATAATGTCAATTATTATACATAATTATGATAGAAGTAACAAAAAGGGTGCCAAATGGCAACGAATGAAAAATGGCACTAAAGGCTTTCAAAACGTTAAAAATGTTTTTTCAACCATTTATTTATCATGTAATATACGTAAAAATATACAAAGGAATATTTTTTTGTAATTGTTAAATAATTTGGGAATGAATCGGTTAATCAGGAAAAGCAGGTTAACTCGTTATTTATACCATAAATGATAGTGAGAGACGCATCGTACCTTATTACAGGGTAGACAACCTCTGATCGTTATTACTGAACTTTATACAGGCTCCGACAAAGTTCGTGGTATGCACAAGTGAGAACAGAAATAAGTCGAAAGAGTAAAATAAAATTGTTTCATCCCAAACTTCGTCTTCAAAATAATCAAATTTCCCAATCAACTGCATATTCATGCAATTGAATAGGACCTTGGCTAACGGGTCTGTTCATTACATTCAGTTTCTACTTATTGCCAGCACGAAAATACACAACGTAGTCGTTTCAGTTTTCGTTTTCGTCGAAAATAAAGCCTCGTATGAAAAACACATATTTTACAATTTCATCTTACTTTTCCACGAGGAATCACCTTGTTCACGCTTGTACCAAGACTGTTTGCTATACAGATGTGTGCGATCGCAAAGTCGCCCAGTTAAAAGGCCAATCCGTCCAGACCAAATCGTATTTTCGTTTGTCAATTCAACTCGGTACGAAGGAACGTCGAGCTTTGTAGGGATCTAAATAAAATCGGATCCCGTAGGAGTTAATTGTCGGTTTGTTTTTTACGAGCAGACGTATTTTTATACTTCACCCGCTCCCTTGACAAGTTCGAGCATCGGATACCGTGTACGGCTCGCGTGCTGCGGCACAATTGCGCGGCCAGGCTGCCTTCGGTTGATTTGCATCCGTGGATTTGCAGGTTGCAGACATCTCCACCTGGTGCCCCGGAGGCTACTTCAGGCTCTGTGTGTCCCTTGTTGCGCGCAGCTTGAGTGAAAACGGGAGCAGCGTTTACAGAACGTTCATTGATCAAACATGGTTTTAACGTATAATTTCATATAGGATAAACCAACCAGTAATTGTCTGACTACCAGTGAATGACCATTAGGCAAAGAAATGTAAATTATAAATTTGAAATTATGAAATGTTTATAAATGGAGTGCAGTTGCACTTTTAATATCCTATATCTTTAGTTTAGCGTACTAAGCAAACATTAATAAGTACAATTCTTATTAAATATATTTCAGAAATGCAGCAGTCATTTCCTGAGCTTTTAAACATTTTGCACTTTATAAATAATGTTTTCAAGATTACGATAAGAATAAGTCATTATTTTATAAAAATTTCAAGAAATGTAAGTGCAATTTCAACAACTGTTCTGTTGCTATAAATAAATACATTAAAGTATTAATCTCGAACGTCCATAAATTCAACAATTCGGTCATTCACTGGTTGGTTCACCCTACATACTTTTCATTTCTCACTGCGTCTAACATTTATTTTCCAAACAAATACAATCAGTCATACGAAGATTATATTTTGTCCTGTTTGATCTTAATTCTGACAATCGGCCATAGAAATTTATTTCTCAGTCGATAAGACTTCCTGAAGAACTTTTTACAGAAACTGATTCATTCTTGAATTCAGTAACCCACATTATGAAAATCTTCGTTGTATCATAGAGAGTACTTCGAAGCCACTTCACATCCGTTATTTTCAAAGTAACCGTATCGCACCACAAATCTGAAGATTCCAACATCATTCTCACGTATAGTTCTACGTAATCTGAATCAGTTCCGTTGAAGAAGCCGTGGATAGACGTTGATCATATTTTCGATAATCATAATTAAAAGTCAAGAGGGTAATTACTGCCATAACATTTATGAGATCTGAAGTCATAGGGTCCAACGGATCACGGTTGAGAATCGTAGCTCCAAAAGGGGGAAGAAGGCAAGAAACATGGGTGCCTTATATGAGAGTGCCCGTGTTCATTCGTGTTTATCCATCGCGCTCTGTTCACCCCAAAGCGGAGCTAGGCTGGTTCACTATACTGGAAAGAATCTTGACACAGTCTGCCGATTAGCATATACGTCCCGGGTTCCCCTTGTACCACCTTGCACTTGCTCTTTCCCCCACGAGATCTCCCGGCACTGTCCCATATAAGGCTCTGTAATTCATTGCGTAATCTCTTCGCGATGAAAAGGAGGCTAGCGTGGTGTAAATCATCTTTCGAAAAATTGACGTTATCGTATTTCATTATTTCATTAAGGAGCTGTCTTGTGTCTTTCAGTGGAATATTGATGTATTTCTGGACTTTTATCGATTCTCGTCTAGTACTTAATGCCAGGTCGTTTTTAAACTACTGTGAACTGTGATGTAGTGGGGGCGTTAGCAGACAGTGTTTTGTAATAGTTTCTGTTTCACCTAATGGAATATCAATGGAGACATTTTATGTAGCAATTTAATGATATTTATTGTGTTCATCGGGGTATTTAAGAGAATATTGTATAAACGGTGTAGAATGGCTGACGTCTTCATCGGTTAATGGGTTAACAGTACTTAAATTTTATTTGGAAGTGTTTAAAGAACATCTACAGAAGTTTTTGTTGTTAACCCTTTCGTTCCCACTGTTGGCGTATGACACGTATTCTGAATTACAAAATAAATATTATTTAATAATATCAAACAAATTTGACTCTGCAGTTAAAAACTTATCGGTAAAATAAGACACTATTGGTCATTTATCCCTTTCACTTGATGGTATTCACGTGTTGAACATTGTTAAAAATACAAAAGAAATTTAAAAATCTCTGATTTCTTTTAAATATTTCAAGAAGGTTCATCGACGAAAGGTAAGAAGATTCGGATTTTATTAAATAAACGTAAAGAAAGTTATCAATTGGCAGCGAATAAACAATGCCATTGCACGATTTCAAAATGTTAAAATGTTCTTGTGAATCATTTATGTCACGTAACGTACAAAAGTATACGACAAAATATGTCTTTGGTCATTTTTCAATAATTTGCGAATGAACGGGTTAATAATATTAATATGTACATACGTGTGCATCGTTACTCTAGTGCTGAGTGTATTCAAAAGATATTAAATGAATGAACATAATAGATAAAATTAGGATCCCTATTTAGAAAAAGTATTTTGGGTCTTTATTTAACATGCAATATGCTATCACCATGGCAATTCACAGTTATCAAGCGCACCTGTACCTAAACTTTCCCACAGCGAATGATATTTCCTGTACGTTTCCAAGCTATCACGTCCTATTCGCTCCAGCAGTTCCATCATTACGTTCGAGTGTGTCCGAGGCGGTAACGTGCGTGCCAGATACGCAGAAACGGTTTCGTAACATTTAAATCGATCTTCCGTCTCAACATGGAGGTCGTGATCTCGGCCAGTACACGCGATCACCAAGCATCATATTCCGCGTAAGCGTGGTTGGCGCCAAGTCTCGATCCTCAGGTGGACCGGTTATCCGGCTTAGTCTACGTAAGCGAGCTTAGACCACGCCGCGACCTTAATATCGCTTTGATTAATCGTTCTGTGTATTCATTTCCCTGGAACCTCGTTTTCTGAGGGATCGACGCGTGTGAAAGACTGGGACGATCGAACCACGGTCGTGTTAGTCAGGAACTTTATACATCGTTCTCTGTTCGCCGTGCTTATCGGTAATCCTCATCGATATTTAATCAATGGTTCTGTATACAGAGGGTCCTTAGATGTCTGTCTATACTTGGTTTGCTGTCAGTCAGAATTAGTTGGCCGCATGATTCTGTAGAAACTAAATTGGGCTTAACTTGTTACTTGTGGTGATTGTTTCATCAGGAATATTCATACCATTTGAATGAACGAAATTTAGTGATATATATGGGTGCTTGAAAAATGTCTAATAAAGTAATTGAATTTTTTCTAATATAATAGAATCAGTATGAAAAAGAATTTTTGTTTGTTTCTCGTTTTCGAAAATTAATTTTTTCATTCAACAATGTAATACAATTACCATAAATGTTAAAAGTCGTAGACCATATACTATAACATAATCTAATTGCAGAATGTTCAAGGATTAGGGTGGATGCACCAGTAAATAAACACGTACATACCAGTGAACGAACATTATACACAATAACGAGTAAATGAAGTTACCGAACTAAGCCAATGATTAAATATTGATGTTTTTCAATACGATTTAGAAATGCGTATTCACTGGTGAAATCTGTCTTTTCCAAAAATTCAATTACATTTTCCAATCTCTCAAATTGAAATCCATACGTTACAAAAAGATATTAAGAACTGTCAAACATTTATTAATATTATTATCACATAAACTTCAATAGTTACAAAATCCCTTAAACGCTCATTGCATTGCTGCATTCACCCTACAACCGACTGTATTTTTCATTTCCCACGTTAACGACAATTTGGCGCCCAGTCGGAAACCATTCCGAGGAGCTGCCCAAGTCTCAAGTTCCTTGCACGTGAACACGCCGGTCCATGTCCCTAATCCGCTAATCTCTTCAGAAAATTAGCCGATGTTAGGAGCTCCTTCCCCGGATACGTGGTAACACGCTTGCGAGTACACACCGGTTTCAGACGGTGCGTGTCCCCCGCGTAACGTCCGTGTTTCGCGTGTTATCTAGCATCTCTAAATGCGTGGACACGCACACACCTAACCCAGACCCGCGAGACGCAGCCGAGCACCGGACGATAAATATTGCGGCGTGAATGCATGTTAATGAGCGGACCCCGGGCAGATACACCACCCGGAGCCCCGTATCCTCTCGGCGTATTTGAGGGCCAGGGATACGCGTCTCGCCCGCGCGTTTCTGATTAGACGCGAAGCCGCCGCCAGGTACTCGCGCCTAACAAACTACGTTTACCCTCGGGCCGCTAAGCGTGTACTGTAAGGTGGTCGGTTGGGTTTACCATCGGGAAACCGCGTCGACGTTGTTCTTTCCCCGCGTGATTTAGGATCCGCGGTTGGACACGTCGACCGCGCGCGATTCCGCTTGTTTGGTCGCCTTCGAGGACTCAATTCTCATAGAGTGTCGCGACTTGGCGCAGGTAGACACATGGTTAAGTTGATACATGGAAATATCATAATAAGATTTAAAACGAAAAACGTGGGGCGTAAGATAATAGTAAGGAGTGTAGAGAGTAGCTGCCGTTGAGAAAACTCACAACAGTTCATATTATTTGCAGTGCAATAACATTGTTAGTGACTTAGGTGAACTATTCATGCATCAATTATCTATTGCATATGTTCCACGTTTTTCGTTTTAAATCTTAGAAGTATTTTCATAGCTATTAAAAATTCAAAATCACAAATTTTCAGGAGTATCTGTATGGGGTTAGGTATCTGTGTGGGGCTAGGAAAAATTATTTTATACTTTTTAGTCCGTCTTAAAAATTTAAACATTTGATTTTAAACATTTTGATGAGATTATCACAGAGACATGTGGTAAATTTCAGGTTTATTTCAGTTTCTCTTCACGAAATTCACAGTTTAAAGGTAGGACAGACAGACGGACGGACAGACAGCGTGAGCTTAGTAATCGGGTTCCGTACGGAACCCTAACGAACAGACAGAGGAGAAAGCGAGTTACTATTGCATTGTCATCCAGTTCTGAGCTATGTTTAAAGTTTCAAGTCTGTAGCTCATCGGGAAGTTACTTTAAAATCAATTGCAAAATTTATACCGAACAGAAAAACAGACAGACAAGAAAGCGAGTTAATAAAAACGTGGTAAAAACAGAGCATTTCGTAAGAAAGTGTTTTAGGCGAAAGTTGTTTGGTTTTGAGGGGGAAAGAGAATGATGTTATTTATTTTTTATCTGCTGAACATTTTGAAGGTCTACTTTTTTTTTAAATGGATACCTATACTTTTTTAAACAGACCGTTAATCTAGGAAAAAAATAAACAATTTTTGTCCGAAACGTTTTTTATTTTCATTTTTTGAAAATTTTGTTATCCATTTGTTGAAAATCACTAATTGAAAATTTAGGCTGGGCGGATCGATGCAGAATTTCATTACGAGGAATTTAAAAGAAAGAGCTTCGAATGCACTAAAAAATTACGACCAGTAGAGTGATTTGAAGAAAAAGTTATTATCTACCATTGTGCTACCTATGGTCGCAGGTATTGTCGCGCCTTGGGTTGTCAGTACGGTCGATAAACCGTCATAAACGGGGATTCCTGGAAAGCTGTACCAAAATATTCGCTGTCCCTAAGACTATTTTTTTGTTATTGTATGTTGACACTGATTTCCAAGAATCCTAGAAAGAATACATACGCCAAGCTAAAGTTTTTCCACCGCGTGCTATTACTTCTTCCGTAGTAAACACTGACCAAAATCCTGCATTTTCCACCAATCACAAGTCGATCCGTGCCAATAAGCGCCTATTCGTACAACCACTGGGCAGTACACATTCAACCGTTGACAAGAACACATCTATCGGTCAGAACAGACACAACTACATAGTACACGTACACACATACAACGTCTTGTTACGTTTACACTTGTGGTAAAGTGCGAGTGTGTTACACAGTAGTATTAAATTATTCAAATCACACCGTATCAGTGTACACCATCTTCCAACGAGCTCCGTGGATTCATTTACCAACGGTCAGTGGCAAATCCTGAGTTTATCGTGACTATGCATCGTACGAGTACGCACGGAATTGTAAGTACTGTTTCAAAATTGAGGAGCAATTGTCGAAGAACGATAGTAAGAGTGAAGATAGCAGGGTTAGATAAATAGGAATAACATTATATATTTTGTAGGTAATTTTTATTTTCCAAGTGTGTGGATAAGTGTGTTAGTTATTGTGTATTTGAAATGTTAACAGCACGTGTTAATTAGATTAAGGAAAGGGGTGGGAAAATACATTAAATTTAATGTATAGTCGTTTCCGTACGGAATGTCGGCTTTGTTAATGACGTTCGGTATTTCAGTTAATTTCAGAGAGAGAATTTAGATTGGTTAAAGTACATGTTTCATTCGAAACGAAATTACTAGTGAAGGGAGAAAAAAATACTAGGAAAAAATAGTAATTACTTGGAAATATTCGAATCGAACATTCCGGGTAGTACATTATTACGACAGATGGCGGTATGGAAGACGCAACTTCACCGTTCCAAATGAGTGTATTATTACACCAATGGCTGCGAGTAGTGTAAAGCTGACATATTTCGTCAATCCTGACTACTAATAGATTGCGCCCGATTGACATTAACCGACGATTCGCCGCAATAATTAACGTTACGTGTAATCAGTTCTCGATCGAATTAGAGGTAAATTTTCCAACTACGAAATTCAAATTATTGCATGTCATCTATATCACAAAGTTGATCATATAATCACACGTTAAATAATATTTGTTCATGCGCGATCCAATTGGCTACAACCCACAAACAACAACCTGCAAGTACCACTTATTAATATTCTTGGGAATAATATTGTTTCTGTCCGACCATTGAGCAGAGTTAAACCTTCAGATCTGTACGTGTAAAAGTTAACCCCGATGGTTAAGCAATTCTAAGAGCACACTAACGAGTATTACCTTTACACACGCGAAACAACTGCTATCAAGTGACCTTTGTATCAAGGTGACCTTAAGTTTTTCAAGGTCAAGGCACCATTTTTTTAAATACCACGTTATTAACTATGGAAGGACAAATTCAACGACTCGTAGCATAACGTGGTACTAAACAAAATATTTATTCACCTCGAAAAAATTCAAGATCATGATATCTAAAAAAGCAAGATATAAAAAACATCAACTTGTGCCCACCTAACTCGTCCCTTAAAATTCTACATAATTCAATAAATCGTTTTGTGATGCAATCAAAGGTGACGAGTTACTTTAGATAGTAGTTCTTATTGACACACTCTGTATAATTCAAGTAATACATAATCTATAAAATTATCACAACCTGACCACGAACCAGCTTTAAATCTGAATAAATAAAAATATAAAAAGTCTATACCTGCTGAAAGATGATGCAGGATGGGAACGCCTCTGGATAAATAAATAAAAAGACAAAAGGGGCGGGGGGGGGGGAAGGTAAAAAGAAACGAATTTCGCGCGCAATTGCGGACGCATAATAGAGTGGAAGCATAATTACAAGGTTACCGCGGCGTCTCGGTTGCCCGCGTCATTACCCGCGAGAGGAAGTGTGTATCTGACTACCTTTTCGCTGGTCGCCCCGGACGGCCAGTAAATATTAGCGGACGCCGGGCGGCGTAGAACGCGCGCCAGGTACAACATCCATTTGCATTGACTGTGCCACCGGGCGACGCTCCTAATGCCCCTCGCAGCGGCCGGTGTCTTCGAAATTAACGCCGCGTGAGGGAGATCCTCTCTCGGGGCTACCAACGGCTCTGTGGCGCTCTTTATAAATCAACTCCCGCCGAGCTGTTGCCTATTGGACGCTCCGCGTGGCTCCCGATCCCTCGCCGTCACGTGTCTGAACCTTTTCTGTGTCATCGTGTCATCTTGCTACTTCTCTCAAAGACAGTGATCGTTGTATAATTATTGTTTCTTTATTTATAGCATTTCAAGCTTCTAATCAAGCTTATTTCTGTTTTAAAATTCTCATATATTATACAGATTACACGGCACGTATCATTTCATACTGATTTGTTACACTGTTTCAAGTAGTTGAATATATAAGTACAAGCTTGAATATGTGGTCTGGTAATCAGATTTTCAATTATTTGTGAACACACAACTGTAAGCGATTTTAAAGTGGATCACTTATTGGCGATTCCTCCATTGCTTTGGTTTAGGTTTTTTGTACCATTATTTGTCTGTTTCATTTATTTATTTATCGTACGTGGGTTTTACTTATTATTGACCTATGTCTTATTCCATTTGTACAGCTAGTCTCATGAATCTATACCCCTAGCTAAAGGGTTGTAAAGATGCTTGCTCATTTCAATGTTTTTCTTACACGACAACCCAAAACAACTAGTCGAACAATAAGTAATAAATTCTCCACCTCGTTTAAGAGTGTTCTCATCTCCAGTCAAGGGTCAACCTTGTACAAAGCATCTAACAATGATTCCACAGTTTCAGTAGCACAGGAGGAAGCAGATATTCCGCAGTTATCGATCATCTCACATAAACTATCCCCCCCGAACTCCTCTATCCCATGCAGACGCATATCCAGCCCGCGAATGTCGATCATTCGTACCCGGAAATTCGCCACGAAACGATTTCCTCATACGGGTAGACTTCCACGAGCCTCGCCACCAATGTTCCTCTCAGTATTTCAATCGTTTTTCCCGCGTTGTATCCGCAGAAACGCGCGTATTCCGTTCGCTCGGGTGATTGACTTTTACTCTCGCTACGACCAGCCGTGGTTTTATTCCGGAAACACCTGTGTGTGTCCATTCCATGCGATCTATTGCGCAACCGAGCACGCCGACCACAGCGAGTAGAGTAGAACTTTTGTCGAGCGGCAAAAGCGGCCGTGTCCCATTTTTATCCGCCCGCCCTGTCGAATATGCAGATCGATCGGCGATCGACGTGGTTAACGAGAATCGAATTTGGCAATCGTTTCGCCGGCGGAGACTGGCGCAAAAAGTTAGATGGAAGAAAAAAAAGGGGACGGGGGCTGGTTGCGTAACCGGTGTGTATCGATCCCTGCGCGGATTTAGGCGTGTGCGCTCCCCCAAATGCAAACCACGACGTGGTGGTAGCACACGCAGGTGAATGTGTAGCCGCAGGTGCGCGCCTACGGAACTCTGTGCGTTCAGGTCGTTAACTTTTGCGCGCGCGCTTTCAGCCAGCGGCCCCCGTTGGAACGGCATGCTAACGATTATTTTCCAACGGACCCAGATTCGATTTCCTTTGATTTTTCCCGCGTCGACCTTCGTTCGAGCGCCGTGGACAACGTGTGCGTGTTGATCTCGGTTTGGTGGTGCCTATGCAATTACGCCCGTTACGGGCGTGGTACCCTTGGCACTGCCGCGAATGGCGTGATCAGGACGTATACTGTCTACCATTTTCGTGATCTTCGACTGTTTTGGCGGCAAAAGTCCGTGTATCTTTGAGGGAACTCGCTTGGGATGGAATACAGTAAATTCTCGATGAGTGTGTGAAGGCTCCGCACTGTTTTGGCAGCAACAGTTCGTATATCTTAGGGGGAAATCGCTTGGGATGGAATACAGTAAATTCTCGATGAGTGTACGAAGGCTTCCCACTGTTTTGACGGCAACAGTCTTGTGTATCTTTGAGGGAACTCGCTTGGGATGGAATGCAGTAAATTTTCGAAGAGTGGTCGAAGGCTCCGCACTGTTTTGGCGGCAACAGTTCGTATATCTTAGGGGGAAATCGCTTGGGATGGAATACAGTAAATTCTCGATGAGTGTGTGAAGGCTCCGCACTGTTTTGGCAGCAACAGTCCGTGTATCTTAGGGGGAAATCGCTTGGGATGGAATACAGTAAATTCTCGATGAGTGTACGAAGGCTTCCCACTGTTTTGACGGCAACAGTCTTGTGTATCTTTGAGGGAAATCGCTTAGGATGGAATACAGTAAATTCTTGATGAGTGGTCGAAGGCTCCGCACTGACGAGGAGATGTCCACAGGCGCTGACTTTTTAATGCGGTTTAGCACAGTGATAGAGCTTGGAATTCTGACGCCAATGATATTTGTTTCAGCCGCATATAACCGTTAGTTTAGGAAATATTTAATTGTCAGTGCCTGAGAGCCTTCAAACACTCGTCGAGAATTTACTGTATTTAGAAACCTGTTAACCGCAGTTTTGTTTAACCATCTAAGTGTCTTAGTTCATCTTGAAAACGTGGACTTGTGTGCTGAATTATTTTCAAATTTCGACGAGTATATACTCGCGAAAAGCAGAGTAAATGCATTTGCTGTAAAATTAAAAAAAGATTCTCAATTAGTATCAGTGTGGCTGTGGTGTGAACCAGCATGAATAAAAAATGTCAAAAATTTTAAATATAGCTACACTTTGAATTTGGAGTATTGATTTTCTGCATTTTTTTTCAGAAAAAGAAATAATATTTTGATAATTCTGGTTCAGACGATAACGATACAGCTACTGAAGCTATACTCAAAAATCTGAGTCAGTCGGTTAACTAGAATTCGGGATATCGTGTCAGCCATTTCAGAAAACACTGTTTCGAGAAAAAAAAGCATTCATAGCTTTGCACTTCCACGCTGCAGGCTGTGCGCCGTCTTCTTTAACAATCCATAACTTTGTTAGTATTATAAATTCAGGCGAATCCTTCTGCAGACATATTTTCGGAAACATATATTTTCAAAAAGTGCAATAAAAAAGAATCGATTTTTTCAAAACTCTAGACTAGAGGACCCCTTTAATACGACTTTCTATTTCACCACTGGCACACTTTGTTTCCCTTTATTTGTATCTCGACGAAAATCGACACCGTCTACAGAGGAGCAATATCGTATCCCCGATTCGTGTTTTGTTCTCTCAATATCATCCCGTGGCCTGTGACACGTCGACGATATATCCCCGATGTGACGCGATAATCCGAGCAGAAACACATGTCGTCCTCTGCTTCGATAAATTTCATGCAAATATAAATCGGATCTATGATCGCGCTATAAGGTGTAGCCCCCGTGATCGTCGCGGCGGCGTGCTGCACCTGACGCGCTCGCGATCCTATCTTGTCGTCGCTTTTACGAGTCGCCTTTACGAGCGGCAAAGGAGGAAGGGGGAGATTGGGACTTGCGAAATCGTGGCTTTATGGGACAGACGGAACGAAGAGGACGAGTCTCATGGGGGGACAACTCGTGCCGTTGGGCAACAAACGTTTGCCAACGCTGCCACATAGTTCGCCAGGTATTGTTTACACAATCGGGCGCGCGCGCGCTAGAGGTAACTATTACGAATTCGTGTTCCCGGTGAATTTAGTCCTACCTTTGTCTACACGCCGATTTCTACATTGAAATCGAGCCGTTCACCCGACCGTTTCTTTCGTGTTCGTCTTCTTTGATTTTTCAGAAGTATCGGTTGTACATTATCGAGCAAAATTGGCTTGTACTAGTGGAGAAAGCTGTGTAGGATAAGGGCATCCTCCTATCACTTGGTAAATTCATTAAATGAATTATTGACATAAACAAGAAATAATCATTGCGTACCTGAAAAGTTTGCGAAAGAAAATGAAAATTTTTCTCGGATTGTTTTTCATAACGATAATTATGCTGAAATTGATACGACACTTGGACGAAGTAGGATAGTTTTGCATGGAACTTGTAGATCGAACGAACGAGTAATCGAAGTGAAACGTTTCGGAGAGCGAGAAGTCGGATACTGGGCACGGTCATAGTTGATTTGCCGCGTTTACAGATCGATCACGGGTCTCGATAAAGAAACGGGTAAGGAAATCGTTTCGCTATCGCGGCGTGCTTTGTGTCTGAGACACAAAGAGACGCGCGGGACACGGTTTGATTAACCGTGGTACGGTATCCAATTAAGCGATTCTATCTTAATTACTTAATCGGTATTTAATTGTAAGTATGAATGCCATTCCTGCGTAGACATCTGAGATGTGCGATAGATTCGCGTGCTGGAGAGATATTTCAATATTCCCTTTGATCGATGTATGAGTGTGTGTACGTGTGTGACGGCTATAAAGATTAGCGGGATCGATACGGGACATGAGAACAGGCGCATTAGCATTTCAAGGCGAATGAACAGTAACGTTAACATATTTTACACTTGTGGAACCCCGGCTAAACGTGGCGATTACTGCATAAATCAATGGGAACGGGGACGAGAGGGGGGGGGGCATGTTACATCGGTAATTATTAATACCGACGGTGATTAATGAAGAACCAGCGGGATCCTCCGATTCTCCTACTTTCGTAAGAAAAATCGTAAATTATCTGTCTATCGAGTGGAACGATCGATGCATACGAATGATAAAGCCATCGATCGATTCGAACATTCTATTCGATCTTTGAATCGAGTTTTCGGTTTTTAAAGATTTAACGATAATGCGAAACGCGTGGATTTTTTCCCGACGTTTATTCACCGTTCACTTATCTCTTGAGATTCTTTCTCGTTTGTATTGTTTGTGAATGTGCTTCACAGTTACTTTTGTTTAATATGTTGCTCATGGACAGTGCTGAAGACGAGAACAGATCGAAGGTATTATACGCGAAATTCTAGTACTTCTTATCCCGTGAGACTGGATGTTCGTGAAACCTGTGATATCTGTACTAATTTATTTAAGGTAGAATTTTTATTGTGAGAAATGTATTTTAAGATTCTTACATTTCTATGTTGTTGCTATTACGTTCCGTTAATTAGTGATCATTTTGGACAAGTTTCTAATATATTTAGAATGTTGAGGCACGTATGAAGAGTATTCTTGGCATATAAGAACAACGTCAAACTCTGTATTGTTTGTTGCAAAGTTTCAAGTAGAAATGGAAGTAACTCCTATTTCATTAAGTCTTTCTCATATTAAAATCTAAAGTTGTAATTAAAAAAATTTGTCTAATCTAAAAAATTTAAGCTATTTCTAAAAAAAAAAAACAAATTTGATCTGTATATGTACGCTCACCTATGAAAAAACCACTTACGTCACATTTTGTGCCCCTCGAAACCATTCAGTTTTTGTCTGAAATATTTTGTAGTATCATCAACAGTTTCCAAGATATTCGGGTGGACTGATTTAAATGGAACAACTTACAGATAAAGTCAAAACAACTTGCCCTTGCTAAGTAGTGTACGTTTTCAATAGTATATCTTTCTAGCGTAACTGAACTGCGTATGCAAATACAGATCTTTATAGCCCAATTCAGAGAAACTGGAGTCGAATAGAAATCTTTACTTTTATTTAGAATTCCACCAGGTTCAAGTGTAAAACCAAAAACCTTCCTACATACAATAGTCTATGGCATAATTTCCCAATTTTCGTTGGCTCACCAACCCTTTTCAAAATTCTTTTTGTTCAGTGCCCCCTTCGAGTAAATTATTTCAATATTATCGAAATTTCCAAGTGTATTTGTGCACGCAACCTTTCAATCTTAAAAAGTTAAATTGAAATGAAAGAAAATAAAATAACTAGAACACCACTTAAAATCTCCTCAACGCCCACCGGTGGGCGGTAGCACCCACTTTAGGAACCTATGGTCTATGATATAAATACAAAATGCACAATCTAATTAGGTTACAATTATAACCGTAACCTAAATTTATCCCACTAAACTGGCGTTTGATCTAATTCCATACCCAGCTCATCGATACAAATATATCCTAAAAACTTAATGAAAGACAAGAGAATCTCAAGGATTAAAATACAATATTTCTTTTAACACTCTATACAAGTATCTTCCAAACCTTCCACTGCCTCCACCGCTAAAATACTGAACGCAAAAAAGAAACATACAAATGACAAGAAAAACTTCCACTGTCCATTTCCAGACTGGAAACTATTAAACCCAGATCCACGATCTATCCATCTACGAACCTAAAAGTTCCATCGACGTTCGTCGGATTCCATCAACCGGGTCCACTCTCGCGAAATCCCCGTCACATTAACCACACGCGTGTGGCGTAGCTCGATCACCTTTCAAAATTAATTCCCCACGGACGCACAGGTGGATTCAGACCCAGATTCCAACATGTGTCAGTAGTAGAGGACTAGGTGGAACGACGCGAGATCGGTTCTCGAAAACTACGGAACCGAGTCGCGCGATCCATTATCCCCGCGTTTTAAGACCGATCGCTGTGTCGTTACATAATGGGTTGTCGGCGCCGTTGATGGAGAATCGTAATAACTTGGAAACCCGCCGCTGCGGTGGACCAACAGCGCGCGCGTTTAATTGTACCGCCGCCGGTTCGCGCAACCTGTGCGCTCGCCTTCCGGTGCCCTACCGTGCAATCATATCGAACATATTCCGATCGAGATCGATCACGGGGGAACAACCCGTTATGAATCACACATAATCTAATGAGAGAGATATACAGGGTGAACCACGAATCGTGATCAGTAGAGATTACTCTGTTATTAGCAGTCCGATCGAAAATGTTTTTATCTGGTATAGCATGGTTTCAAGAGAGCTTTAACGTGATTATAGCAACTTTTTTTGTCAACCCTTCTTTTTCATGATTTCTCAAGGTCACCTTCACTTTTATTTCAAAAATTCAATTAAAAAAGAGTAACACATGTTATGTTATGATACTTACCAAATTCGTCTTGAAATCCTGTAACAGATAGGCGTAAAAAAATTATAGGTGTACTTGCAAAAAATTGAAGGTGACCTTGAAAAATCATGGAAAAAAAGAGTTGACAAAGAATTTGCTATAATCACGTTAAAGATCTCTTGAAACCATACTATACCTGATAAAAACATTTTCGATCGGACTGCGAATAACAGAGTAAGCTCTAGTGATCACGATTCGTGGTTCACCCTGTATACAGGTTGTTAATTTTAACTCGAGCACCTAAATTATTTCCGCTACTAATGAAAGTAAGAAAAGATGGCTAAATAGAAAGTACATGGTTTTAACGCATGTATCTGATGGTGATAAAGAAACTCCTGTGAAGGTCATTTTAACGAGGTTTTCAAGGTCATCGTATTTTTTTGCATATTAACATGTATTTTTTGTAACGCGATGTTGTAGTCGGCGTCAAGATCAGTTCAATGGCCCACACACGATGATCTTGAAGGCGAAGAAATTATCTTCAGTTTTAAGAATGCAGAAGTAAATAAACGTAATAAGAAGTAAAACATATTTTATCACCATCAGATGCACGCCTTAAAATCATGTACATCCTATTTAGTCATTTTTTCTTACTTTCATTCAGTGATGGGCACAATTTTATTCGAATAATACATAGTGAAAAGCAGCAGTATCTAAGATCGTCATCCTGACCTTTAAACAGTTCATGAGATAAAATAATTGCTTGCAAAGTGTCTATTCATTCAAGAAGAAACATTATTTTATGATAACAATTGGAGTTACCACGTTCAATCAAGTAAAAATGACGAAATATTTTTCTCATCTTTTATTCGTTATTCGAAACTTTTTATCTAGATAATGAATTTGCCCATGTCTGCTTTCATTAGTAGCGGAAATAATTTACGTGCTCGAGTTAAAATTAACACCCTGTATATATCGCAGCAATTGTTTTCCTCCTCGTGCTATCTGCGCGGCTTCGCTCGGTGATCACGGGGAGAGAACGGAGACCGAGATTATCGTCGGTGTTTACTCCGTATATTATCGAAACCGCGCTACGTACGAACAAGTCTTAATTTTCGTGATCACGTACTCGCGTGGAGCGAACGCTTGTTGCACACCGCGCCGGTTGGCTAATGATCCGGCGCGTATGATTGAACGCCGTTGTCGGCCGGCTGCCTCTTCCGCTTGGGGTTTAGTCGTGATTGGAATTGCGAAATGGTAGCGCAGCGGAGGCTATTGACAATCACCGAGTTCTGAGTGTATCGGGATTCTCGGGTAGCTCGATGCATGATCGTAAATCTCCGGTATGTTTGGGACATGTCGGTGTAGGACTCGCGGATGCTTATGTAAGTATATACATGTGTAGTTTTCTGGGCTAATTTGTTGACACTGGAATGGCAGAGAGCGTTTGTTTCACTTTATCGAGCTGTGTTTCGGTGGGGTATTACGGGAATGAATTATAAGGGAATTTTCAAGAAAAATCTTGTAGGTGTATCGCGGATATGTTTATGCGAATCATAGAATTGTTAGGACTAATTTTTCGGAACAGGAAAGTGTTAGAAATATTTATTTGGCTGAAAATATTTAATTGTTCAGGGTTCTAGTAGGTTTGAAACGAGAGGAAAACCTGAATTAAATTTTTCGGAAACTTTTTTAGGGTCGAATTTAGAAGATCGAATATTCTACAAATGTGTAATATTTGAAGTTTAATTGTTATTTGTACTGAATTATGGAGTAGTACAACCGGGTAAGAGGTGGAATTTGTCACATAAAGGTGCATTGAAAATTGCTAGTGAAATTTTTACATAAGTCTCTCTATCCTTAATTATAAATATGTATACATATATGATTTGGCTGATTTGTCTGATCATGACTTACTAGTTCTACTTTTTATAAGTATTCACTCACCCACCGAGTCTTCGAAATTCTTCCTTTTAGGAGCATATTTTGTGGATGTGAAGACTGTATTCTGCATTTATTTCTTATAAATAACTTACTCTCTTATGAATTTATTTTCTTATAAATACTACTTAATAAGGAAATAAAGTAAACAGACCTTGGTTTGACTCCAGTTCCTGTAAATTAACCCCCAAAGATCTATATTCGCATAAACATATCCGCAGCCTAATTCCGAGTACAATTTGTTTTTATTCTCTTAAACCTTCTCAATCATCAAAAATTCAAAATCACAATTCCCACTAGCGTGATGTTTACCGAAGTGTGGATGTGGTTACTGAGGGTTAACTAAACACCCCAATCAGTAATTAACCTTTAAAAGCCATCCTGATAGATGACCATAGATTGCAGAATATCTTGACGACAAGTATCAACCCACCAAGATTACTCGAAAGAGCTCCGAAACTTTCGGTTCTTATGATTACTCGATCGTGTAACTGTCCAACTTCTCCGACCCGCTTCTCCCAGAGGCCACCACAATTTCCCATCGGAACTTATCCGAAACTACCTCCAACTTGTTAAACTCGTTAATCCACACGGAACGTTCTCCCCCAAAGTGCGCATGAACATTGACTGCCAACGGTCGCTGATACCTTCCTTTCCCGGCGAAGGGGTAATTCCTGCAAATCCAGGGGGGGGGGAAGGCGAGGGAAGGGTAATTTAGCTCTGGTAGCCATGGTTAAAGGTGTTTCGTGAAATACGATGGCGAGACGTTTCGCGAAAACGGTGTCCGCACGGCCAGGCCCTTCCTAAAAAGGCAAAAATCCGTCGTACGCTGTAACCCCGAGGACAAAACGGGTTAACGAACCTTTAAGCTCGAGGTACCGGGATTCCTTCTTACCCGTCGTCGGCTCACTGGGTGCCCGTGAATGCTGGTGTTTTTTCGTCGTACCGGCCTGCCGGGGAGATTGGTAATTGTTTCTGCCTCGGTGCTGGCTACAATAGCGTTCGCTTGCACTTAATTAGGACAGTGGCGGGGGGAGGGGGTTGGGAGGAAGGGAGGGGAGAGGGTCAATAAATCACGACGCGTAACCTTTTCTGCATGCGAAGCCAGCCCCGCGCAATTAGTTCTGCTAATTAAGGACTACCTGCCGATACTTTGTCGAGTTAATTCGAATCCCGTGGCTGGGCCTCGTCGAACCTTCACGGTCCACCGTCCTTCCCCTCCCCTCCCCCCTCGTTCGAGACTTTTCGTCGCTTATTGTTTCTTCGGGCGGCTATGAATTATTTAATTGCCGGTTGTTACGGTCTGTTCGGCCACGGTGCTCAGGCTCTATTGACAGGGGATGGGGTGGGGAGGATGCCGAGGCTGAGATACGGTGACTTTCAATTGGTCTCTACGGCCTCGCTGACGAGAGCACGGGGGAGGGGGAGTTGGAATGTATTTAGCCGCAGTGGTTAGAAGAGGGTATCACGTACGTTTGTTCGTTTTATTTTTGTGACTAGACTGCGGATGTTTGTGCATTAGTATGATTTCTTGAGTTGGGAGATGCAATATAATGAAGCTTTTCGTTTATGTGTTATCCGTTTACGTACGGAAGCCTCTTGTATAGAATTGTTTGAAATTCTGTACTATTTTAATGTTTGGATATGGTAGTATTGGAAATTGTTAATTTTGCATGAACTTCCGCGGTCTATTTACGACACGAGTATCGAGTCGATGAATGAATTTTATTTGATAATTATTGCTGGATAACTGTTCTTGCAAATGTTGTTTAGACGTGTAGGAACCAGTTGACGAGTACCGATTTGTATAACACGACGAACAAAGTGTGAAACGTGATAAGTTCACGTTTTCATGTTTTGATTGAAATTATGGTATAAATTGAATTTAATGTTCATTCTATATTTTTTGTAAAACACCGATAGATCTCTTACGAATATATGTTATCCTATAATGTAGGTATAAATAATAAGGAAGTCTACTATACGGTGTAATTCCGTGTAGGAACTTTTATGTAAAATTAAAATTCAATCAATTATATTCTATTATTTCCTCTTGGAACAGGTATAATGAGATAATTTACTAATCGATGCAATCTTTGTGCATCAATAGTGCTAGATACAATTAAATTATTAAAAAAGTGTAAATTCTAAATGGAGGGTTTGTAATATACAAACCGTCCTATAATATCATCTGATTAATTCCTGTTATTCCATACTCTGCACAATATTCACAAAACATTTTTCTTTTTCCCACGATTTCCTTACCATACAGAAAGCGACAAATTTGAACACGTTAATGCTTATGTAAACTTTCATTCTAAAATCTAACGTTTAAACCGTCGCACACGATTACCCCCCCCCCCCCTGAAAGGGACAAAATGTAGGGGAATTAGGGAATTCCGAGTGCAAAGGTTTAAACAGACCATAAAAGTGTGATAAGATAGAATTTAACTGAAATCTAGTTATCTTCGTTACGAGCTATCAAGTGAATAGGCATTCCATTCGAGCGAACGTGTTTACTTTTGACAAACACGCCTGTGATTCTTGTTCAGATCTGATTCGACGATTAAATTCTTGCACCAATCAGCATTGAAATTCATGGAAAGTGAGAGCCGTAAAATTGTACCCCGGCGAAACGATGCTTTCTGCAATTCATTCAGCCACCAGATACGCTTCACTCGTACGTTTCTTAATTCCCATTAACTAGATTCACTATAACCGTAAATCCCCGGGGAAAAAACAGGGAATGCCAGGCCCCGTCGCTGTAAATTCAGCGTCCTACGCGTCGAACGTGAAACGGCCACGACGAAGGGTGCCTATGGCAAATTTTATTTCCACCCGGAGCGAGTCTCGGTTTAACTGCTCGGGGATTTACGCGTGCCTCGGCGCGAGCGTGTCTCGATCGTATAATTCCCCGGCGAAGTGAAAATTCTGAGACGGGGAAAGGACCATCTTCGATGGCGTCCTTTACACCTCTGGATGATTGCGTCGTGAAATTATATAGGCGCAGTTTAACACATCGACGCGATAGCCAGTGATTGTCGCCTATGGAGTAACTTTAGCAGAATCAGTCTTTAACAGATAACTCGGATATTATTATAGTGTTTAGAGAACAGTGTTAAACATCGTTGTTATACACTCTGACCTTTTTTTTCAATGTAACGATAATAATACTAACAGTGCAGACACTTGTGTGTATTTGTATTTTTTTTATAGTAATTTGTAGAAATATCCAACGAACGACAATTTTCTGCCACTGAATCTGTTCTTATAGATTACGACTGAAAATAAGATTCTATTAAAGCTTCGTCGATATCACTGATTTATTATACTTTCTATACAGTGTGATAATAATAGATGTTTAGCAATATTTCCTATGTATGAAATACATATACGTAAAGAATGGAGGAATAAACTGTTCCAATTCGAAAACAATAGAGAAGTAACGCAAGAGATATGTCGGATCATTTGAATTATTAATTCTCATGAAACTAACAAAAATTTAATCTCAGAGGTAATAAAGGAAACGAATTCTGTTGCAATTTTTATAAAATATCTTTGAAGGGTTATGTATTTTAATAGCTTCATCGTAAAGACAATGTTTCCGTGAGTACTATTATAATAATGTTCCGATATAAAGTGTACAAGTTTATCGTATAGAATCCTTGAAAACGATCGGCCAATTAAGAGTGTGTTAATCGACTGATAGAAAGTATCCGAGAACGTTTACGATCTCACTCCTAAAAGGATAATACCACGGGTGGAGTATGATCCGTCACGATCACGCGAGATCGATCTACCGATCTTCTTTGATCCACCCGGGATTATATTGGCTATTTACATTCGATTTAATTGAACTCGATCGAAATGGCGACCATTCGATCGATTGGATCAATCGACCTCGCCTTATTTACTGGCCGACGTTCAGCCAGGGGAATATCTTAATTAACGCCTTCACTTGGTCAACCGTGAAAGATCGAGGAACAGATCTCTGGGTATCGTTCGTGAGAGAAATCGGTGCTACCTTAACGCGCCGGTAATTTGTACCTGTGTAAGAAACGGCCTGGCCACCACCAGCACACGCGAGTTGTTCCTTTGCGCTTTCCACCGTTTTCGGCTCGCGCAAAATACCGTTGCGATCAGAGGATATACGACGCTTTTATTTGGTCTATTTGTAGAAGAAATCGGTGTTTATTTGTTACCACTTTGGACGACGACGAGGGTAGAGAAATTATGACATTGAATGATAATTGAGGTATTAACACTCCTCGATCCATGACATGCTGTTACGTCTTTAACAAATCTTCGTCTGGGAGACGATGATGTCTTCAAGTCCACAATCGAGACTTAATGGCATGGTCTACTGCGTCATTTGATTTTAATAACTGTAGCCGAACGGGCAACAAACACATACAATTCTATTTTCTAATCACGAACGATTAATAGTCCTATTATATACAGTAAATCCTCGATGATTGTTAAAAGGCTCCTCAGCATTGATAAGGAGAGATTGATCAGAAATGCTCCTCCATCTCATTTAACATTGTAAAACAACCTTCTACCTGGTTCTACCGTTCTGGTCGATCCTGTATTCTCCTTCGTCTCATCGCACGATCCACGTCTCGCCCAAAAACCCTCTCTGATCATCAATCCCACGCGCGAAAGGTTAAGCCGTTACGCGGAAACAACAATACGCCATCGTACTTATTTAATAAACCGTCGTGTCCCAGCCAGGGTCTGGTTAGCATCTCGATCCACGATCGATCACGCCCCTCGTAAGTGCCAGCAAACGTTCACAACATAATCCAACGGTTCCGCGAACGTTTAATCATCGAGGGAATCGCGAACGATCTGGTCCCACCCCCTCTGATCCCCCTCCACTCTCTTGGATGGTTGTTGTTCCTCTTTCTAACATGGATGAAACGATATAGAACCGCCTAGGATCTACGGGGTGGGGGGGCGGAGGTCGGATAGATCCTCTAATGTATTCTAATGGTATGCCGCCCCGACAATGAGGCACAACTCATCCACCTACACCTATGGCATCCTCCATTGCGGCCGCCGTGGCCACAATGCTATCTCATCCTATCCCCCGTCTGGATGCGTTTCCATTCCGCTCCGTAACTATCGTCCGTTCTTCGCGCCGACGAACGGACTCGTCGTCGGGCTGCTCTCGCCATCGACCGAGCGCAAACGGCCACAGGGGTCAGGATATTTGCACGCGTTGACATGGAATTCGCGGGGCTCGCGAAGGTCAGAGACGAACGGGAAAATCGCTGCGCATCGGGATTACGATCGATGATGATGGAAGTTGTGGGTCCGTGTGTGAAGGACGTGCACCGGATGGTTGGTATTTGTGGCAGCTTGGGCATTTCAGTATATAGGAGAAGGTTGCTGAATTTGGAGCATCGCCTAGGTTCCACCTGTACTGTAACTTGTCATCTGTAAACAATTTGGGCCTTTTGATAGACAATGCTTATAGGTGCTAATTTAGGTAATGGGATCTTGTCTATCATAAGGCGCAAATTGTTTACATATGACATGTTACAATAGTTGTCCAAACTAGCCGATGGTCCTAATTCGGAAAGCTTCCCCTATACCTTTTTTAGAATGTTCGTTGGTGAGATCGTCTTATGACAAGTTAGCTATTGATATCAGGTCCTTTTTATGTATTTTATTATTATATATAATACAGGTATTTATAGATATACGTATAGGTATGTACAGCGTCAGGTACAAAAAAGAACCACCTGAATATCTTGGTGGTAAACTTGTATGGTATCGAGGCCCACGTAATTTGATGTAAATATTTTTTTGATAGGTGGACGCGTAAAGGTCATATGAAGGTTAACTTTGTATTTTTTTAATGGGAAAATGTGTTGTTTTATGTACCGTCTAGTAGAGCATTTTAAGACTCGTACAATGACTTGTTTATAGAGGTAGGTGAGAAACATATCTTTCCATTCAAAAACACGAAATTCATTTTCATGTGACTTCTACAACGTCCACCTATCCAAAAACTATTTACATCAAATTATATGCTCCTCGATACCGTGCCAGTTTGGTCTGACACCTTTCTTTCTATCACCAGTAACAGGCGAGATATTCAGGTGGTCTGTTTTAGATGCCTCACCCTGTATATTATGGATCTATTTTAGAAACTTACTCGTACTTTAAATTAATTATTATTCTGTGACACGTGTGAAATAAATGAGACCTATGAATCTCGATGATAGGTATGTTTAGTACATGGGCAACACACTTTATGAATAAAATAGTTCTTTCTTGTCTCGTCATTGTTTTTATGCATATTTCTTTCTAAATATATTCACGGACGTAGTCCTTTTGTGAAATGCTTGTCTTGCTGGCGGGCCTGATATAAAACACTGATACCTTAAGATTCCTTTCACAAACGGACGACGCGGATAGATGAATTTCGTAAAAGTTTGAGTCAACATACACCCAGACATTACCATCCGAGATTTAAAATTCAGATCCAAAGCCGATGTAGCAAAGATTTTGGTGCAGCTCACAATTGTTAATACAATTAATTCTGGTACAGTTACTCATATATTCGATTTAAATATCTGTATGACTGTTTGACTTACATCTACCGAAATCAAATTAAATTATAGATTAAAAAATGTGTACAATGTTTCGAAAAGATTTTGTTACAAATGTTTGAAACACATAAGGTTATTGAAAAACAAAGTTCCACATAAAAAAATAATGAAAACGATCACTTCTTGTTATTAAAGTCTTTATTATATTCTTAATAGTAACGAATAGCTACTGTTTTCCTTATGTTAGCAGAAAAGGCGAAATACAGCTTTTAACAGTTATTTAAATCTAAACACCGCAATGAATCAACATACAATTGAAAATATGAAGAACATCAAGGCGACATTAGAACGCAGTCCTAAAACAGATATGAATTCAAGTCCCAGTGAAAGAAATTTACACAAACGATCTGAATTTCAATTTCCAATAGAATCAGTACACTAATGACTGTGCAATCTGATAAATCTAATCTAGTTTCCCAACCATTCCATTTCATTGCTCGATCGTCCGACAATCTTCGTATAAAACGTATTAACCAAACCCACGTCAGTTTCCCTATGGATGAACCGCAAAGTGACATCATTTTCTACCGTATCGTTCGCGACAGAACCGGATCGCTCGCGACGGTCGTCAAAACTAACCCGTTGCGACAACCACGGCGGACTCTCGATCCCAGAATTACTTAACTTTATCGCGATTTACGAGCGATCCTAGACGCGTGTACCCGCGGCGGCGCTGTGTAGAGGAGGGGAGGGGTCGAGAAAAAAAAAATGGGGAGAAGCAAGTATGCTCCTGCGTTTCGCAAACCGGCGTTCGAACGCCCAACCTTTGAAAGTGACTGGGTTATGCACGTGCTCCTCTTCCTAGTCCCTACCTACGTGAATTAAATGCAGCCCGAGATAAAGCGATACGTGCATCCTTGCGAAACGACAGGCTGTCTCGAACAAGTCAGACAGAGAGAAAGGGGCAGAGTAAACGAGTATGAGTGAGAGGGAGCGAGAGGGGGAGGAAGACGAAGGGGATAAAAGTAGGCGCTAGTGAAGAAGGAAAAGGCGGGGGAGTGTAAGGGGGGCAAAGGGAGAGGGGAAGTTGAAACGATGACTGCGGCGCATAACGCAGAACGATGCATGGGTGTAAAGACAGGCAGAACCAGAAATGCGAGGCTCTCCGCGTAGAACGTCGCGGATTGTCGGCACGTAGAAAACGCCGCACGGCGGCGACGGTGGATCTGCATTCTAGGCGATTCCGCAATCGCCACCTCGTCCTCGCGAACACGCACGCTGGATAATTGATTGTTGGTTGAGCGACCCGTAACGCTTGATTGTTTCTTTTACTTTGCAACTCCGTTCTTTCGGGCATGATTATTCGGAAAAATTATTTTTATGCAATAGTTAGTCTGACAAGAATCTACCTTCAGTATCCTCTTTCGTATGGATCCATCCGTAGCAATAAAGATTCCTGTGGAACGTAGAAACATTTGTATGTTGCTGTGACGAGACTCTGTTGCGTTCAGTATTTTCTTTGTAGTCAACGGACAACACCTGGTCGGTGCGTGGCGTGTAGTCGAGACGGTTACATGTACCCCGTGAAGTCACAATGACGCCGTGAACTCGGGGGTTTATAGACTGGATGCATTAAACTAAACAGTTTCGCTTGTCGTATCGGGTTTGAGTATAGGGATTATTTCAAAAGTACACGTACCGTGCTGGTGTAGTTAAATTTTAGATTTATCTGCAATCTTACAAGTCTCTGTGATAGTCCAACGCATTAGAAAATCGATGCAGAGAGTAAGGGGCGTGTGAAATTTGGTACAGGCAGTACCAGACTCGTAAAGTTCGGTATAGATATTACATGGTCCGTGAAACACGATACGGACACAATTAAACCTGTAAAGTTCGAAGTTTGATACACTGTCAAATCCATAAAAGACGATACAATCACCGTCAAACTCGTAAAGCTTAATACACACACTACTAAACCCGTGAACTTCGATACAATTATTACTCAAATCCTTCGAAACCCTTGGGATCCCCAAGACACTTCAGAATTCTGGGATCTCCAGTGCACTTTGAACACCAAGGACCCCCAAGACACTCAAGACCTCTGGGACCCACCAACACCCTCAAATCCTTCGAAACCCCTGGGATCCCCAAGACACACCAGAATTCTGGGACCTTCAAAACACTCCAGATATCAAAGACACTCAAGATCTCTGGGTCCGACCAACACCCTCAAATCCTTCGAAACCCCTGGGATCCCCAAGACACACCAGAATTCTGGGATCTCCAAAACACTCCAGACACCAAGGATCCCCAAGGCACTCAAGACCTCTGGGACCCATCAAGACCCTCAAATCCTTCGAAATCCCTGGGATCCCCAAGACACTCTAGAATTCTGGAATATTCAAAACACTCCGGACACCAAGGACCCCAAGACACTCAAGACCTCTGGGACCCACCAAGATCCTCAAATCTTTCGAAATCCCTGGGATCCCCAAGACACTCTAGAATTCTGGAATATTCAAAACACTCCGGACACCAAGGACCCCAAGATACTCAAGACCTCTGAGACCCACCAAGATTCTCAAATCTTTCGAAATTCCTAGGATCCCTAAGACATTCCAGAATTCTGGGATCTCCAAGATACTCCGGATCTCTCGAGGCCCCGGATACCGCTGAGACCGTCCAGACTCCGTAGCTCTCAAACATCTCTAAAACTACCAGAGGGCTCTAGAGGGTCCTGCGTGGTGTCTGCATCAGACTTCTCGAACCCGGAGGTGTCTGCATTGAGCTTTGCAGGGTTAGGGGAGTCTATATCTTCACTTGTCCGATAGTGTTCATAACGACATCTGTATCAAGCTTCAGGCGTCTGGTGACATCATTATCGAGCTTCATGTGCTCAGTAATGTCAATCTCGAATTTCAGGGCTCCGGCGTCTGAACCTCCAGGGTTCTGATATTATTTTTATCAGAATCCACAGGTTTCATGTCATCTCTTCTAACATCTACGGGTTCGTTATCATCTCTAAGGTCTCGGATGCCCAAACGATACCTTACGAAATCCATCTGACATCCTTCGTATCTATCGTGTGCATATTGAACATTATATCGAACATATTGATATGAACAATTGATACTATGTTTTACTTAAATACACATGTTCATTCTCACATACTAAACATAGTCAAAATATCGAATACCCATAAATTACAGTGATAAAACTTATTATTGACATTGCGCACACAGTCCAATAGGCGTCGCCTTAATCGGTTCATCTAAAACAAGAATGAATAGTACACTTCCTTAGATGTAATTCAGCTCAGTGTCCAGTCCCGCGGGGGGTATTCCGCAGCATTGCCTAGTCATTGGACCACAATACCGTTGCGGTCTGATTATAAATGTTATGAACAGCCACGCGTAACACGGTTCTGATTCCGTATGACGCGCAGCGGGTGGGTATCGACTTCCATTAACGTGTCCACCATCGATTCCTGACGTACACTGACACCCCCACCGCTCCTCTATTTTTCTTCTACACAACAGGGAGAATCTCTCTGTCAAGTCTCACGGAGGTTACAACAGCTCCATTGACGCGCCGTTATTTCGATCGTGAAGGCAGTGAGTAGAGAGAGAGAGAGAGAGAGAGAGAGAGAGAGAGAGAGAGAGAGAGAGAGAGAGAGAGAGTAGGGACCGCTGCAAGGCATCGATGAACGGTTCATTGTGCCGTAGGTGAACTCTGAACTTCTAGCCCCGAGTTCGAGAATTCTGAACTCGAATTACCGGCGGGATCCGACTGGCTGGCACGCACAATCGTTGGGCCATAATACCGTCGACGCTAAGCTATACACACTGCTTCCCATAAATCACTGGACACTTGGTTGTTTCGAGGGTAATATAAGTTCCGATGCAAATTGAATACTTTGAAGGAGTCCTAGGTGCTTCCGTTTCATTTTGCAGAGTTGAACGGAAATTCCTTTTCCAATCATTCGACGAAAGTATACGGTGTAACTTATTATTTCAGGAAAGAGATGAAGAAAAATATTGTACAATAGTATTTTAAAGAATTCTTCAACTGTTTAATTCCGGTGATCATTCGTAACAAGATAGATACATCGAAGATAAAAGATTGTTTAAAAAATTATTATTCCTATTGAACAGAGTCGGTAATTATCATTACGTTTTATTGTGTATTTAGTTACAGTGAATGTCCAGGAAGTGTATCTCTAATGAGAATTATTGTCTCGCAGGATCGTACCGTGTGTGTTCTCATATTTGCTATTCCAATTACCGTTTGATTGCTTGTGAAACTGTCTTTCCTGCCTCACGGACACAACGCGTGTACACGCCAGATGGACATTTTCCTTGAGTGCCCCTATTCGGAATGTAATTCACATTTAAAGGTGGGTTCGGTTTCGAATTCTCTGCACACGTAACTGCATTGCGGACACGAGGAACGGTTATATCTGGCGAAGTAAATCGACTTAAGTGTGTTCCCTGGGCGCGCGGGGAAAATTCTGTCTGTTGACTGGTGCCCGCATTGCGGTAGCTCGGGCTCTTTGCGACTATTAAGACGAATAATACGTGCTCTGGCGTTGTATTAGCATTAAAGGTAGAGGGTTAGGTTTTACCATTTAGTTACGAAGTATGATTGGATTTTCGTGAAACGACTTTCCCAAAAAAAAAAAAAATAAAATTTCTAAGAAATTGTTGGAGGGTAACTTTTCGAAGTTTATGAAACTTCCCCGACACTGTGAACAACGTTGAAAGATATTACCTGTTCTATAGCAGAACTTAATTAAAGTTCGAGTTTGCCTCGGCTAGGTAGAACTTAATTTCATACCATAAAGAGCATTTAATATTTAACGTCAGAAAATTGTGAACTTGAGTTTCTACAGAAGATTATTCTTCAGTTAGTTCGCATACTTCACGGCCTTATTATGAATTAAAATTCATAACACTATTTTGTACTTACATATGACATGAGAACTGCATTGTAAATCGACTGGTTAGGAGACATTATTTGTTCAGGCACTACAACTACATGAAACTAACTTAAAATGATTTAAATAAAGTCGATTATAAGCCGAAATAGAGGTTCGTTTCAATTCAATTAATCTTCACTTAAATTCCTCCTAGGGACTACTCTTTATCAAGAAGACAAGTCACAATAGTCTTCGAAATACACACCTTCAAATACAAAAACACATCTCTTTCTCCGTTACTTAGAATACTTCGTTGATTTAATAATATCCGTGCTTCGTAGGCAAATGCAATATCGCGATTCACACTGGTAATTACTTCACTATCTACCATTTCGCACAGCACGACCCATTACGACCTCCACACCGAAAGAGGGTCCACGAAGTCATCGATCTTACGGCGCGGAGTAAAAGCTACCGATGAAGAAATTGCGATAAATTACGCACCTCCTCGGCTGATACGAACGCCTTCGGCCACCTCCACGCGTTCCCTCCTCGTTCCCTCCCTTTCGCGGGTCTTCTCCTAGCCGTGTGCATCCTTCGTGACCTATACTATGGTAATTCGGCCCGAACGACCTCCCGGCTGACCTTTGATAATAACGCCGCCGGGAGTGAAAAGGCGGCATGTCGCGGAGGTGGTGCCACGGGAGTGGCAAACACGGGCCAGGTGAGCCTCAGGTGAGCTCTTGGATCGGGCATACAGGTGAACCAGGAACTCTACGGAGCACCACCTCCGCGTTGCCTGCCGCCTTCGAGAGATAGGACCGCTCGTCAATACCACGGATCCCCCGTGACGGTGTGTGCCCTCCGGTGTGCTCGTAGGTGGTTCCCGCTTTGTCACGAAGAAAATCCACGGATAACACGCGTTATTACTCCTCCGAACGGATGGTTCCGGGATAAAGGCGGGTGAAAGAGGGAACAAAGGATGACGAGAATTTTAATTGATAACCCCCAAGGGAACAGATTGTCGTGGTGTTGGACGATGAGTGGATATGCTGGATCTCCATGCGGGTTTAGTTGTTTGTAGTTTGTGAAATGAAAATTACAGGAAGTTTTTTTTTGTTTTTAAGTCTTGCAGACGTTAACCCTCCGTTGTCATACTGGGTCAAATTGGCCTGGAATTTAAAGTGAAATATCGGTGGGGCATTATTGATAATGGTACTATAGACGCCATGTAGTAGAGATGTCAGGTATCCTGAAGAAATTTACTTTCAGTTTTTTTTTGAAAAATTTGTTTGAACATGATGATACTTTTGATGGTAATTTTTGAATATGAAAATGTCATCTGTAATGTTGAAATTTCATCTTGGAATTTTTTGCGACTTAATTTGGAAAATAGTTTTTAACCTTCTTAGTGCCTTAGAGCCGATATATCGTTTTGTGGGTTTATTAAGAAATGTAAAAACACTTGCTTTTTATTGAGATTATTTAGTGGAACATACGTTTATTCGATAGGAATAATAAGATGAAAACGAACGTAAAAATATCATTTTTAAGAGAAATATTTTAATTTTAATAGGCACCTTCAAATATTTTTGGACGGTACTTGAAAAACTTATGAGGTACTGTATGGGTTAAACGACAGATGATTGAATATTGGCTTGGATCAAGTTGACCCAGTGCGACAACTACGTTTGAAAAAGGAGGTGTTACAACGAAAGGTTAAAACTGCATGAGAAATCTACGTTTAGATATATATTGTTTATTGTAGGTATTTTTCATTCAGTTTTGTGTATTACCTTTTTCTGAGTTAGAACGTTTGTTGTGCTGTGCGAACATGTACACACCGTAAGTGCATAAAATCCGCGATCTAGTGACAAGGATTGTATTTATACATATAATGAGGTAGCTGCACTACGTTAACTTGGGTTTTAAAAATTTGTATACCTATATTGCACAGATGACCACATCTGTTATGAGGGTAAATAATTTTGAATAAGGAACAATAAAATCTATGGTTCGTTCACAATTATTCTTTGAAAAAGAATTAATATATGTGTCGAGACGAGAATTATAGGCCCGAAAAGGTAAGAAATTCTACAGTGAATAGAGTGAACAAAATTAGTTTCAAGCACATTAATGGCGTCAATCGTTAAAAATTATTCAAATTCAATATCCCATGTATGACTTTGAAACGATGTTTCTAAGAAATTTCGAAGCTCGTGTTAAAGATTCATCTCAGCACCCTTTCATTTCATTCTAAGAACTTCTATTCTCCCTGCCACACATCGTCAACATCAAAAGAAAGATTTCCTCGTCGACGTATCGACAAAGCTCTCTCATAAAGCAACCACAGATTCATTTCCACAAAACCAGTTCACCTTTCTCCAAGAAAAAGTTTCGAGAACTATCAGGGAACGTGGTTCTCGCGACGGTACGTGAATTCACAAGGAAACGATTAAATCGATCATGGAATAGTTAAGATCGCGTGTAAATCCATTCGATATCGATGGATAAGCGTGCGGTAATAAATATCATCGGTTGCACAAAGGTAGGAACGTTTTACGAAGGCAGAACAGAAACGCTCGTGGGCAGTCGATTAATTTCTCGTGTCGCGTGCATAGGAATCCTAGTATGCAGATGTTCCATCGGGTTCTGACTTAGGACCGGCACGCGTTCGATCCGCTCCATTCTGAGACGGCCGACAAGACCCGTTCGAATCCACCTCGACGACCCTTCGCCGACACGGTCGTTCGACGAATCGATTTCTGCGAGTATCCGGTACATCGGACGAACTGGAATGTTCAAGTTGCGCAGAAATATCCGTCGGGGCAAAATCGTTCCCTTTCGAGACGGATATTTTTGGAGTCTTATTGTTGAAAGTGGCCCGAAAATAGATTTTAAAACAGGGGCAGAAAATTCTTTAAATTATTATATAGAACACATTCTGTCTTGATACTTTGGTTTCATTATGCGTAAATTTTGTTAAACTTCCTTTCAGAAATATGACATACAGTAGATCCTTGATAAGTGTTCGAAGCCTCCTCGGCACTGAACATTATATATTTCGTAAACTAATAACCGTATGCGGCTGAAACAAATATCATTGGCTTTGGAATTCCCAGTTTCGTCATTGTGTTAAGCCTTATTAAAAAGTCAGCGTTATACCTGGGGACATCTCTTTGTCAGGGCCGAGGAGCCTTCGAACACTCATCGAGCATTTACTGCACTGTTATAATAAAAGAATACTGAACTGTGTTTTAATAAAAGAGTTATAATCAGATTGTTTTTGAATGTAATAATGAATACTTTTAATCTGATGAAGTCAAATTATTATTTTTACTAAGCAGTCTGTCAGGGGAAATGAAAAATGAATATTTCAAACAGTAGTGTCAAGAATGGTAGTAAGTTTACAGTCATCAGTGGGTTAATTATTAGTATTTTTAAGGTTAAGTAAGCTTTTAGAAACGATCTTTATTTATTTTATTTGTTGACAAAAACTTGACCAGTCGAAATGAACATTCGTTATCGAGTATTGAAATTTAAGATTCGTAGTACCTGAAAATTAATGGCACTCTGTTTCGTAATTGAATTATTGTTCATTTTTATAATGGAACCTTTGGATTTTGTACTTTGTAGAAATGTAAGTTACGAGTCCCAGTTTTACCGTATGCACAGGAACAATCTGGAATAGCCTGTACTACGTTCCCACACGCTATTATAAGAAATACGCCGATAGAATACTAATTTCAAGTCACAGTCACAGACGTTCACTTCGCAAATCTGCCTTATTCCTGGAATAACTCCTGAATAATTTCTGGAACCTGTCTTGCCGAACGAAACCGCGGAGGCAAGTGTATCAATAGAATACTAATTCCGAGACGCAGAACTCGAGCTTCGACTCCTCAAATTCGTCTCATTTTCGAAAATAACGCGTCAATAATAAACGTGTAATCTGATCAAACATCGATTCATTAGCGTACCGACTGCAGATGAAAATTCAGTAATATTTCATTGTGGATAAATCTGCGGAAAGAACAATTCTTCTATGAGATATCTATTCAACCACTGCTCTTGGATTTCTGTTCAACAGTCACCATTACTATACGAAAACCTTTGTATTACTTATTTACACTTCAGTTCAATGTATTAGAACGATAATATTAATCTTCGTCCAGTATATAAATCTATCAATTTACACCTTCATCCTCTAAAAACTCAGTAGTCCGTGTACAGGCTTACTCTGTTACTCTGCAACAGTAATCTTAAGAAACCTAATTTTTCAATTTAAAAATCGTTACCTCAATAGACAGGAATTTTGTATTATAGACCACGGGTTACTCATTGATCCAGAAAATAGCCTGTCACATTTATTTCCCGCCTTACCCTCTTCAGAATCCAACATCTATTAACACTGACTGCCACCCAACCCACAAATGGGCGGCAGAATTTCTGTTTACCCACCTAGTAAGCCACTCATCGAGGTAAGATACCGTATAAAATTATCGATGGTTAACAAAATCCCCAAAAAGCTAAAAAAATACCGTTTGTGATAAGCATAAATTCAGCAGTCACAGTATCATTAAAAAGAAATTCCTCTGACATTATAGAATTTCGTTAGAGGTTGGTCCTGGGCAGTTTCTGTCAATCGATCCCATTTCTGTATCCTCCAATGACTCCTACCCTCGAAATACCAACACTCTCGGAACCGACACACCAGCGATACAAGCGTCTACCGAAGAAAAAGTCGTGGAAAATTCTTTGGAAGGATGTCTCCGGGTCGATCGTGACGAGATCTCTCCGCGTGGCGTGACAATCTCGATGTTCGAGGCTCCCGTTACCAGTCTCTAGCCCGCTCACCCACACAAATACACGCTGACTGGCTTGCTCGCGCGCGCCCTTAGACGCGTCTCGCCTCGCGGAAGGATTAAATGTCGAGCTGTAAGAACGCCGCGGCATGGTTCGGCGATAGTCGTTCGCTCGCGCGCGCGACCAGGTGAAAAGGATCGGCCCTCGTTCGTCCCTCTGGCCCCGTGAGCGGTCTCTTACGCGATCCGGCACACTTCGTGCCACACTCGGGGCGCACGTACGCCGTAGGATCGCGCACGAGCTCGAAATTTACGGCACGCGAGCGAGCAAGCGAGCACCTTCAGTCGCCGCGGATGCACGGGCTGAGGCCGCCTGGGCCGCTCCTATGCATCGTCGCCCGATCGTTCGCTCGCTCGCGCATCTTCTTGCTTGCGCAACGATCCGCACGAGGAGAGAGCGACACGTGTGGGGAGAGTGGGGGTACGATTCGGGATGGATAGATGGCTGGATAGAGAGCTTGAGAGCGAGACCAGGGGGGAGGGGAACCATGCGCACCCGGCTGCACCCAGGCTCATTCCATTTGCCGTCACAATACGCGCTTCTTGGGCGACTCCTTTCGGTCCTTTGGGTGCATGAGGCGTGGAACGCTTTGTCGATGTGTTCAAGACTTTGGTTCTGAACTGGAAGTCAGTTGGAATTACATGGTACAGTAAATGCTTGATGAATGTTTGAAGGCTCCTGGGCAAGGAGAGATCCTTAGGTGTAAAGCTGGCTTTTTAATTAGGTTCATGAATTCTGAAGCCGATATTTGTATCAGTCCCATGTGGACATTAGTTTATGGAATATTTAGTGTTTTGTGTCGAGGAGCCTGCGAATGCTTATCGAGGATTTACTGAATTTGGTAGGACTTGGATGTTGAGTTAGGTAGAGTTGGGATTGACGAATTTCGGGCAATGTATACGATTACTTGCTGGTAGATGACTGGATAGAGATTTTTAGAGGAATTTGACTTGCCCTCTCGTAGAGGTGATTAGTAAAGGGCTGAGTATGATAGGCAGTATGTTGGAGAATCCACGGAAAAGAAACTAGCCGGCAAAATCATCTTTCTCACGCTATAGCTGAGGGCTAAGTGATTAACGTCGGCAGATCTTCGCCAGATATTGAATTGATAGATATAATGGAAAAATCATAACTCGGAGGTCAGTCCTTCCTAGTCTCTTTTCATTTAAAAGAAACGAAGTTGACCTTCATGCGACCTCTACGCATGTCCACCTATCAGAAAACTATTTACATCAAATTATGTGATCCTCGATAGTATGCAAGTTTGGTCTGTCACATTTTTTCTATCACCAGTAACAGCCACGATATCCAGGTGGCCTGTTTCAGGTGTCTATGTATACTTAGTTAATGCAATCATCGTTATCGTGAATATGGTCCAAATTAGGCAATCATTCCCGTGTATCGTTACACTGAAAATTTCCGGTGTCTACCTTAAATTCCCCAAAATAACAATAGATAATCGACGAATGCCCGGTGTACCTACTACAGTTCCTGGCGAAAAAATTAGATCCACCCCTAATGTTCCTAATTATTTCAAAGTATAGTAATCGTAGAATTGAAATGCCAGAAGGTATTTTAATAATAATTTTTATTAACTACTAAAACACGTACAATTATATTACATACATATATATATTAATAATTTGTGTTTCCCCTTTTGTATCACAGCATTCACCCTTTCCGGCATACTCCTTATGCGTTGTTTTTCGTGTCCACTATTTTCGGATGATTTCGTCAAATACCCAGAATTCCTTATTTTAAATCATCTATTCCGATGACAGGTGATGCGTACACAAGTGTTTTAAGTAAACTCCAGACGTTTTCAATGGGATTCCTGTCAGGAGAGTTGCCTGGCAAAAGTAACAGATAACAATACATTACATCCAATACTATATAAATAATTAATAGTTGTCCCTAATTGTTTGGCTAGGAATTCTAAGACTAATAAAATGGGTTTCCTCTTCCTGAAAAAAAAAAAAACGCTCCAGTCACATGAACCCATAAGTATACCAAAAACGATTAGCGCCAATCCACCAGCGATGATCGTCGCGTTGCATCGCGGGAGAGCACGCGATCGATCGATCACTCGGCGATATCATCCCCCGTCCCCCTTTCCCGCGGTACCAGGTTGGTTCGCCGTCGTTTGATTTCACTCCGCACGCGTGGGTGTACCGCTAACGGGCAAAGATCACCGGAGCTCGTGCGGCAGACGTTATACCCATAATTGGCTCTCATCTCTGGAAACACAATCCCGATCGTTACCTATTCGTTATCCGCAATCTCGCGGGTTCCCCCCGTAGTTGGCAACGTCGGGGACACGCGTTCTGTGACATCGCTCGCATAACGAAGTAAATCAACGGAGGTGGACGGTTCTCCCTTGGCTGTACCGAACGAATGTAGTGGGGCCCGTGGAGCTGGCATCCGTTGCCTTTCCATGCGAAATGCCGAACGAACGACAGGGACGTGGAGCGAGAAAGAGAAAGGAGAAAACGTCGATGGTAGGGGCGAGAAAGGGAAGAAGGGGGGTAGACGATAGAATAGGATCGACGAAATGGAACGAAAGAAAGAGAGAGAGAGAGAAGTGGGCTCGCATGCAGAACTTTAGTATTCCTTCTGCGTCAAATGTTAACTCGTGCCACTAACTATGCGGCTCTCTTATTCGCCTCGTGCCTCGACTCCTCTCCCGCCTCTCTGATTCTCCTTCGACTTTTTTTTTCTTCATCCGCTCCCGCCGCGCACCCGCCGAGTGTACGAGATGCACCATGGAAATCGCCAGAGATATCGGCACGACGATGTCGTGTTTGTATCGCTGAATCGGCCCACGAACCGCGGAGGCCAATCATTACCGGTGCACGAGCCGTTCGGTATTTTTAGAGACGCGTATTTGTTACCGTACGTATTTGGATATATATACAGGGTGTTCGAAAGAAACCATTCAATATTTATATGGTACATAGGGTTCAGTATTCCAATGATTCCCAAGGTGTGGGTCGCAACCTAACCTAGGGGGTCGCAAGAATGACTGCATGGGATCACGAGAGGTTTTAGAAAATAAAGCAAAAAGAACTGTATTAATATACATTTATTTTGTATTTAGACAACAAAATTAATGTGATTGGTGAACCTCTGGGAGGTCGCAAGCAAAAGTCTCGTTCAAAAGAAGATCGGCAACTTCATTAACTTTGGGAATCACTGCACTATACTGAGTAAAAAAGCCTTGGTAAACATAGGTCAAAAGGTCAATCGTTTCTGAAACATAAACATTTTTGTATGTCAGCATCACCTCATTTTGTGCCTAATGTGAGAACACTTAAACACAGCGTTCAGTCAAAGGTGGATTGGACGCGATGGACCAGTTGTATGGCTGCCTCGATCCCTCGATTTAAACCCTTTGACTTCCTTTTGTGGGGATATTTGAAAAGCAAAGTGTATTCTTCGCTCATGAATGACTTACACGAATTATCTAACCGAATCCATCGTATTTGTCAAATACTTCGGTAGAGTTGTAGAATTTTCAAGAAAATTCACAGCTCTGTAAGAATATGATGCCAAGCGTCTATAGAAAAGGAAGGAGGACATGTGGAACACCACCTGTAAATATAAAAAATAGTAAGTCAATCATAGTGCTAATATACAAAAATGTTTACGTCTCAGAAACGACTGACCTTTCGACCTCTGTTTACTAAAGCTTTTTCACTCAGTATAGTGTGTCCTTTGTACTATATACATATTGATATATGGTTTTTTTAACACCCTATATATATATGCGGAATGGACGGAACCTGATGGCGCGCGTACGCGCGAATTTACATGTACACAAACGGTGGAGAAAGAGAAAGAGAGGATCGGGGGAGGCGCGTAGGTACGCGCTCGCGGCGGCGACTGTTCTGAAATTCAAAGGGTGGCGGCCGCTTTGTATTAAACTCGTGTAACAAGTGTCACCTGTCGCTCGCATGTCCACGACGACGACGACGACGACCGGCTGCCGCCTGGCTTTTTAGACACGCGTCGAGGCGTGACGAGCAGACGTCTACGTAGTTTGCCACACGACGAATTCTGATTCGGTCGCGATGCAGAACGATAAAGATCGTATTTATCGTTGACGGTGTTTATCGACAGTAAGATGATGCCCTAGACTTGAGTGTTTATTTGTTTATTTGGAGGATGGCTTGCTTCGAAATAAGTACCGGTTACAATGTCTCCATTATTTGTGTCACGAAAGTGCAACGGGAGAAATATTTTTTATAGTTTTTATATTTTGTTTTTCTTTTTGCAATTAATTCTTATATATTTATTCATCTGTTGTTTTAACGTCCATTGTATTGCTGCGTGTGTGTTTTTTTAACGATTTTGTAGCTTGAATTTTATTTGTTAATTTGGGGACAATGTTTGGTCATTATCTGTTTGTAATATTCTTAGTTCCTTTTTCGGAAGAAAAGACTTTGTTTTATAAAGAATCGTTAAGAATGATTTTAAAACATTACCAAAGAAATATGTATAATATCTTTATAAAGTATAAGACACCATATTTTGTGTTTAACAATTTATCAGATTCGTTTTAACATTTTAGGCATTATTTTTTATACCGATACTTATTTTGAGACACGCTGTATAGTTGTTACTAGCGTTACGATACAGTCTCCTGTTTTAATAATTTTCATTAGAAAGTAAATATTTACACACTATTGAAAATTTCAGGAGGGTAGGAGTTACGAATGGACGGCTGATTAGTACGGTCCTATACTACTTACTGTCCTTGGGATGCTACCCGGAGAAAGTGGTAGTCGACAATACCTGGATTTTAGTCAGACAGCAGATACAGACGTTACAAATCACATTCGACTAATTCTATTTGAAATTAATTTATTATAGTAATGGATATTTATATATGAATATGCTTATTTCAACATGAAGTTATCAGTCTTTATTATATAATAAATTAATTATGGAGTGTGTTAAGTCTAATTTCATACAGAATGACATAGAACATATTTTGTATGAATTCTGTCTGTCTTAAAACATAATAGTGAAGATTTACACAGCATTAATAAGCAAGGAGTATTTCCCAATACATTCTTGGGAAGCAATTAACCCTCGTGCATCGTTCAGTAAATTGTTGTATTGCTATTTCTTGACTTAAGCATGGTCTTGTCCTAAAATCGAATTAAGGAAATAATTACATATAGCTTGACCATCATATATACAGGATGTTTCCGAAATCGTGGTACAATACGTACCATTTGAGATATACATTTGTCTTAAATATTTATGCAAAATAAGAAAAACAAATTAAACATAGCAATTTCTACGATTATGAATTAGTTTTGTTTATAAAATGATATAAGAAGAAACAGGGTAATTACATAGAAAGTATTAAACTGTTATGAAAACCTGTTATGGTAGGATTTTCATTTAATCATTACCATAAAATTCACCTCTGAAAAAAAATAATATCACTTATTTTATTCTTTACTTTGAAAATCACTAACTCGAAAATAAACAAATTTCACAAAAGGGTTTTGCGAAGAAGATAGGTAACAAAAAGCAAAAGTAGTATGTATTTCAAATCGACACAAACGTTAAATTTCAACAATCTCGACTACTTTGAAAATCGCAGCTAATTAGACTATTATCCTAAAACGAAGATATAATGCGAAATCAGGATCCTCGAGTATTCTCAAATCGCTCTAAAATCCCTAACAACATGAAGAAAATTTCTTCTCCAGTGTTATTATTCCTAAAACTTGTCAAGCAAATCTATTCGATCAGTCATTCAGAAACTGTTACACGTATCCGTGTAACATTCTCCGAATAGGGTCGTTAACATTGTTAGCTCCAATAGGAAGGAATAATCGCACGGATCGCGTATCCTCGCGTAATTATCATTCCACGTAACAACGTGGAACCTCCCAACGCGATCCAGGAGAATTCAACGATGGGGGAGGGGGTTCCGCGGAGTTTACGGAACGTTTATCATCGGGACAGGACAGTGGAGAATTGCTATCTGGATAAAAAAGCAAAACGAAGAAAAAAAAAACGTCCAGCAACTCGGGTTGCACTGTAGCACGCGCTATTTGTCACCCGGCGTTGGCCTATCTGCGGCTCGTATCTGTTATCGTGGGTCGTCGTGGTGGGAGGAAAGGGCTACTTTGGCCCGATGCCGCGCGCTAGATCTTATCGTGATTTCCCTCCTTCCGTTCTAAGTTCGAGTTTATCCCTCCGTGGAATAAATTCAATGCCCAATGGTTATCGCGCCGACAAAGTAACGCTCGCCTGTATCCCAGACCGTGGCACGTTGCGTCGCCGCGTCCCTTTGCATTACCATCGACGAAACCACCTTCCGGTCTCTCCTACACACGATGCTTGCTCGATTTCATCGCGGTCCGCGCATTCAGAAACATACAGTTTTTTTTTCTTATGGATTCTGTGGTGAAAGATAGCAGCTTGTTAATTGTGAACGTTAATTGTTACATGTACCTAATGATTAACCCTACGATGTATGAATCTGACGTTCATCGGATTTATATGTCGTGGGTGAAAACGACCCACATCAGCTTATACAGTATAAGTTTTTTTATTCGTCAATCAGCACTAGTATAAAAAGACAGATAATGTGTTAGTATGAATACTTAGTGATTACATTTTTTACACATATAAATTGTCTGTTCTTTACTGGTAAACCAACCAGTAATTGACTGCATACCATTGTGTGACCATGAAGCAAAGAAATTTATATCATAAATTTATGAATTATTCAATGTTCATAAATGGAGTGTAGTTACACTTTTAATATCCCATATTTTTGATTAGTATGAATACTTAGTGATTACATTTTTTACACATATAAATTGTCTGTTCTTTACTGGTAAACTAACCAGTAATTGACAGCATACCATTGTATGACCATGAGGCAAACAAATTTATATTATAAATTTATGAATTATTCAATGTTCATAAATGGAGTGTAGTTACACTTTTAGTATCCCACATTTTTAGTTCAGCGTATTAAGCAGGCATTAATAAGTAAAATTCTGATTAAAAGAATTTCAGAAATGTAGCAGTCATTTTACAGGTTTTGTATTTTATAAATAATTTTTTAAACATTTCAAAGAAAAATAAATGTAATTGCAATTTGAACAGCTGTTTTGTTGTTATAAATATATACATTCAAGTATTAATCTCAAACGTCCATGAATTGAATAATTCGGTCATTCACTGGTTGGTTTACCTTATCAGAATTTTACAGTTGACACTAACTCTATCACATGTTCTATCGTTTTCGTAACCAAGGGCCACGTCCATTCCTTCCCTAACCAGAAAACGATAATATACATATATGTATATAAAATCTGAAACAGTATTCCAAGTATTCGTATTCTTGCTGTCAAACACACTACTTGTCAGATATTCATTGTACTCAGTCACTTGGACACAACCGTTTGAATAGAAACTTCTTATTAAGCTTACATAAAGTGTTGTTAACATTCCTTCACCTGGAATCCAACATTATATCCTATGAGGGCTACTTTGACAAGGACCATATCAATATCCCCAAAAAACAAATATTTTCAGAAATAAATAAAAATTCCGCGAACTTTTTCATCAAAACCTCCTACAATCATAAATGACACACTTGCCTCGAAACGTGACCAGACTCACGAATACTCTCAGTTCTTTAATCGAATAAAGAACCACAGAGAAACTTTTCAAGGGGCGTATCTCACGGAATAATGCAAAACTCCACGTTCCTGAATATAGTTACAAGAGTGGGGAAGGGGTGGGGGCACGTTCACAGTTAACAGTGCATATCCTGATAAAATAAACACGTGCCTGAGACGCTTCCGACAGATAATCGAGGAGCAGGATCGCGTTGGGCCGAGGGTCTGGCGCGAAACCCGACGAGGAAAAACCACCGTCGCGGCTCGCGGTGCCCATAGCCGGCGATATGGCGAATGCGTGTGTACGCCCGTATAAAATTTCGTGCCGCGATACCCTGCGGGAGGCCAATTATACATGTACCGCCGGCTTATTTCGCAACGGCGGCAATGAAACTCTAATGACGACCGCTGTCAACCGCACGCCTATGTTGGGACTAAGATCGTAAAGTTCGGCTCGCCCCGCGAGTGTTTCTGATACCGCGCGCAACAGGTTATCCGCGGAATAACGAACCCACGTATATGGAGTAGGCGCGAGCCCCGTTTACGAAAGCGATGCCCGCTGAAACGCTCGGTGTGCCAGCGAGCCTCGTCGCGAATTTCGAGGACCGAAGGGCTGCCTCGGCCCCTTGGGTCTCTGATGTTTTCGGGAAGATTCGGTGTTGTTATTATTACGGCGACACTGGTGATTCGTTTCAGTTTCTTTCACACTAGAACTATCGGAGCAGTCAAAATGACTGGAGAGTATATTCTTTTATTGACGATTAAAATGTTACAACACTTTTCTTAGATTTTTCGCAACTTTCATTGTCATATAAAAATGAAGGAATTAGTTCATTTATAAATTTGAATATTTTCAGGAGTTTGTCATGTTTATCGATCCGATAGAAATAGATTAGATGGTAGTTCTAGTGTTAAGAAGGTATTCCCACTCGGAGCGGTCGAAAAATCGATTTTTTGAATATTCTATTTTCTTCAAGTGTATCACCTTGAAAATGTGTTCCCAAAGTGATATGCTTTAATTCATTGATATGACGAAGTTATAATGATTCTTAGAGGACGATTATTGAAACCATGTTTTCCAAGAAAATTATGTATAATTATATTATAATTTTCTTGCCAAATGCTTGAGGTAATGATTATAAAATATCAAGAAACATACAACAAACACTTATGAATTGGCACGTTTGCACTTCACCAGTCACTCGATATACGATGCTACACGAGGCACAGTATATGCTCAATTGTTTACGGACGTTGGTAACTAAGGTAACCTCTCGGTAAATGAGGAAATTCATCGCTTCGTGGTTATTGTCTTATTTGTGGACGACCTATATCGAGAATTTACGAATCACCCTGGTGTAAGAACCACCACGAAGGCTCGTTAAGATCGATCCCCTATTTCCTCACTTTGCTCGGATATCGTCGGATAGATCGAAATCAGCCGTGACTTTTATCGAGTCCACCGAGACGCGCGCGTTCAGATCGGATCTTCGGATCATGGGCCCGTAAAATAACCAACGGTAAGATCGATATCCCCCCCCCCCACGGATCGGAGGGGGGTTCGTCTCCCCGTGCCTCGAATGTATCGGACGTCTGTCGCGTTTTAGTCGATGGGCCGATTGTCGATCGGCGTGTAGGTACGGCGCGGATTCAGGAAAAGCAACTTGAAAGCTCCAGGAACCACGGAAGACGATAACGGTAGATATGCTTCGCGGTGAAAGGTCGTCGGAGGGTCGGCCACGGCTTTACGTCAATTACATTGATATAGTGTCCCCCGCGAGCGCCTCTGTCCCCCGTGTCCTCCGGTTTCTACCCTCTTCGTCGCTCTTCGCGCGCGTCTTCCGCGTCATGTCGAATGTTTTTTTTCCTCCACCACCCCGCTCGTTGCCTCTATCGGTCCCTTAAGTAGTAAATCTCGTCACCCTGGAACTGGTGTTCCACGGCTTCGAGAGCCGTAATTAATTATGAAACACCGCGGATGATCGCCTCTTATCTTATCGGAAGCTTTCTTTTTCCGTGATGCTCCCTTGGATGCTGGTTTTACAATCGCTGACGTGTGTCTGGAACCGAGCGGAGGAAATGTTGGTGCGCTGTGTGTGAAAAATGTGTATGTTTTGTAGCGTCAGACTGATTATATTTAACGACCAAGTGTTTTCCCGCCGGTTCGGTTGTGTGGATTTCGGGATTTGGCAAAATTATTTTTTAAATGAAATTTTTAAATTGAATTGTAAAGGAAGAATGTACATAGTATTATTACATTTATCGTGGTTTATTCGAATATATTTTGGCTGAGTGGAGATGAGGTTTCAAAAAATCCTGAAATTACTTTGCAGGCATTTGAATAAGTACCATTTTAGAGTAAGAGCAGTGGGGGGTATCTCATCGAGATTAAGGAGATAGTAAAGATTCTCAGAAAATACATTTTACCCATTTAGGGGTTGAATTTCAACAAATCCTTCCTTGGTAACAGTATACATGTCGCGTCCGTCCGCGTGGATTTCTCTTTCGAATCCGCCTGGAGTTGTAAATTCCAGGCTCGACCGTCGTGGTACGCGTCCGGTTGCGAACTGTTGCCCGCCAAATTAATATTAGGCAACTGTTTCAATTTCTTTAGTGAGAAAAACGAATAATTGCTCGACCGTTGGAGCTGGCGAATCGTGATGCGAATGTTGTCGAATGATTGTTCGATTGCGAGTTAATGCGAATGAATTGAGTCCGTGTGACTCTAGTCGTAACGAGTATGTTTTGCGAACGAGTGTTTGCGAACGAGTGTTTTCTATTGAATGTTTTCGACTGAATGTATCTTTTCGACTGTGTGTATCTTTTCGACTGTCTGTATCTTTTCGACTGTATGTTCGAGTTTCGTGTGACGTCGCGCTTCCTCAAAGTTTTATGAAGGCGTGACCAAAACTCGCCTCCTTATTGGTGATGCCCTGAAGGGGAAGGCAAATTTCTCGGGTTTTTCACGCGACGCGGAGGTGGAATACCTCTCCTTCAGGGCGAAGCGGACGTCAGGAAAATATCGCGCACGTGGTCGCGGTGCGAGTTGACCGCGACGAATTTTCGAGTCTCTCAACGGTAGGGTTTTATGATTATATTGTCTGCGAGTCAGCGCGCCCCGGTAAGGCCCGGCGCGGATGGGTCCCAGGTTACCGAGCGCATGTGGCGGACTGCAGACCAAATGTTCGCTTCTTTTGTCTATTATTCTCTTTGTGTTAACGAAATTAAAATTGCAAAGGGTCGGTCTTGCAAAATATATAAATTGACTGAAAAAAAAAGGAATAAAATAATAAAAAGTAACGGTATCGTCTGACTGTATAACCGTCGTTTCGGTCTACGACGGAACAATACATATTTACTGCATATTCGGTAACTGCCTTAATATTTATGAGGAAGAGTGTACGTCGTTGAACGAATCAAGTCATCAAATGTGAACAAAATATTTAGGCGCTAAAGCACGTGAGAGAGGCAGCTGCCACAGCTATTGGTTGACGTCAGTTGTCAAATGCTAGTCAATTATTGATGTCAGGAACAGTTATATCGGTTCCGTAAAACACTCCAAAGCATTTGTGTCTGCATCTTTGCTCGTTTCTTTTTTTGTATTTTCTTTATATGTATTCGTATATGTTCTATTTGCGTGATATTTATAATAATAAACGAAGAAAAATGTTTTGATGCGCATTAAGTCAAGCTTGCAGTATCTAATATGAGTCGAGTGTCCAGAAAATGACCAGGAACAAATTCGTTCAATGTGAACCTGCTTTTTCCCATCCTCAGATGTGCGCCAGTTTGACGCAAGAAATATAAAAAACAGATTCTCAAAAACAAGATCTACCTTTGCTTCCAACCACCGTATTTGGAGTGCACGCACCGCTGTGTAATCGGTTTCCAGGCATTAGCCAGTTGGCTGGCAAAAAACGGTTGACGCTGCATGGCGCACCATGCATCATATTCTTGCGTCGATACTCGCCACGGTATTGGCTCTGTTGCCACGCAAGAAGAGCATTTGGCTACCCCCCCTAAGAAAACTTGATTAATAATGGAATAATAATGCGCTTCTTTCGCATGGTCGTGTGACATGTTGCGAATGAAACTTTCGAGTGATCCTCCTTTTTACGGGAATGTAAGATCGTTCTAACAGATTTTTTGGGATCATTTGTCTCAGTGAGGACTCTGAACGCTGATTTACAGCCCGAATCACTGACCAATAGAAATCTGATCAACTTCAGTATCTTGGAAAAACGACTAAATCGAACTTGCTGTTGTTCCATATTTTATGTTCATTAGACCTACCTAAGAATTTAGCCGTAATTTGTATCCGTTTTGTACTTTATGGGAGAAATCAACCCTTTTATCGGAGCTGGTCCTTCGATGTAAGCACTTACAAATCTTAAACCACAAAAGATATAAAAGAATTTGAAAACAAAAGTTATACCGTTTCTTGAGGCTTGTGTGAATCATTTTCTAAAAAAAAGAAAGGGTATTTAACTTCCGTAAAAAAATGATTTTCTAAACAAATTTTTCGCACAGATTTATAGGTCTCAAGAAACGGTATAATGTTTATTTTAACAATTTTTCGGCCTCTTTTGTTGTTTAATATTCATAGGCACTTACAAAGAAATACCGAGTAGGATAAAAGGGTTGATTTCTCCCTTAACTCTTTGAGGCACACGATTTTAAAGAAAACGAAAACCCTAGTTGCACAGAATTTTTTTTTAATATAAAAAAAATTATATAAAAATAAAATATTAAACTGTATGACCATGAGTAACTTCTTTTCAAGGTGCCTTAAAATATATCCCACCATGCATAAGAAGCTAAGCAATAAGTGGGACAGTTTTTAACCCACCTAACCCTAAAGAGTTAAAGTAAAAAACGGGCACGATCAAATTCCGGTTAAATTCTTAGGTAGATCTAATGAACATTCGTACAAAGTTGCATCAAAATCGGCGTGTATTAGTCACCGGAGTTCCTTTGTTAGTAGTGTTCCCTACGTACCATATAAATATTAATTGCTTTTTTTAAACACCCCCTGTATAGTCGAGCCTGCAACAAGTGAATGCACCATATCCCATTTCTTCGATCCATTCGTTTCCGAAGGACAAAAAAAAAATCGTTTCGAGGCCCCAGGCTCGTCTCCGTGTTCACCAGGTTGGGCATCAAGAGAGCTCACGAGAAATGATTATCACCCGGCAGGCCGTTAACAGTCGCGCTGGCGGACGCGGAATTTAATGGCGAGCCTGGGGAAGAAAACAATGCCCAGGTACGTCGAGGCAGTTTTCTGTTGGGCGGTTTTGCATGCCTGGGCCGGTTGGTCCACCGGTGATTTATCGACGTTTTTCTTTACGCCGCGATTACCCGGCTTCGTCCCCCTATTAAGCGCGCTCGTTAAAGGTGGCAAATGCGTGACGCATTCGTGCGGCGCGCGGCCACGGCGTGCAATTTCACGAGCGCCAAGGCTCATTAGCGATGCATTTAATTCGAGGACGCCCACAAAACCCGAAATGCCTCGAGTTCCGATGATGTCGCCTCGGCCGATACCCACCGACCACCAATTCTCACCGAACGAAACCCAGGCCTATTGGCTCGCTTTTGTTCCTTGAACAGGTCCCGCCGTTGCAGACAGAGGAACCGCCGATCGAGGTTGTCGAAGGTCAACTAGACATTGAGGGGCTTACGTGGAAAACGGGCACACATGTCGCAATACTATAATTTACACAACTAATTTTAGGAAAATTAATTTCATCAGGAAATTAGGTATTAATTGGTAGAGTTATTTTTACTGTTGTATCTTTACTTGAATATTCATATTATATGACACGTTCTTGAACAAATCTAAAAAACTACTTTCCCTGTCCCTGTTCCACCTAAGTGGTCATCGCATCTTGTTCTTTATGGTTAGGGGAAGGTTGTCGAATATGGACCATCGCCTAGGTTGGACTACTGGTAAATGGTCTAATTGTATGATAGACAATATATACGCAATAGTGGTGATTGTATTAACTAATTTAGTGCCCATAAGCAACACATATTGTCCATCATAAGGCCCACATTATTTACAGATGACAAGTTACAGTAGAGGTGTCCAACTTAGGCGATGGTTCAAACTCGGCAACTTTCCCCTACTGACTCGACTGGTTGGAGGAGTTGTCCAATAAAAGAACTGGACGGTAACGTGATTAAAAGAATACAAGACTGTTCGGAAAGGAGCCAATAATTCACGTTGCCTAAGCGTTAGCAAAGTACAGTATACGCAAGTACGATTTTGTTCAAGACTAGACGGAGGATAGGCATACCAGTACTCGCAGTTTTTCCGCGAGTGTTACTACAATGGGTAGCCAGGGCGAGTAGGACACCGGCGGTAGTTTGCTCGGGCCTTGCACAAGTCGAAGAATTATGCATCGCGTGAGTCCGACCCGCGGGATCCAATCCTCGCGACTTCTTGCCTGGAAGGCTCTTTCTCTCTCCTCGGACTCCCCATAAGTCATGCTAGGTGTTCCTTCGGTAATGACTGGCTTGACTCTCTTTCTTTCTCTCTCTCCCTCTTGCCATTCTTCCAGTGGGCATCAGCTTCTCGTTTTACCCGCTGCGCGATGCCGTGATCATGGCCACGGTGCGCACCGTCGCGAATCGTAATCTCGACGCCGCTGGCTCCCTTCGTCATTGGATTAATGACGGTTCTTCTAGCTCTCGCCGTTCTGATTGAATTTCATTTCGGGTCAGACGCGCTGGGGTTGCGACTTCGTCCAGTGGAGAAGATTCTTCTTTGGTCGGCCCTGATGAGGGTGACTAGGTGGAATACAGAGTTGAAAGGCTTCCACGGTGATTTCTGTTCCGATGATACTCTGGGAAAGTTAACTTTTCTCGAGCTAACAATTAACTTAGTAGATCGAGTATTTGTGCGATTATACAGTAGCTGATAAAGTTTATCTCATCGATTCAATATTGTACGCCTTATCGCTTACACTTGTTTTATTATTAGTAGCAGGAGAATCGATTAACACTTTGCTGGCGAGGTGGGTTTTGTGTGTCGCGAATGTACAACTTCAGGAGCTTGACAAATATTTCGAAACTACAATGTAATTTTTATTTGTGAAATTATACATATAGGAAAAGCAATTTTTCTCTATTTTTTTTACTATTCCAGTTCCTTTTTAAGAAGAACGTATTATTACCGTCAACTGCTCTCAGTTTTTGATTTCGAAATACGTACTACTACGTCATCCGACATTGGAGTGTTGACAGATATTTATCGAAAAAATCTGTAACTCACGATCTTGACCAAAATATTGTAAGTTGGATACGAATCACTTTTACTCAGTCGTATTGCTGTGAAAATTGTAAATTTGATTCCAGTACTGCACATTCTTCTGGAATACTTTACTTTATTAGACATACTTTGCTGTATCGATAGCAAGTTTCAAACACATGCATGGAATTATGCTACAATCGAGTACTAAATGACAATAATATAGAGTCTTCCGTCGAGAAGGTGTTAACCCCTTACACTCGGAATTTCGCAATTACCCCATACATTTTCATCCTTTCACAAGTAACAATCGAGTGCCAAAGGGTTAAGAAAATATCCAAGAAATATTGAATTCAATAGAACGACCCCAAATCACCTCGCTCAAACAAGAATCACTGTCAAACAACCGCGCCCCTACCATCCACGATCGCTCTTCATTCCACCCCATCTCCGTTCGCCACTTTCCCGCCAGCCTTCGTGTGCATACATATGTAAATACAAACCCGATGGTATCGCTCGGGCATTACCGTGCATTATACCAGAAACCGTTTATCGGTCGACGGCATCCCCGTGGTCGCGGGATCGAAATCCACGCGAAGGTCGGGAAACGATAAGACGAGGACCGCACGAGAATGCGTGTTTAACGGAACACGGTTGTCCTGGCCTGTTGTATCCGTAGGGGAGGATAGACACGAGGCGGAGACGGGAAACTTTTTATCAGGAAACGACGGAGGACTTGAGATCAGGAAGTTCCGTGGAATGTCAGCGGTTTTCTCTGTCCCTACGATTATGTCGCGGGCCGAGGTGGATCCTTATCCTGGTAGGATCGTCGGTCGTGAGGTTAAGTCTATAGCTGGAAATAGAGACTCGGCTGTTAAAGAGAGGGACAAGAGGGTGGGGGTTTAAAGGAGGAAGAAATAAGGAAAGGGGATGGTTCTCTCGTTGGTACAGGGACGAAGATGGAATAGAGAGGAGGAAGGTGAAACGAGCCGGGTAAAGATTACGCGTAGAGATACGCCTAGACGGCGAAATTCAAATGAGCCGCGGGGACTAAATCGAAGCTCGACCGGGCTTGGATCGGTTACACCGCATTTGGTATCTGATCCTGGAAACTGGAACCGTATGGGACGTCACAGTGGATACGGTGCTGTAACTCCGACGCGTAACGCGCGTGTGTCCGTTTGTATTCGCGACCCCCACGGGGTCACAATAGTCCCCCGTCATCCCTCGATCGTTATCGCAATTAAAACCGGTTCGGGAGATAGTGGTTCCATATATACATATAAATAGATGCCTCCTTAGGACATATACACACCTCTTCCTTTTTATTTTTCTTACGGTCTTTCGGTTTCTTTCTCGCTGCTATGAAGAATCGTCCCTGGGTATTGTGTTACGTCGTTTCGGGCTGACTGGGGCTGAATGACTATGGAAGGATGTCTTGACGATTTTGTGTAAACGAGATCGAGTTGGTAGCTATTTTGTGAATTTCGAGGATGTTAAGCTTTTAGCTTCTATACGCCACTATAGTGATTTCCCTCTAAGTACACTTTTGGAAGATACCGTCAGTATAGTGGCTTTCGTCCAAGTGACATTTTTACACGATACGCCAATATAGTGGTTTTCGTCTAAATGACAATTTTGAACGATACGCTACTATAGTGACTCGCTTGTTTGTCCCACGTTGAAAATCGCGTAGGTACATTATTTGTTTTTAACGATGGCTAAATAGTAGGAAATATCAAAGTGTAAAGTATTATAGTGAAAAACATCGAACATTATTCGAAGTGCTAATATCATTTACGTATAGTCCGTGGCAAAGCTGTCCGTACAGCAGTATGTATAGTTCCGTGAAATGTTCCGCCACAGCTAAAAGGTTAAACGTGACGAAATATGAATCAAAGAATGTGTTCTTTTTTTATATTCGAAATTTATTATACAATTTTGTTCCACTCTATCTGCATGCTTTTTTGTACGTACTTCATTTCTGTAGATAATTTCCTTCAGGAAGCTTCGAGCAAACGCGACCGATATGTTCGAATAACGAGCGACATTTTTCGTCTATCAACACCTAATGAAATACGAGGGCTTGAAAACCGTTATTGACGCATCGAGACAGCATGTGCACCCAAATACTTTAAGGGGTTACATACCTTTGAGCTGTTAAATAAGAGGGAGAATTAAAAAAATTGTTTGTGTATGCAGAATTATTGTTTATCAAAAATTCAACATATACATCTTATTATATGTTACTTCCTTAGTAATTTGTGAAAAATTGAGCTATGTATCTATCAACAGAAGACAGTGATTACCATTTAATTATAACCCGTTTCATCGAAACACCGTTTGCGGTATTAGATATATCGCTGTGAGCTTTTATCTGAATTTCAGAGTTAAAAGTCGAAACATCAATTATCAAGTCATCAAAGTACTCGTTTATTTTCGATTTTACATTACTCTACGCGAACAAACAACCATGACAAGTCCATCCACCTCACACATGCTACCAACGGGTACCACAATACAGACATTCATCAACATTAAATTCCAAAACATTCCACTTACCCTACACGTTCACCAATCTCTTCGGAAAATTGTTACGGTATTCTCAAAACCTCTAATCTTCGAAATCTCTTCGCATTTCGTAAAATACGGTATTGTGTAGACCGCCGTGCGCTCGGTTTCTCAGCCCTTTGAATAGAGGCTGAGACTTTTCCCGAGCAGGCAGATCCAGGAACAGATTGCGCACGAATGCAAAAGAGGATCGCTCGAGGAGAAAGGGGGGGGGGGTCGAAAAGGGAGTGGGGCACGTCGACGTTAACGTGGCCCCTATAACAAAAGGCGACGTTACCCGTTCCCCTCCCCTCACGGTATTGTACAATTATTTGCGCAATGGCCGCGCTTCGCCCGCCTGGATTGAAACGTTAACCCTTAATTAGCGGCGGACCACGGCAATCTCATCTGTATAACGGTTCGCGGACGCGCAAATAAGCACGTTTAATTGCTTCTTAATTATAATCATCAATTGCGCGCGCGGCCTAGCGTGCGCGCAAGCGGCCATGTGCCTTTTATAATCGTCTCGTCTCGGATTGCTCAACCGCCGTGCATCCTAGGTGGGCGGGTGTCCACGTCGCTATGGAAGTTATTAAGCGAGCCTTCTTTTCCGTTGGTTCGTTTCTTTCGTGGATGCAGACGACGCGGACGAAGAGAGATTACGCGGCAGCGCGGGGTTCATTAATTAACGGGGGGAAAGGGAGGGGGTGAGTGAAGGGTGCGCGGAAAAGTTTACGTGGACGATAGGGGAAAATGGCAGCTCTCGGTGGTCCGTGAACGGTCGATGCAAAGTGGGTAATTGATTACTGGGGATCGAGAGTGTAATGTTTGCGAGTTTTTAATGAATATTGATGGAAAACCCGATCTGTCGATGTATGATCATTAGGCTGATGTATGTAGAAGTTTGAAAGGTCGGTGCTTGTGACTTTATACGTTTGAATATTTTAGGAAACGTTGCGGATTTTTAGTTACCCTCGAGCACTGTCGTTGTTTCAATGGTAGAGTAGCGTAACTACAAGCTTTGCAAATATTTTATTTGCTTCTCATTGTCAGTATGAATTTAAAGATTTACGCTTGGGGTCCTCTCCTTGTCAATGCCAAGAAGCCTTTGAACACTCGTCGAGGATTTACTATATACGAAGCATACAAGTAAGTTAAACTTTCTTGCCTCGTGTCTGTTAGTTCAAATGTTCTAAGGTATACTCAAGAATTATTCATGCCAAGAACATTCTTTATTTCGTATAATCGTACAAAACATTTCCTGAAACTACTAACCGTACAAATACTCTTGACACCTGCTACGATTTCTTCGGTATAAAGAACCCATTGGACATCGACGACCCCAAAGGTCGCAGCACTCGCGTTCGTAATCTCCTTCGTTAATCACGCGTCTCTAATCCGATATTAGAGGAGATCAGCTAGAAAACCCTTTACCGGTTCGTGTCACTCGCCTCCCAGAGTCACCTCGATTAATCGTCCCCTTGGGTATCTCCGAAACCCGTGGATCAGGCCGTAAATCAACGGATATAGGTGCGCTCTCGCGGTGTTATCGTTACACGAGAGGTCGAGGGATCATCGATGAGTATCACGAAGTCCGTGTCCTCCCTTCAGAAAGGATATTTAGATACCCTGGGTGTACTCGCGCGCCGAGTATGATAGCACGTGAACACGCGATCTATATACGCGATTTCACAGTCGAGCGGGCGCGCGCGCATCAGCCGCGCCGCATCAGCTGCGATAATGCTTCTTCTCATTAAGACATTGAGATATATTGGTATCCTGTGATTAACGGGACACGCGGTTCTTTAAGCGTTAACGATAACCGAGTGACTTTCAACGTGCCGCGTGACCTCGATAAAATATATTTTCTCCCCTTCCCCCACTATCCACCCACCCACCCTACGCCTGGGAAGGGTTATTATTTAGAGGCAGTGACCCGGCGGATAGAGCCGCGTGATCCACGGTTCGTACGGCTCTCGTGAAAGCTCGTGGGAGTCGGTGCTCCCGAGAAGCGAAAGAAGCTCGTTCGACCGCTTACACCTTGATGATTATTGTATTTCATCCGTTATTCGCGATGCCGTTTGAGGGACTACTCGTTTCTTCCTTCTAATGAGCGACTCGGCTAACCCGTGGGTAAATCGGAACTGTTGCACAGCCACTGCGTCTAGATCCTGAGAAGTGATTGCGGGTACTTGAACCGTGCGTATGGTTGCGTTCTGGTGTACTAATCGAATTTTCGAACGGCTTCTTGTCTTGGATGGACGCTCGATAAGACAGTTCGAATCATGCTTTCCGTCCCATTGTAATGTGGTATTGCTGGACTGTTTATGTCGAGGCGGAGGAGATAGGAAGTTCGGCGCCGTAGTGTTTATGAAATTGTCTAGGCCCAGGCCCTTGAGGACCTCCGAGTCGGCGGGGCGATAAATGCTGATGGACGCATGGTTTCGTTTTTGAGAATGGATCCATATACTCTGTGTGAGTTTGGCGGGGAGGGGGGGGGAAGTTTTTCCAGAATATCTGCGTGGGAAAAAACGTTGGAAAAGGAATTGGGACCTTCGGGTCAGGCCGCGAGAAGCCTGAGTTGATTGGGACATTGCGTGGAGAGTATCGTGGAGAGAGTCGTGGAGTTTGTGTAGAGTTCGAGTGTGAGAATTGCGTGTTGTATTGTTGAACATTTATTTTCCTTATATTCTATGTTATATACATATATCTCTTATTTTATTATTAATAAACTTCAATTCTTAGTTTTAAACACGGGCACACTTATTTTAAAAATCCCACAGTAATATCGTGGAGAAGAAATCTTTTGTTTACCTTTATATTCAGGTAGGACAGAGTTCAGATGTTAACATTCTAAGACCTGATATTCCTTTCGTGACTGTGAACAAAAATTGATGTACGTGAAACCGATAAATATCAACCTCTAAATGCGAGTTACCGATGAATTATTTCTAGCTAGAGTCGATAATCGCTACGAGGAATCTTTACGGTAAATCTTTTCTTAATCGGTTATCAAGGAGAGGTTATAGAACACGATGCGTGTACACCACATGGCGACATTCGACCTGTGTTACGAAAAGTAGCACGTTTCATTTATCTTACGAAGACTAGCAACCATTAAAAACAGCGTGTTTCGATTTTGGTCTGAAAAAGTAGCATGTTTTCATTTATAGCGACGAGGAATAGCATGTTATGCCTTATCGCAACGAAAACTTTTTTCACTTCTCGCTGCGAAAAACATCACATTAAATAGACAACGTTGTCTAGCAGTCCTGTTAACTGTCCGTAAATTGAACTACGCTGGACTTCGTAGAACACATGAAACGTGCTACTTTTCACCACAGTGTTCGCAATACGCTATTCTTCGTGGTAAACTGTGAAACGTGCTCGCTATCGTGGTGAATATCAGACATGCTGGTTATCGGTGGAAACGGTGAAACGTGTTTCTGTTCGTGATAAATTGAAACGTGCTAGTCTTCGCGAAACAAACAAAACGAGCAACTTTTCGTAACGCAGCTCGTAATATTCTTACAGTCGACTCGCGTAATATTCAATCTAAGCTACGAAGATATAAGAAAAAGTTACACACAGGTGCCTGTAGTAGCATTCTCTATCAATCAAGACCATCACTCTAGCGACTGTACAACATAATCCATATCAAGGACTCGAGACAATCATCCAGATCAGATCTAATAATTTCATCCAAGCATGATATATTGCACGCTTCAATCCTCCTAGAATCACTTCCCATCGATCGGATCGGAGCCTCGTTAACCCATTCGCTAATGGATTCGAATTGGACAGGAAAGCGGGGACCACCGTGTGGATCCTTTGTGGTACGTCCGCGCCTCTCCGGTCTATCAATTCTAACAAGCGGGACACCGCAAGAACGCACACCGAACTTGTTATCCTTCATCGAGCCACCCAAAACCGTCCGCGGCTGTGCTGCCATTCGCGGCCCCGGTGGTCTCTCCTATCGGCGAGAGGCGAACAAAACCGGATCATCCCCGTATAGAAAACACCGGCAAGAAGTGGAAACGTTAACGAGGATCGAAACGGGATTTCCATGCGGCGGAGCCGCGCGCGGTATCGCCTCCGCTTGATTACTTGGCACGACGGCGGTGGCGGCGGCGCGGTATCGGGCGAAACGGGACTGGTGGTAGGAGGTTAAGGGAGGTGTGGGGAAGGGGATCCAATCGGCGAATCGTGGCACGTGGAGAGGTCTTTCCGATCCGGGATTTACCTGGCAGGTGGTGGAGTGTGTTCGACCCCTCCATTACGCCCGCCAACAATCTCCCTCTTTCTCTGCTCCGCTCGCTAGCTCTGGGTCTCTCGATGTCTTTTCCCGCGAAGGATCACCACGTCACGAACCACTTCTTTTCTGTTCCGTCTGTCTCTCGCTCTATCTCTTGCTCCGGTCACCTCTAAATAGACGAGGAGAGAGAACAGAACGGAGATGGAAAGAATCGATGGTAGAGAAGGGATGGGACAAGGAGAAGAGTGAAAGACACACACACACTCGCAGACAAGGGGACAGGTAAGAGCGCACGGAGTGACTCTCGAGTCACCGAGGAGGAGAGACCCCTCCACGCCACCCCCACTCGGGCCGAGAGAGAGGCTATTTTACCGCTAGAGCAAGGCAAGATAGGATGACCTACTTCGACAGGCTCCTCCTAAGTAGAGGGGCATCCAGTGCAGCGTTGATTTCTAATCGGAAAAGTCGCGGTGAACCGTGCCAGACCCGGCCGGCCAATCCAACGCTGCCCCGGCTCCTTTTCCATCGGTCGCTTGGCGAAAAAATAACGATATTCCGACCAATCCTAGGACGATCCTCCTCGGCCACCGCCGCCGCGCGGTTGCTCCCGCGGCATTTGCATACACGCGGGGAACGAACCGCCTGTTTGTCCGCGCGCCGTGTTTGGACGCTCCTATCGTGCCCGCAACGTTGTTGAATTACGCGATTCGAGGATTCGATGGGAGGGTGGGGAATGCTGGATTGTTTTGAAATTGTTCCTTAACCCTTTAACGCCTAGACCCTTGAATCAGTATTTCAAAGTTATGAGACTGATATACAGTAAGAGTTAAAAGTGAGTATACACTTTGAAAGTATGGGATTCATTTATATTTGTTTCTTTCTATTTAGAAGAGTATAGATGCTCTATTATATAGGTTTCCAAAGTGAACGCTGAGATCTGAAGGGGCGTTCTAGTTATTTCAATGTCTTTATTTTCAATCTAACTTTTTAGGGTTCAAAGATTTCACATCCAAATACACTTGGAAATTTTTATAATAGGGATAGTTTAACCGAAGGGGGCGGTGAGTGAAGAAAGTTTGGGCAGCCATGCTCTATCAAATTTTTGGAGGGAATACTTCAATTTCTGAACTGAAAACGTAGAGATCTACTTCACATCAGTAAAATTACCGGTTCTTATTGACAAAAGTTAGATATTAACCGACGACAGAATTCGACACATTTCTAAAATGAGTTTTGCACCGGCGCAACACTGGCTGGAAAGGATTAGGTGACAGTGCACACTTGATGGTATTTCTATTGATTACAATGTTCGTTCATTCTGCAATAACTGTGATTCAGATCGCATGGTTTTTAATTCAAGACAATTGGGGAATGCTTGTTTTTATCGATTAGAGATTGTCTTTGGAATAAGATGTTTATTATTACTACAACGAATATTTATACAATTTTTAGAGCAGATTCTGTTACAGTATTCTAGATTTAGTTTCATTTTTCTCTGAAATATTCCATATAGTATGTTCTCGTTCTAATTATGTTTTATTATACTGTAATATAAAGAACATTCTCAACCGAACACGTAATATAACATCAACGAAGAAAAATAGTAACGACGTGTTTGTATCAATGTTTTAAGGGTAATCTAGGCTTTCGGTGGTACCCCAGGACATGTTAACTGGTAGTTAGTATCAAAGGATTATTATTAATTTCAGTATTTTAACCATAATATTAATTTCATCGTCGTTAACTTATTATTAACTATTTCTCCTGTCGTTCAGATATTGATCTTCAGTTTCTCTACGCATCATTTACCATCTTTACGCTGCATGCAAAGACAATTTCTGAATGTCTTCGATCTGTTTCCCTAATTTCTGCAGAAGCTATCGATTCTTCTTACTAATTGTTTCCACCTTCTTTTCGACAAACTCGCTATTATTCAAGAAAATACAATCGAGTCACATCTCCAGGGCAAAACTCTGTTTGGCAGAGCCATGCGAACCTATATGGGGAAGCAACTTTATCGAAACATCTCGTGCAGTTGAACGGAGTCCTTTCCAAAGTCGGCTCCCGTCTTCGGGGGCGACGGCGGCTGCAGAGACTCTCTATGATGCGCGCCAAAGTAACAATTAAGAGATCGTGCCGTGGTCCAGCGGAGATTCCCTAGATAGGCTCGTGGGAAACGATGCAGCGGTGCCAAGAGCATAGAGAGCATCTAGTATCTCGAACCCGTTGTACGTCGTTAAAGACGCGTCATTAAGGTTAAACGTTCCCGAGAGCACCGGACCCGATGGTCCGTCGTTTACACTGTTGCGCCCGAAGCAGGAGAAGATCCGTCTGTTTTCAAGTAAATAACGAATTAATGCGAGACCATCGGCCACGTGACCAGTCCGACGGTATCCTTGGAGTGTTGTACGACTGACTCGTAACGTTTCAGGTTAACACCTTCCGGCGATTTTCTACGCGGATCATCATTTTCTCGTTGTCAGATCGCGCGGCCTCTCCATGATAGGCGGTATCTAGGACTCACGTTTTCTCTGATTTCTCGGTTGGGTTTTCAACCTCGACTTGTCTTTCACCATGAATTTTTTCGCGGCTGATCGTCTTGGTAACAATAGTTACTTGGTGATCTCTGTGCTTCGGATACTTAGCATCTTCCCCTATATTTGGCCATCCACGTTAATGGTCGAAACGTTAGGCATGATCGTATAACTCGAATGGTGTAGATTACCCCTGTTATATGTTATTACTTCGTGGATTCGACTGAAGAATATATAGAGGATACTGTTCTCTGTATATATTCTCTCTTACTCTGAAGGTATTACCAATAATCGATGGATGTCTAAACCGAGAAGAGAAATGCAAACCATCCTCGTCGTGTATTATTCCACAAATACAATAAGGAAACGTAACTAAATTGCGGATTTTATGCATTTATACATTATATTGACCAAGACTTGATACACTATTTTTATTTCAGTTTTAACTAAAAAAAGAACTACGTAATTAATTTTGATACTGATTATCGTAAAATAAGAGATTTACGTGAACACCAGCACTCTGGACACAAATATAGAACGCTGTATTCTATTTTCTCCTTTGAAAAATAATCGACGAATGGTTAATTCTGCTAATTCTATCGAACCGACAATAAAAGTCGTTGCAACTAGTCGAGTTAAACTGCAAAACTCAACGCGATTATCCTTTTTATTATTTGAAAAATTGACTTCCACGAGGTATAGTAATAATACTGATAAATACTGCATGACACTCCTAATCAAGATTTATATGTTTCTCTGTATATCCCCGTTGTATTTCCATATTATCTAGAGTTACCTATCTATCCTGCACGTCACTTAGCGGTCCCAAATAGGCAATATGTAACGAAAGAATGCTGTATCGTCGACAGTGTGTCCGAAAGAAATGATAAATTCGGGGGACCAAACGTCAGAGACCCGGGGAAAGATATTTTTTTTTTTGAGTGCCGAACGTGTTAACAGGGTTCCTATTTGTCACTATAGTATCCAGAGTTTGGATGCTGGATGATTAACTCTGATTGATCTCGAACGCCGCGGGTACGTTCCCCGGGAATGCCTACGGATTGAGCATGTCATCGATGTCTCTCCATTGATTCTTGTCCGAGGAGGAAGACAAGTCGACTTTTCTTCTCCTGGCGAGCAAGTCACTCACATAAATTCTTGTGCAGTACCCTACGCCACGATTCCCCGGTGCCTTAGAGGGGAATAGTAATCAAACTCACATTCATACACCCCGTTTTTTATCCGGAATTAATCATAGATTACGGCGTGTACGCTTCGATATTTCTTCCAGTGACGGTTTTGTTCCGTTCACTTCCTAATTCCTAACATATTGTGTCGTTAGAGACGCGTCTGTACTTCTGGTCGTCGTACTTTCCCGCTTCTATTATTCAAATCCCAACACGAATGGCGATACAATCACTATAATATCGCCTCGAAGAGAGTGTGCTAAATTATTATTTTCTTATGAAGGTCAGGATTGAATTTCTGTTTCTGATATAACAGTGCTCGTCGTAACGATATCTACGATTTTGTACATAGAATTAATAAATTTATAGCCACCGATAAATTGCAGTAATTACCATTTCCACAATATCCTTTCGTTAAGAAAACAAGGTCTTCTTCACTTTTTATATCACTTTCCTTGATATAACTACCAGGAAAGATCGTATAAAGCTTGCAATACTATTAAGGTCGATTAGATGATGACATATGAATACATATCTGGAACCCAGAGCCAGAGTATATTAAATCACACTTACCAAACTTTAGAGGAAAGCAATCAAAGGTGTAAATACCTTGTAACATTGATACCCTTCGGTAAGAATTCAACGAAGAACAATTGCTACCTTCGAACTATTGAATGGACTTCAAACAAATTTCGATATGCAGAAATGGTGAACATTGCATTGAGTCCCTTATATGATGGTCTTTACATTATTTGACTCAGAACAAGGTATGGACTTAATATCATTGTTAAACTATAATATTAAAAACTACACGACTTAGAGAGAAATAATTTGTACCACTGGAAGGAGTGAAAATTTTAATCCAGGGAACATGTAAAATGTCATTTTTGTTTTAAAGTGGACTTAATACAGTCTCTGGGGTCCACATATATATAGATATTTTTGTATCTAGATCTATCTGTTGAGCCAAGCCTAGGCCTCGACATTTCTTCCGACTTGAAAAGATTCTTATATCTCAATAGATACAATAATACACAACAGACTAACGCCCCATGTTACACTGTCCCTTCAATTCTGAATAAAAATATCTCATACGGTAACGCATGAACTACAGAACACAATGAACATTCATCTCTCCTAGTCTCCAGTGTCGCAGTCCCCCGTGATCAACGCTTATTCACGTTTCCCGTCAACAATATATTAAAAAGATCCAAGATCTCTGCAAGTGAAACCGAAACAATCGACAACCGATCACGAAACAAAAGACATTCACAAGCACCATACACAATCAACATTCGCTAAATAATACCCAACGACAATCGTTCCCATGGCTCGAGAAAATCGTCGAAAAACGACAAAGAAATCGAAACAGGCCCATTCCACCCACAAAATACCAATGACAATAAACGTTATCAGGCACCAGAACCGCCCACGCGCCCTTCCCGTTCGCGCTCGAGCTGTCAGCGGCCGTTCAAGGAAACGGCTCTCAGAAGCTTGCGCAAAGTGGTTAAATCCCAGCCGCGTTCCGGCCGATCCTTGACGGTCTCCAGCGTTCCTTTCGTCCACCGTTGTTCGCGGCCAGGGTGTAGATCGCTCGATCACGATCGGGGCACGGTAATTACACGAGGCGACGATACCTTCGCTGAAACGTATTACAAAGTCGCCGCGGCGATTGCGTAAGTCCCCGTGGAGTGAAACGCAATAATAATTTCACTGACAGGCCAGACTCGCTATCTGTCTCTTTCTTTCTCTCGCAATCGTCCGTCGGAGTATCATTTGTCGAGAGGCGATGGAAGCCTGGGCAGGAAGAACGGGAGACGGGCAGAAGAGACGAGGACTGGCGGCGGTGCACGGGGCATTAATCTCTCCTCTCTTTCTGGAGTATCGCGATCGAAACGTTTCGGACGAATAGACAGAAGAAGGGGTGGAGGGAGGAGGGGTACACCATGACGGGAAATGTCGAGGTCCTCGACGGCTGGGAATGAGTTTGCCGGTTTCCTCCCACAACCGGTCGGCCGCTGTCCTCCTCCTTCCCCCCCCCCTCTATTCTGTTCCTCCGTTCCCCGTCCCTGCCTCTTTCCGTCCCTTTGACCAGGCCTGACAGGGAGCTTGCGACTATTGTTTTATCCGCAGACGGACCGAACCGTCCGTTGCCGCAATCTCGCCCCCTTCCTTGCCGGGTGTCACGATTTCGATTCCCAGGGCAAGAGCTTGCGGGAAAGTTCTTCTTCGTCTCTCGTCGTTGTATCCGTCCGACAGAAGACACTTCCAGGCTTCTTCGAAACGGCTGTGTTTAACTGACTTCGCCGGTGGTGGACAGGCCGACGGAAGTTCCCTGGCGGAACTTGCGGCGACCTCATCCTGGCGTTCCGACGGATAACTTCGGGACAGTGAAGTTTGTGTTTTCGGTGGACTGAGATCTGGTTATGGGGCACCGTGGACCCAGAGCCTGAAGAGTTTATCGGAAGGGACAAGTTTACTTTGGATGATGTTTCGTGGGGTCTTGTACGGTTTGGTTTCTGTTTGTTTTGAACGGCGAATATCGGACCGAGAAAATATTGATGGTGATAAGTAGACTGCGGATTTTTATGGGAAATTATATTTTGTAAAGTAATTCATAAAAGCAAGAATGAAAGCAGAAATTTTGTTCTTATTTTAAGTGTTTTTTTTTCGATTGAGAATAATGTAGAAATACTCGTTGCGTTTGACGAAGTTTTGTCTTTTACTGTATTTCACAGAGTTCTGTATAAGATTTGAATCGTTGTGGAAAGTAACAATTTATAAAGTAACTTACAAACACAGAATTAAAAACGGATATTGTTCATTCACTGATGAAATCTCTATTTCTTCTTTCTAATTGAATTAATCACAGTTTTCCAATGTTCCAACTTGAAATCTATACGTTATAAACAAGTATCGATATTAAAAAACTTTAATTTTCATACGCCAAATATTTGTTAATATTATTATCATGTAAAACTCGACCTTAGTAGTTATAAAATCTTTAAAGTGTTCAATTTATCGGAGTGTTTACCCTATATTCACAATACATTATATTACGTTGTATTGTAGTATATATCATAAAATTTAATTCAGTATACATACATATAATGCTCGTAGATCCAGTGCGAAGATCGCAGAATCTCCACACGGAAACACAGCAAAGAATTCGTTCCTTAAAAAGAGCATGAAGTTGTCTCGCACGTCTAACGAACTGACCAGGTACAAACAACGAGGTAACCTCAGAAAAGAATCTCACCGTACGCTTGTAAAGAAAGCTGTCGAAGGCGAAGTCTACAACCGCACACGCAGGCTTCTTTCTTCACCCTTAAAAATCCAGCCGACCGATCGACCGATCCAATAATTACTCGCGGTCTCCGTGTATCGGCCTGCGATCAGAAGGAACGGGTGAATTTTTTCTCTCTGCCCCTTCATTGGGTAACCTAAACGGCACCTCGTTCGCGGCGTGCGCCAGAAACGCAAAGACGCGCCGGTCGGCCGCGAGCGCGGTAGCCGATGAAAAGTGGAATGATCCTTTTACAGCCGCCGCCGACTCATTACACGGCAGCCCCGCCGCGTGAACGTGCCATTCCCAGTTCACACGGGCGATAATGTTCTCGGGAAACCCGTTGTCGATCGTTGAAAATCCCTTCTTTCCTCCCCACCACACCCCCTCGACCAGGGTATACGCCTCAATTACAAACTCGAGCGTCTCGTAACGCGCCACGGACGAATTAACGGAAAAATCGAGAAACGGGATCGCGGTGATGATCGGCCGTCGGATGGACAAACGAACGTGACGATTGGTAACCGGATGGATAAACGAATGTGATGATCGGTCGTCGGATGTACAACCGAACGCAATGATCGGTCCTCGGATAGATAAACGGATGTGATGATCGACCGTTGGATGGATAAACGAATGTAATGATCGGTTGTCGCATGGTTAAACGATCGTGATGATCGGTCGTAGGATGGATAAACAAATGTAATGATCGACCGTCGGATAGATAAACGAATGTAATGATCGGTCGTCGGATAGATAAACGAATTGTAATGATCGGTCGTCGGATGTACAACCGATTTTGACGATCGGTCATCGGATGGATAAACGAATGCGATGATCGGTCGTCGGATGGACAAACAACCGTGATGATCGGTCGTCGGATGGACTAAAGAATGTGATGATCGGTCGTCGTATCGACAAGATGATCTCATCGTAATCTGATCGTAAATAAACGTCCCTGATGTGACATTTGTCGGTTGTGGCAGCCGAGCATGCCGATTCTAATGGGACTGGCAGCGTTTGACGAAGCAGGCCGTGAGACGGGGGGCGCGATGATAAGAGCGTAGATAAGACGTCGAGGAATGGGGCACCTTGAAGGCGAGTCTGCACGACCGGGGCGTGCGGACCCAGGTATCATCGTGAATGGGGGAGCAATCAGATATCATTAGCGTTTTTACGGGGCCGTCACTCGCGGAGGTTCCCTCCAAGGCCGTTACGGAACGTTCCCACGGTTGCAGGTGAACCGATCCCTTTTCCTGCAATTAATAATTTATCGCCCTTAATTCGATGCCATAAATGAACCGAGAGGAGCGGGGAGGAGAGAAATCTATTGTTTGTTGCACCTCGCTCCCGTGTGCTCGATCTATCCTCGATCACGCGGTGTTGCGTTGCCTTACGTGATTGGGAAATTCAGTAGTGGGTGACGGTTTCGAGTAGTACCGCGTCTACCTGCCCAAGAACAAGGACGATTTTGCAGTGCATTTATTCATTTAAGTGGGGTATTGATTCTGGAGAGTGTGCCGAAGGTCGTGCCTGGTGTCATGGTAAAATGTCATTATGTCTGCGAATATAAAAATGTGGAATAATATTAGATACCCAAGGAAGTTCGTGCCATTTCACATGAATAGAGATAAATGGTACAGAATATGGATCGAACAATACTTCAGAAAAATAGTCACATTTGGCTTGTATTACTAATTACCAATGATTTAACAAACTATCTGTTTGTTTCTTGTAAAAGTTTTCTTCTTTGATATCAAGAAGGTGCTTTAACTCCCTTTCGAAATCTTGTCGATTTTGTAAATGGTTGTGTACTGCCAATAAAAGATGATAGTCCAAAGACGTGATTTCTTGGGAATATGGGTCATGGTTTAATTAGCCTATGGTGCCAAATTTCAATTCATAGAATAAACAAGCCCGAATAATTGACTTTGACGCATACTGAGGCCACTTTTTTAAAACTTTAAATGATTATTTTCCGTAAATGTTATACACTGGTGAATTCTCTGTTAAATAAGCTCTCGTTGAAACGTATATAACCGTACTTTTGACAATAACAAGATCTAGAGACGGCAAGAATCCTCCTTTTTTTATGTTTAAAGAATCCATAATTGAAGTTAACATCAGGATTACATTCGTTTTCTTAATGTCTTCCGTTCAATAAAACATAACTAAACAAAATATTAAACCTTTCTCTTCTATCTTCGAACGAATTCATAATTGAAGTTACTATCAGGATCGCTTTCGTTTCCGTAATGACTTTCTGTCGATAAAATACAACTAAACAGAATACTAAACCATCCGTTTCGAACTTTGACAAAATTCATCCTCGTTGATTCATAATTGAAGTTAATATCGTGATTACATTTAAGAGGCGTGTTTGAGTATCTGGGATGCAAATGGTCGAGCAGCATATTAGATCCCGTAACACCTCCGTGAGACAGGATGGGAAGCACGATGCGTCAGGGGTGTCATTTCGAATGGACGACGCTGTTGCAAAAGGAGGGGTAACCGCGTCAAAAGCAATTTTTACACCTGCGTGTGCCAGCCGGGAAAATTGACACCGCCTCGACAGGCTGCATTATTTACCGATATTTAAGAAAACCGCTGCTCGAGGTGACCACGATGCTAACCGTTAGCGACACGCGCACATTTCGCAGCCCGTAAACAGGGATTACTGGGCACATGCCGATGACAGGATTTCTATTCTCCTGTTCTTAGTAGGGGATCCGTGCAGAAATTACGGAGAAATTCAGGAAATACAGAAGGCATAGGTTCGTTAAATTCGTGTTTTTTAATTTGTTAGTAAATGGGAAACATTTTAAAATACTTCGCAAGACTCTTACAGGAGAGAGAGAGAGTCTTAAAATTTTTGTATCTTCTTGGGATTCCTTGACTATCAAACTGTGAAGTGGTCTTTGCAAACGTTTCTTGTTTTACTTTTTTTCACGTGGAATGCTATATTTCAGGTTTCCAACGACGTTACGGTAATATTAAATCTTTTTATTTATTAAATATACGTGTATGTAAAATATAACGATAACCGAATGTCCTTCGTATTAGGAAGGATTATAGATATTTTTCCTGTGCATCGCAATGCTGTAGACAGTTAAATTCATCCTGGAATCAGTTATGAGAATACATCCCAACAAATATTACCTTTCCTAAAACAAAATGGAAAGTTCTCTAAACCTATCAATTTCAAAAATTTTCCAATATCCATTCCATAATACTATATTGTCCATTTAAACTTTCATACAGTTCTGTAAAAAACATATTTCCCTGTCGTCCTACCAAAATCGTCTGTGGGTCATTGCAATGAACACCGCGCCTAAATCTACCATTCCATAAAAAAACTATGATCCCGTTAAAAACCATTTTCAAATCGATCGGTCACATTGTCCTCCAAATTCCATTTCACGCAATCTCCACGATCGAACGAACAACCAGCGGTCAGAAAGAAATTTCACCGTATGCAACCCTACTCTCTAAACCGCGTTCGTCCCGAACATTGTCCACCTTATCAGTCCACCGAGTATACTCGGGTACACTCTCGCCACGATAGGTACCAAGCGTGTACGATGTACACTTCGTAAAACGTAGTTATCAACCGCGATTCCGATGCATCGTCTCGGTCGTAGGGTATCGCGTTTAACGGCAATAACGAGAAAATCCTCGGCGTCGGAGAGCCGGTCACGACACTCAGGCCCGACCTCTCTGGTGCCCTACGAACCAGACCGCCGCACCAAAGGGGGCGGTGGGCAAAAAAAACGCAGTCGCTACAGAGAATAAAGACGGCGAATTGGCAGTAGACGACACGTATCGACGGAGCAACGGAGAAAACAATAAGATCAAAGTCTAGGGGGAATTAAAGTTAAAGAAGAGAAAGTTTAAGAATTTTAATAAATTTCATCTATTTAAATGGAGATCAAAGGAATTGACGGTTTGTTTAAATATTTATGGATCTCATGCCCCTTTTGGGTACCCGTACAGTATTAATTTCATAGTAAATCCTTCCGATCCGAATTAACACTTTAGACTGCCACGAGATCCAAATATAGGTGACGTATATAATGCATGAAATTAATATTCCAGTATAATTTGAAACAAGGCCACTAGTCTCTAGTAACTAAACCCATATATTTTCGACGATTTATTCCTTAAAGAACGAAATAAAGCGTGTCCGGATACCTACCACCTTTTCTAAGTACTACAGTAATTCCTCGATAAGTGTTCGAAGACTCCTCGGAATTGACAAGGAAAGGTCCCCAGGTGTATCACTGGCTTTTCAATAAGGTTTCGCACAGTGCTAGAGCTTGGAATTCTGAAGCTAATGATATTTATTTCAGTCGCACATGGCCATTAATTTATGAAATATTTATTTACTCTACATTGTATTGTATTTGCAATGGGGGAGAAAAACGCAGTCGGTGCATAGAATAAAGACGGCAAATTGGCAGTAGACGACACGTATCGACGGAGCAACGGAGAAAGCAACAAGATCAGAGTCTAAGGGGAGCTAAAGCCAAAGAGGAGAAAGACAGGGGAAAGATGAACCAGAGAGACTGTGTACACGCGGAGGATCGTAAGCCAAGCTGTTTTCTCTAATTCACCATGATTGATGGCGATTGGTGAATTTTTTTATTTGTCCCGGCTAGGAAGACCCGTAGTGTTGGCAGGTGATTACTGTTGGTAGGCAGGTTGCAAAGCAGTGAACGCGCGCTTGGCACCCAGTCCACCGGCTCTTCTCGTCTTTGGTCTCGTACGTACACGTAGGTACCTGTACGCGTCCGTACAGACCAGTAACGACTTGGCTGATCGTTAGCGGGCAAGGAAAGAAAGAAAGAGGCGGCGGCCGAGCATCCCAGCTGAAGAAACGCACGGCCCGCCACGGGATCGGTGAGAAAGAAGATATTCGATGATGGCGGACGGATTGCGTAAAACATCCACCCGATGGGAGCCGACGGATTGAGTCGTCGATGTGGAAACGAATAACCGCCGGAACAAGGGGAACGCTATCCGGGGTGTTCAGGGAGGCCGCGAGGGAACGCGGAAGAAGGCATCGATGGGTAATCGTCGTTTAATTTCACGCACGGACCCCGTCTTTCATTAAGACGCCGGTAATTCATGGTTTGGGTATCGAGTTCTAACGCACCCGCCCGAGAGACCGATGTACGTGGCTAATTTTCGTGAGCGGAATATTGAATGTTCGATTGGCTGCCATGGGGGAACCGATGGTGATCGGTGATCGAACTCTTTGAAATTCCTGACTTTCTAATAGGCTGGATTATTCGACTCTGATACTTTCAGCATTTACGTCGGGCATTGGTAGCTTGGTTTCAAGGGATCGAACGATTGGAATGTGTTCTTTGGAGGTGTACATCAAGGAAGTTTCTTTGGTAGTTATATCAACAGTTTTGTAATTTCATCGTTTCTTAATGATTTTTATTACGGTTATGTCGCACGGTGGTATAGAATTATAATATAGGAGCTGAAATTGGGAACAACAAATTTTTTATATTTTCCAAAACACTTGCATCGACTTATAATCATTAAATTATACAAGGTTTTACCCATGACGTTATTGTTCTCACACCCTTTTATCAATTTCTGTGAAAAATAGAAAAAGTATAAGAAGATTTGGAGAATAGTGATAGTGAATGATGATATTATTGAGGAGGATCCCTAAACTTAATCCCTTACTTCTGTTTAAATAAAGTTATAAACTTTTAAATTTTGTATTGCTCAAACTAGATAAGCATATGAGCTGCGAAATTTTGATTCTGCATCTCTATGTGTCATAATGAAACAACATTCTTTTATTAAATGGATACATACATACTCGCGAAAAATCATTATTCGTTTAAAGAAAAAGGAGGTAGTTCAAATTTTTTAGTGGCAGCCTAATTTCCGTTAGTAGATTTATTGGTCCGTATGAAATAAGCACCTTGCTGTATGGAACAAATTCTCGTTACATATGATGAACGAAAAACATAATTCATACCATGAAGGCAATTCGAGAAAGCATAATTATTCGATTGCCCAATAATTCTAATAATTTTCGAAATTTATTACTACGGTATCAGAAAGTCGTAAAGGGAAAAAATGGCACTTAAAGTGTTGACCAAAATTTCCGCGTGTTCCGTTTGGACTAGTCGGTCGTAATTCAAGCAATATATCTGTCCAGCGATCCAGTTGAGGTACGAAACTGCTAGTCTCCGGTGCAAGGTGCTGGCTCCTCTGCTTTATTTTGCCCGTTCTTGCGCAAGAAATCGCTCTTAATTGCACTGATATACGATTCGCCGTGGACTTCGGACGGTATTTCACCGGCGCTGTTAACGTTACACTGCGTTGAAACATTGGGTCGTAAATTACCCTTAATCCGTCGTAGGCGAGCCTGGTTTCTGTAAAAAAAAGCTGAAATTTCACGCCATTGTTCAATACATTTCGGTGCAGTTTTGCGCGTTTTTTCCAAGCGTTCGATTACTATTGCCAGATCTTAATAGTCACATCGTATGATTCTTCCAAATCTCCATTATTTCCACGTTTAATTAAAACCAAGTCCAAAATATAAAAAAAAAGTATGCCACTTTTTATACTTAAAATTGATAACGATGATTCCCCAAGGCATATGAACGAGAAATAGTCTCGAGTTTAAACAAGAGTTCTAAAAATCAACAAAAATGAAGTATCTATTCAATATTAATGAAACTGGTAAACTTACTGAATTGAATCTACTTGTTAGTTAATTAGCTATATGAATTCTTAGTATTAGGTTAAAAAGTTCACAGAATTGTACATTCAGAAAACGATTTCCTAGTGTGAAGTGACAGTATAAAACCTGATTTCATTTTGAATATTAATTTCATGTGAGAAAAATTTCGAATTTACAATTTATCAACGGCGATACCTTAATCGTGTCCAATTAATTCTCACCCTCCCGAAATTTCTGTCCACTGCAGAAAATCGATCCCGCCAAAGGCGTGACTGGCTTAAATGTCCAGTGGTTCGCGTGCCACTGCGTCGCGGGACTGAACACCACCGACCCTCTTAATCGTTCGCCACTAAATTGGTGTTCGGCCGTTAATTGAGACTATCCATTAAAATGGTAATCCGGGCAGCGTTGACGCGCTGCTTAATTAATGTCAACAGTACGTGCCGAGGCGTTCAACAAGCGACATCTTCTTTGATCGTGTACAAATACAGTAGTGTGACCAGTAACATTCATAAGTCGCTTATCGACAAACAAGAAACAGAGAAAACAACTTAAAAATAAATCCCTAATGAGAAACTATATTAATAGATAAACTGAATTAGTAGTGACGGTTACTTTTAGTTATCGTTATGTTGTCTTTTCTACGATAACGTTTCAAACACTCGAATAATTATTTAATAATTCCTTCAATTTCGTTTTTATAATTTTACTAGTAAGACCGGACATATGAAATTACCTGTTCATACAACGGATTCTATTAAACTGTAATTATTATTCGATAATTTTTCTTTTTCGGAAGGAATGAAAAATCGGTTCTTGAAAAATTAACATTCTTGATCCTTCAATCCTACATTGAAGTCGATGGCCATTTAGATCATTAGTACCAACAAATTACAGTAGAACAAAAATGGTAGTGATTTAACACTAACCACACCACGACCGGTTAAATGACTGGTTTTAAATACGATACGAATAGAATACAAGGCGGAATATGGTAAATATATACACGAACTGTTTTCATCGTTTATTGTCCGTCACCGTTCAAACGGCATTCAACGTGTTATGAATTATCCTGTAATTACAAGAATATTCCTCGCACCCCGTAAATAATCCACGATGACTTAAATTTATTTATTCCTACGCACACGCAGTTGCGAGGAAGAAGCCAGTGCACTTACCGCCTCGAGGGAACAGGGGTGTATTCATCCTCTGGTAGCTGAACGCGATTCGCGGACAGATTTACGATATTCCCCCACGCAACGACTAATTATTTCTAACAGTTATTATTGTAACGCGAACTGTTATTATTGGGACCGTTTCCGAGCGTGCCAGGATAATTGTTCCGGGCGCAACAACGTTCGATAATTAAAGCCGGACGACGGGGTTTGCTTATGACGCTAGGTTATTTTCTATCTTAATTGACGTGATATACGAGCCAGAGTGTTTTATGTAGGAGATGTATGTATATCGGGGATACATCACGCGGATTATTAACACTTTGTAACGTTCAGATTTTCTGTTTGTCGATCGACCACGCCATTTTCTTTCGTTTTGTAGAGTAATTTACAGTAGAGCCTCCCGTATCCAAATTAATTGGGAGATATAAGGGTTCGAATAAAGGAATTTTCGGATAATGAAACATGGTCCTCAGCACCGATTTGAATGACTTGGAAATATGTTGTCAAGTCCATCATTCTGAACAACATTTCTCTATACATATAATAGGCGATTTATCTTAGTTTTCGAAATATTCGCGAAAAACTGCCCCTATTAGTACATTGAATTTCGCTTATACGTGTACGTTCATGGCAACGTGTGTTTCAACATGGGGCGACCGCTTGTCTACTGTTTCTATAAACACATCATAGGAGCCACCAACCAACGGGTGAACTTAAAAATCACACTTAACCGATTTCAGAGTATACTGAGTTAAACAGTATTTTTTTTTATTTTTAACTAGTTTTACGTTATTCAAATCAGTGTAATGCTTTCAACAGTATTTTTTTTTGTTTTTAACTAGATCTAACCTACTCAAATTAGTATAATGCTTTGAACAGTGCTTTCAGTTTTTAGCGAATATCTCGGAAACTAAGAGAGACTGATTAGTATATATATCTAAGGAAAAGTTGTTCAGAACGATGGCCTTGGCAAAATATTTCAATGTCATTGAAATCGCCTCTGAGAACCACGTTCCTAATAACAACCAAAAATCGATTTTTCCAAAAATTTTCACCGAAGGGGAACCTTTAACCTTTAATTGCTCGCATGGATTCATTATAATTTCGACTGACGTACAGCTTCCTAATTAGATCTTCTTTATAAGATTCTGGTAATGGCTGGCACCATGCAGCTAGTTACACAAATAAGCATATACAATAATGTCTCTATGAGTATGACAAACTCGGGTCCGCTTCGGAGCCTATTCGTGGCAAGGTGGAAAGGTTTTCAGCTCCTCGTACATTTGTTTATGTCCAAGAGCCTTTGTTTAGTTTCTATTTACTCTGTTTTGATTGGTTCCAGAAGGGTAGCCCTGCAGTGGTGGAAATAACGCCATTATTCCTGTCGCATTCATCCAGAAATCACTGTATCGTTTCCTACTAGACCATATTCGAGCAATTTTGCACAAAGCGGGGTGCGAATAATTAAAGGTTAATACCGTAAAATCAACAAGCGAAGCAAATCACTTCGCTCTACTCCCCGTTTCAATGCTCCTCCGATCGATCCACATTTTGTCGTTCCTCCGAACGGGTTCCGAAGAACGACGACGCGTGGTCGTCGCGATGCGTGTAATAGCATAATAACCGTGGGTATAATACGATGTCATAACCACTCGGGATCATCCGCGTGCGCATGCTTACTCGCGGGGCGTAATTTCAACGCGTATTCATCGCTAACACGTTGGAACATTTCAATCGGCGCTACCCATAAATTCTGATAGCCTTTTCTCTGTCAGAGCGACTGTAACGTCGTTTCTCTTTCGACGCACCTCTACTCCCCGCCCCCGCGTGTTATTGATTCGTTCGCGGAAAAAAAAATTCGCGCCGTGGATAATTAGAATTTTCCTCGGATGCCTGTCACGGTTCGGCCAGGTAAAAAGATACGATCGACACACACAGACAAATCGGCACCGATAACTTCATCGATGAACGCGCGCGATTACACGTCACCTGGAAGGCACGTTAAGGGATGACGAATATTGATGCCCAGTCGGTTGTTGCGAAACGAATCCAGGATCGAGAAAGCGAGAGGGAATCTTGCGAAATCCGTTCCCTCCTCGAGCGTTGCTTTAGGGGAATTTTTCTATCGGCGAGTCTCTTCGTTCCTGCCCTTTCGCGAGGCGTACTCATTTACATATCGCCGGGTCGAGTCTCTGAAATTTGCTGAAAGGCGTGTGACGGATGGAAGAAACGTGATATCGTGGATTGGCGAAATCGAGCTTCCGAGGGGTTTGCGTGTTATGCACCAGTGGAGATGATTCCTCATGAAAGGATAAGAAAAAGATATAGAATATAGAGTAAATCAAATTTGAATATCTGCTGAAGGGAGAAAATCAATTTACAACGTTTCTGTAAGTGTGTACAGTATCACCTATAAAATTACAAAACTATAAAACGAAAATAAAAATTACAGGATATAGATTTTAATGAAGTATAGGAACTTTATAACTTCCTATAACTAGGAAACTCTTCGATCCATTTGTCATTCATTTTCCACACAGTAGTCGTAAACTCTGAATCAATGACAAACGTCATAAATAAATCGCTAATTCCAAACAATACACAGAATATAGGAACGTATGCAAACGATTCTTGCAATCGTTACTTCTATCTTTAACTAAAATCTGTTTATGCGAATATGGTCGTGAAAGGAGTAATAATCGCCACGGATATAAGCGGAACAAATAGATTTTCCGGTCAGTTAATGGGAAGTTCGAGGAACGCAACGAATTTCGCCGATACCACTGCAATTACGCGGTAATTAAAGCCACCCAATCGGAGAGGAGCGAAACCGCGCGAGTTCGCGGGGCGTGAACCGGTAATTGCGGTACCGCTCGCCAGGATCACCGTAAAAATGACGTAGACAATGGGCAACCAGTTTACCCCGAGAGATCTTAACTCTTGCGTGCACAATCGCAGCGAACCGAGCCGCGAATGAATAGGAATATCCATTGGACTCCGCGTAATACGACATTAAGTACACGGATTACCAGAGAAAAATCCGTTAATGCGAACCGACGTTATATACGGACAATTTCCAGCCGTGGTGGGTCGGAGACTTCGATGCGTGGAGCGGCTTATTGCATTAGTGTTTACTTACGAGCATGTGCAATATATCTTGCGGTATTTAAGATGGTATTATATTCAGTGGGACGTGTTTTATTAACGTTACAGCGAACAAAAACTGTAGATTCTTGTAATTTTTGTTTATCGTTCCTAAAAAAATTGTTAGTCTATTATTCTGACCTCTTTTATTTTTATGTCCCTATAAATTCCATGCTTTTAAAAGCTCGACGATTAAAATGATAATTCTTCTTCTTTTTATTGTTATGTTTCTAGCATAACCGTTAGCGGGTGAATCATTTTTCTACGTGACGAATGTATAGTACAATCACATAACTGTAATACCATCTTGAAATTTTCGGGTTTCCTTATTGTACACTCAAGATTAAATTTCTTACCTGTTAAACGACGACGCCATACTCCTACTCCGACCGAGAGGTAAGAAAAACTGTAGATTCTTGTAATTTTTGTTTATCGTTTCTAAAAAAATTGTTAGTCTATTATTCTGACCTCTTTTATTTTTATGTCCCTATAAATTCCATGCTTTTAAAAGCTCGACGATTAAAATGATAATTCTTCTTCTTTTTATTGTTATGTTTCTAGCATAACCGTTAGCGGGTGAATCATTTTTCTACGTGACGAATGTATAGTACAATCACATAACTGTAATACCATCTTGAAATTTTCGGGTTTCCTTATTGTACACTCAAGATTAAATTTCTTACCTGTTAAACGACGAAGCCATACCCCCACTCTGACCGAGAGATAAGAAAAACTGTATAAGGACCCTCGCTCAGCAACGACCAGTTCAGTTCGACTAATACGTTATCATTAAGACCGTTCAGTTTGACAGTAATACATTATTGAGACATTATACAGTTCAGTGAAGATTGTTCAGTGTACGTCTGGAGTGTTGTTTATTTTTAAAAAGACCATCCGTATAATCTCGTAAGTAACAAATTAAAAATCAAGTAGATATATCGTGTATTGCAGTGTATCGAAAAACAGTATTCCCCTACAAAGAGAAATACTATACGTTCATGCGCATGAATTAACGTTATTGTTTCAAAGTTATTCACTCAATACATATAAGGAACTTCAGACGGTTTTGTAGTTCTGAAATGTATGTATATTCTTTCCATTAAGCATTTGAAACCTGGTCGAGAGGAATAAATACTATTCAGCTGAAACGGGATTATGTGATTGATTCACAAGTTAGGAAATGATAAGGATGTGTATTCTTTACTGTTTTCTGTTAAGTAATAATCTGACTTGTTTGCTGCTATAATCGGGACTAAGCAACAATTTTGATGCCACTTTTGCGAGACACTCGTCCATAAAGAGTTAAAGTTTAACCCATTTCTTTCGAAGGTCAGAAAAAATGATTATGTACGGACTCTTTCCTACTAATTTAACTTTGATATAATTAGAACATAAATAACATACATGCCGCGTGTACGCAACATCCGGAAGAAATCGGTTAAAGGAAAAACATAGTGACCAAATCCAAGAAACTATAGTTATTGACAGGAGACAGTCTTAACACAAAACCATCAAAGCAATCAAACCGATTGGTTCGTAAACTCTCATAAAAATGATTAAATATCATACAAGTGCGTTATCTGAGATTATTCACAACTACTACTTGCAATATATAAGCGAAAAACTTCGTTAATGTATCGATTTGCATATTTACAAAAATTTTCCCAAACGTGGCAATAAATAGAAGCACGTTAATCCTCGGAAATTCTAGCGTTAAAAATCGCCTTCATAGAAACATCCTTCCGCTCTCCGATGATCCATAAAACCATGAAAATTCATATACAAGGAAAGTGTTCATTAGTAATCCACGACTGCACGGAAACATCGGTACCCACGTAATTGACCCTCAGGACCCTGGAGCTCACTCAAGTCATCCGAGAATGATTAACTCGAAACCTCCCGTTGCCTGAAAGAGGGTTAGGGGGGTGCTTTTTTATCTCGACGTCACGCTTTAATTAAAATCACTTTAACTAAGGAGGTAATCATTTAACCCCACCAAGATCTCTCCCTCTCTTTCTCTGCGAAGCCTCGGGAACGTCGCTCGGCGAAACGGACGAACAGCAATCTGCTGGACTCCGCAGAAAACACGGTTCCCCCCGTTCAAACGAGTCCATTTGCCAAGGGAAACAGTCTCCACGAAGTAATTGCAGGGAGCCACGGCGATCGGCCCTGGGTACGCAATCGTCGATACTCGCTGCTCTCTCTCTCCCCCCTCCCCCTCCCCTTATCCGCGGTGTTTCCCTTTCGCTCGTCGCGTAAACGTCCGACGGGAATTATTTATAGACTTATTCGTTCGTATATTTATCGGAGAACGGGCTGCGTGCCGCAACAATTTCGCGGGCTGATCGCGAGCTCGAGACACACCGTGTGGCGAAACTGGGCGCAAGACGAGACGAATTAAAACTTCGAATAAATATACCAAGACGGTAAGGGAAGGGTAGGGCTGTTACCTGCGCTCGTTTCTTGCACGTAATACGGTGGCGTGGCGTTAATTAGTAGATACTCTTAAGAAAATGCTACGGGAATGTGTGGGTGTACAGTGAGACTAAAGTGAGTATACAGTTTGACGGTATAGGGTTTATTCATATTTGTTTTTCTCGATTTAGAAGCTAATATTTTGCACAGATTTTCTGTTACTGTAAATCCTGGATGAGTGTTTGAAGGTTCCTCAGTGCTGAATATTAAATATTTTGTAAACTAATGGCCATATGTGGCCGAAATAAATATGTTCGTCAGGCTTGAGAATTTGAACCTCATTAAAATGCGTTATATCTGGGGACCTGTTCTTGTCAGTGCCGAGAAGCCTTCGACCACTCATCAAGGATTTACTGTACATTGAGATCTGATGAATGTGAAGGAGGACTTAATTGATTGAAAATGTATTCCAGCAAACAATTATTACCCACCTATATTTTGGACTAGGATATCACTAAAATACATGCATATACAGCTGAATTTGATTTCAAAAATTTCTAAATATCCAAATTTGAGATTGCCATGCTGCACCAAACCATAATAGTACGTTCACTATGTTTAACAATATTTATAAAATTTTGTGGTTATAGCTCTGGATTTATTTTTCTCGAATTTTCCGACTGCCTCCCAAAAATTTTAAGAAAATCATATTCAACTGCATTAATATTAGAATCTTACAATAGTAGGATGTTATAGAAGTATTACTCGAACGTTGTAAAGTGGATACTTAGTTTTTACTATTACTATGTGTGGTGGTTTCCATGTTAATTATCCATTTAATGCGAGTCCTGGCCTCCTAGAGTCTATTCTTTTTCCCGTGGCAAATTGTTCTACACCGTAAATGACTTTATACCTGATTAAACTGCAGGTGTAGCGGCGCTATGCTCTCTCGTCCCCACCCCCTCCCCCGTTTTCCAACGTTCTCTCTACTTATCCGAAGCCTGTAATCCATTCGATTTTACTGTCCACGCGGGAACACCGTGACGCGTAACCGCGAAAACTGCGCTCCCACGGATTCACGGAGATTCGTAAGTCACGGGAAACGCGTAACTTTCTTGGGAAAGAAAGAATTATCTGGACGATCTTTATATGCTTTCGTTAAATGTAACTGCGAGTTAAACGGCGACTTGGGTTGGTTGGGTAAGGATCACGGGAAGAACATGCTTTTGAGAAACTCTGGTTAAGTATACCGGTTTCATGGAAAATATAAATTTATGGTTCTGTTATTTATTTATTGTGGGAGATAGAGAAATAGGTCAATCGGTTGTTTGACCGGAAGTCGAACCACGGGCTTTCGTTTCCTGGTGACTGCTTCGATCAGTTAAGCTATCCTTCGAAGATTCTTCGTCTTCTAACAAAGACGGCTACGGTGCTCTACTCTTTATGACTGTTCAAGACTGCACGTTCGATAAAGCAGAATGTGTAACAGTTCAATGGAGAGAAGACAAGTTGTGTCTACCATTTGACAACTGAAGACTTCAGAGGATAAAGGGATTATGTAATATTTTTCGCGGAAAATTGTTTTTCCCAACAAAAGTGATATATTGTATATAGAATATTACCGGAGAGCAATGTTAATTACTCTGTCGAAAATTAGATCGAAGTGGTTCTTTCATATAGCATCTTATTTCACTGTGTCCTATCACAGAATAACAAAAATATAAAGCAGATGAAGGACCTAACGAAGGAAGAATAACATATAAACTCAGTTCACTACAAACTTAATATTTCAAACATCCTTTATCCTTCGAAACCTTCAACTATCGCACAACGGGAACCAACTATGACTCGTAAGTAAACTAACGAGTCCAGTGTACTATCCTTAAGCCGACGTATTCTCCAAAGTCTGAATGCCACCATATAGAACTCATTAAAGAATACCGTGAAGGTTGCCGATAAACAGCCATTTAAACCCCTACTCAGAATCCATCTCAAACGGATCATCCGATCCAACAGACGATCCATTTATGTCTTCCATCGCAAGCTTCGTTCAACAGGTTTGACCATTCGCATCATCATCGCTCCCAACAATCTTTGAACGATCGCCAACCAAACGGACCACACTTGCTCGTATAGATCGTTCAACCCTAGTTTCCCCTTGGAACGAAAAATCTCTACGAATGACTGACGCGTTCCGTCAGCATCTGGCGAATCAGTGATCGAGGACGACTGGGGGGCGAGTTCGTCGTCGCGTCGTGCAGCAGCCGTGTACGGCGTCCGATCGCTGATATCTCAAATAGACACGTTAACGTAGGCACTTGGCTATGAGCCTAAGGGCTTCCACGGGGATTGCTATATGCGGGCTCTGACGTTCCTGGGTACCTTGTTGGTACCCTGTAAAGCCACGCTCGGACCGTCCCTCTCCCCCTCTTGGTCTGTTGCTCTACGAGCGTGGCAGGGCCGCTACTACCGGTGGTTGCGCGCCAGGCAACGTGCTGGCTGCTGCTGCTGCTTCTCGGCGACCTACCGTTATCCGGTTAACGAGCTACCACCGCTACATACACCGGCCACCACGGTATATACCCATTGCGCATGCACGAAATGTAAACGTGGGAACCGGAATTGGTAACCCGGGGACCGTCGAGCACTAGCCGCCACTGCCGCCATCCTTCGGGTGAGAAAGCACGAGGAGACGATGAGGTGGTTGGTCTAACGATGGGACGGACGACGTGGCTACGTGCCAGGCTTGTCTAGTTCGCCGGGTTCAACCCTTGTCCGGCTTTCTTATTGATCTTACGTGTATACGGTCGGGACTCCCGGTGGCTGCTCTGTCTTCAGGTTACTGAGAGTAACTTCACTTTTTTTTTTTAGTTTAAATTTAGTTTGTGGATCCGTGGAATCGGGTTTGTAGATTTTTGTTTTTTTTTTTTGTTTATTGGTGATGGTAGATTGTGTATTTTATTGATTTGTAGGAAACATGCTAGTATGGAACTTGGTATTAGAGATATTATGGTTTTGAACGTGTATTTCACGTACACGCGCGTCAGTATTTTAGTCATTTAAGTATTCATTTTAAGTCATTCAGAATTTAAGTCATTTTAAGTACACGGGTACACGTGTACTATTTCAGGTACGGTTAAACACACGAGTATTTAGTTACACGTGTATTAATGCATCCATATTTTAATGGTTATATGATTTTTAGAATATTGATATTAGTTTATGGATCGACAGTATGGTTTCACAAGCTTCGAGCTTGGTGATACAAAAATAAATTCAAACATTATTTTTATTACCAAAATTTCTTCAATGAATTGTCTGTTTTGATACAAGAAAACTGATGCATTTACATTTTCTGGTAACAATTGATTTCTTTTGGACGTAACCATATTTCCAGCAGTTGGAAAGCATCTTTCAGAGGCAACTGATGACGCTGGTATGTTCTACAATTCATGAATATTTAATTTTCACATTTATTTTTATATCTAATTTGTACAACCATATCTTTAACCATAGATTGTGAAAATTAGTAACTCTATCCTAAAAATTCAGACTAATCAAAATGCAGTTACGTTAATACACATGTATTTAAATAGATCTGACATAGCACACGTCTATTTAAACATACTTGAAATAGTACACGTGTATTTAAATAGATCTGAAATGAATAGTACACGTTTATTTAAATACGCGTGAAATAGTATACGTGCATCCCTGTACTTTTCTGTTAAGTGGTATATATTGAAGTAATATGTGACGTATAGAGGAAGGTTGCTGAATTAGGACCATCGCATCGCCTAGGTTGAACCACTACTGTAACTTGTCGTGTGTGAGCAATTCGCATCGTATGATAGACAGTATTTATGTATTGCTTAATACTAAGATAGTTAACGCAGTTACCACTATTATACACATATTGTCTATCATACGGCACAAATTGCTTACACACGACAAGTTACAGTAGTGATCCAACCTAGGCAATGATCAAAATTCGGCAACCTTCTCCTACATATTGAACAACTTTGAAAGAAGAACCAGAGGAAAGGAATTATAGTTTCCTGATTGCTTGCGGATGTTCTTAATTTTATATTTTTTCTTTTCGTTGGTAGTTAATAAATTTGCTTGTGGAAGTATAAAAAATGACAGGAAAGTCAATGATCATCGTTAATACACTGTGAATGTCTCTGTAAGTTTATACTATTAAGGATTAATTGATCGAAACCGAAATCGTGTACTTTCTTAAAATGATCGTTTTATTATACTTGTTTTGATTGCTTCCTGCAAATTTGGAAATGACATTCGTATATTTTAAGGATCGAATGTTATAATATTGATCCTGAATAGAGTCTAATACCGCGTTTCATTAGAAATGCATACACAAGCATTTCTTCGTTTTTGGATCGCCATCGTGGCATTTTTATTTTCGTTTCTCGGTTTCCCATGATCTCTGATAAATTCGTTGCCATATCTCTCCGTACACTTATGCGCGACTATTTGCATGGATCCCAAAGTGCAGTTATCATGCATGCGCCGAGCGTAAACGTGGGAACAGCAGGTTCCAGCCGGTAATTTAAACATAAAACTTCCCGGAACACAGAGGATTCGTATCCTTGGATGTGCCAAACAGCAATTTCCAGTAAATTGCAGAGCAATCGTATCCGAAACGTAGCAGGTTCGATCGTAGGTCAGGAAACAGCCGCCGTGATTTATTGAACAGCTGATTCTAATCTATAATAGATCTAATTAATCGATTCCGTACATTTCGTAACTCGAATAATTGACTTCCAAGAAATTGACACTAACCTTTGCAATTCCATTTTCTGTTTCAGGTGAGTTGTCCAGAAATACTATCGATGTCCGATTTATTAACGCCAGATTCGGTAAGTGTTTGCGAATTAATTAGTATTAATGTATCCATCTAAAATTACGAGAAACTGCGAACGTGCAAACAATCGCAAGATAAAGGGGTAAATATGCTTGTTACGTGGCAGGAATATCATTGTGGATAGAAAGAGAGTCGCACTGATCCTTCTGATATCAGAAAAAAGTCGGTCGGTGGTCACGTGCACGTAAATGAGGTATGTCCCTGGAGAATTTAAGGCTGAGCCCTATGTTAGATCGCGATAAGACGTCTGGGACACTGCATACGTATAAATGCTGTTCACGGAAAAGATTCGCAGGTGCGTCTCTTACATTTTTTCTTTTCATCTCGGAACCGACCGAAAGAATCATCTCAATTTGTCTGGTATGAAAAAATTATTCGTCTTAGCAATAATCATCCTTCGCGAAAGATTCTTTCTTAGTTGAAAATAAACAAGTCACATGAATCTTACGGATATAAATCTCCTAAAGCGTAAAAAAATGCATTTATTAAAACTGAAGAGTAAACACCTATCCAATGATACTAAAGTCACAATTTTAGTAAAAACATTCGTGATTTGAAAGTAACATACAAATCCATTGGAAAGATCGCATATAATCATTGAAACAAAAAGCAATAAAAAGAAAATATATAAAATTACTCTTCCCTGTTTTATAAATTACAATTGTGGACTATAGAACTGAAAAATTTCCAAATCTATGAAGAAAAATCTGAACTTCACAATAACCATAGAAAGTCCTTCCATGTACACTTACTTACTCTAAGTAGCAATCATATTAAAAATATCCTTCACAAAGGAAGTTTCCAAGAACAAAAATATTAGAAAAAAATTTTCAAGAGTCAAGCTATTTTACCACCATTTCTCAAGACAAAGTTCAAAAGTCAATAGTTAACGGTCACGACAAAACCCCTGAAATTACTATTCATCGTACGTCAGAGCAAAGAAATCAGGCGAAATTGCACGGTGAACGCAGAGAATCTGATCTCTCTATCCCCACCCGTGTCTTTTCGCCGTCGATCGAAATACCGTTGAAAAAAAAATCACAGGCAGTCGTTAGAGCAGTTTTCCAAGGTTTCGATCCCCGAAGTGACATTTGAGTCCTTGTTAAGGATTGGAGCGCGACCTCGTCGCTCTATCGGCGGCCGATCTCGTTCTTTCCACCGGTTGCATCGGCTTCACCTGCAGGCGTCCCGCGAATCGCCTCGCTACGCGCCAATCTGTGCATCTCTGCTCGCCCCCGCGGATTAGCGAGCCACGATCCACCAGTTCTCTGCCTCTGTTCTCTCCTCTGTACCTCGTATATATTGCCCTATGTGTGTGTCCGGGCACGGCCTCGACTCTGATCGCGACTCCGTTTATTCTCGCGGATTCGATGCACCGGAAACGATTCACTCGACGACTACCGGTTCATGAATCGTTACTTTTTTCCGTCGTTGATTGGTTGTCACTTAGCTTTCGATTAAGACTTTTATTGTATCGCTAGATATTTAACAGGTCTCGAATTTTACCAGGACCCTTTATGCCCAGTCCCTTAAATCGTTATTTCAAAATTATGAGACTGATATACAAGGGTGAGTCAATAAAAACTATTATCTAGAATAACTCGTTACTTGTTGATTGTGTTAGAAAACGTTTTAATGATTTATGTAGCATTTCAAGGGATGTATCGGATGGATACAATTTGATTTTTTATATCTTATTTTTGGTTGAGATATCAAGGTGACCTTGAGTTTTTTCAAGGATTGCACTGTTTTTAGTACCACGTTGTTGCTAATTGAAGAAAGATTCCAGGACGTATAGCATGGTGGTATTAATAAAAATGCATTGACCTTAGAAAACACAAGGTCACCTTGATGTCTAAAAAAAATTAGATATAATGAAACCAAACTGTATCCGATGCGTCCCTTAAAATACTATATAGTTCATTGAAACGTCTTTTGATGCAGCTAATAGGTAATGAGTTATTTTAAATAGTAATTCTTATAATCTTCTTGTTATTTTGAAGTTGAAAATATCGATACCAACCTATTTAAACAATTTTCTTAATTTATTGTTAACCCCTTAAGGCTCAAACACCTCTTCCGGGGAAAAAATTATTTTTCGCATGTTTTAAATTCTACTGCGATATTAGTTTTACAATGTATAATTTTATTCTTCTTCTGTGCAATCGTCTGTCACAATAGCAAAAATTATCGATCCTATAAAGAATACACTCTAACGCTTCTTATTCGGTGTTCATCGGTAACGTGTTAATTTTCATTCACAAAACCATGATCGTACATACGAACTTGACAAATATATTACATTATACGCATGAAACTAAGATGTACAAGATAATTTACCTTGTGTGATGATCGAATATGCACAGACATCTCGCATGCCCAAGAAACGTGTTAAGAATTTCAGATATCGTAAATTACCACAATTCTTCTGTACGTAACTAATAAATATAGCTGACTCGAATCACCAAACGATTATGTGGTACTTGACTCATTATATGGTAGATATTCCGTACCGAGCGCTGGAGAATTATCTTAGTTAAGACTAACTCTGTCATTGGGTTTCATTAAGGTTTGGACAGTGACGAATAAGAGGCGTCATCGCCGTGACAGTTTCGATTATCGCTGAATACGGCGAGGTTTTGCAGTGCAGGGGGTCGAAGGTTGCCAATCTCTTCGCCTCTTCCTGTAAATTCAACGCTCGAGCCTTCCCCCTCCGCCGTTAAGGGATAAATGACGGCGGGGAATTAAGTAGTAAAGGACTCTCCGCTGCGAAATCAGACGCACCGTCCCGTCGACGCGTCCTCTGGGTTCCATTACGCGAGCTTTCTTCTTGGTGGTTTTATTCTAGGAATGATTAGTTTTCATACGGGACGTCGTTAGCACACGTACCCCACGGTATTATTAATGTTTCATCCGGTCTTTAGATGTTTCAACCCGTTTGCATTAAGCGGCTAAGATATTAAACTTACTAATATCAACTGAACGCTTTTGCACGTGTTTTCTCGCATAACCGGAATGCTGTAGGTAGGATATTCGAATGATAAAATTAATGAAAATTATCTTAATGTATCGGGTAATTTGTTACCGGCGATACAACCGAGAAAGAGGAACCGAGTGTTTTTTTCTTAGAAATATTTTTTCAAGGAAAACTTAGGAATAAGGATATTATTTATGGAACCGTAAATGGAAAATACGAAGTCTTCGGTGATCGCAAAACAAATGACTTTCGTGAGTAATACAGTTTTACCTGACTGCCAGTAATACTTGACAGTAGAAGCGGTAAGGAATGGACAGGCAAGTCTGCTAAGTTTATTCACAATTATTCATTTGTGTCGCGCATATAATCCAAGTAATCCTCAGGAAGGTACCTCGTGTGAAAAATTTCAGTTTACCTTCTCGAAATAGTCTTGCATGTAAAATCTTATTGGTTGCATTGATCTTTATGAACTACCTTAACTGTGTATGCAACGTCATTTAAGCCACGTACAAGCTAGTTCACAAGGCATTAGTACGTTAAAAGGTATATATTAAGGTACAAATTTTAATAGAAAAATTAACGAATTCCTGAACATTTATACGATTTACACATTTCGTCGTTTAATTGATTTATTTACCATTGGATTTCGTATGTCCATGCAATTTACATTTTAACCAAGCCAGATTATACTATTAATAAGAATCTACTAAATCATAAAGAAACTAATTTCCCAAGTTCATCAATATAAAAATTGAACTTTTATCCAATTCTTCGCAAAGTTTTCTGGTCATTTTTATTTCACACACTTTCATCTGCCCCAAGTGCATAAAATCTACAATCCATTATCATACTTCCAAATTCTTCCAAACCATCGCAGCTGCCTTTCAAAATTTATCATAATTATTCTAAATAACGTCGCACCTTGCGCTCCATTCGTATTTCACGCCGTTTTTCTTCGATAAATTTCCACCTGCGAAATTCCCTCCACGATCCTCCCGATTCCAAGTTTGATTAATCGCTCCACTCGATCAAACATGTACACCTCGCAGTCCATGCTTCAATAATCCGTAAGAACCGCTGAGGTTCGACAGGAATTCTTCATATTTCCGTCGCGAGTCGATCTAAACGTCTCTACTTCGATCCCGGTGTCCGACATTAATCAACCCGTTTCCCGATCGCATCGAAACGCCCCGAAGAAGCTAATGGAGGGAGGAACAGGTTGTTGTCGAGCGGTTGACGATCTCGACAACGATCGTGACGTGCGATGGAGACGATCCTTCATCGATATTCGATCGATGAAAGATAGGCTTCGTTGGACGTGCACGATCCGCCGTTGGCCAGTCCCCGCGGATACTGTCAATCCTCAGCCGATGGGGGAGAGAGATTCTTCTGGTTTCTTTCGCGACGATGAAAAATCTTGCCGGGACGACTCTTTGTCGACGGTGAATTATTATGACGTTAACGGGAAGCGTACGATGGCCGGTTTCTTGCCGGTTTCCCCCGATTCTACGCGGCTTTTCCTGTTACGAGTTCGATAATCATCGACACGATTGTTCGGATGTGACCGCGGTATCAACGATCCTCCTACCAGGGAGAACGAAAGTGGTCACGGCTGGCTTTCAGGGAACCGTCCGTCGTACGTCGGTCTTCGCGGAAATATGCCTGGCGACCGGCAGATATCATCGACATCGAGGTTCTTTGCTTTCGTGAAAATAATGGTGTACCCCCCGTGGACAATATTCTGGTACTGGGGAAGTGTACATCATGGTGGCGTTGAGAAGAAGTCGATTGGAATTCGTTTAGGTTCTGGACTTTTCGAATGGAGATTGTTCGTTAACTTGATGCACACTTTGTTTTCTTCGGAAGGTATATTTCTCCTCGAATGAAATTCACGTTAGTGTTGTGGTGGAATGTGTAGTTTTTACGGTTAAGATTCGAAGAAACTGTACGGCTCACTGTAATTTGGATTTCTTCTTGTGTTGGTATTGAATAAAATGGAATTGCGGATAAGGCTTCTCTAAGACACTGTATGCAACAGATCAGGACAGACAGTTATGGAGGACAAACAGAAATGGAACGAAGAAAGGAAATCCTTAATTGGCCAACGTATACCGACAATTAAAGACTACTTTTTATGAAAGAAACACAGTACACGCCTTCGTCAGATGAGACTTAAGACCTAGCTCAGGGGTAAGAATAAGACACATGAAAATCATTTATTGATACCTCCTCTTCTTGCGCAATATCAAACTAACAATAAGAATAGATCACATGATCTTCCAGTGCGGAAAGTACTTTGCTTATAGACCAACAATTCGACATTAAGTCCGCCAGCAAAGACAATTTGAAAGATACAACAACGATTCAAGTACTAATCGATTATTTAAATCTCATCAACATATGCTCAATCAATAATGTTGCTAACAACCGAATCTAGTGGATGATATGACCATAAATACCAGAGAAAAAAAGATTCATATTTCCAGCTGACTTGCTGGAATTAAATTTGTCCAATTCGAGTTAAAAGTATCATCCGTTTTTAAAAAGTATATGCCAAACGACCTATAGTCCCTGGTCGTATTAATGTGACCACTTGTCTACATTAAACAAAATCTAACAAACACCAGTTTTCTGCAACATAATTGTTATTCTTTGATACCAAAATGTTTTTTTTATTATTATAGCCACACGTTTCGTGAAATTAGAGGCAATAGTTTTTCGTGTACTGACAACACTGAAAAGAAAAATGAGTTCTCTATAAAATTTTCAAGTACTAGCATTAATATGACCAAGGACTGTAATTGATCCACCCAATTAAGCCATCACTTTCGATTCTGTATACTTCTTACTTGCCCCCATCGCTTGCATCCACCACATTCTCTAATTACCCGTCCGATAAAATAACGAACACCAACGTTTCCGCCTGGAACAAACAAGGCCCCACGAAACTTTATCCCTCCGACGATAGCTGAATAACGATCAGCCGATCTAGGACCGTAGACCGCTCGCGCGCGCGCGTTCGATGCATCGATAGCTGGGCCCCGAGCTGAGGGATCGTTAGCCTTAACTCGGTGTGTAGCCGATTGGCGGAAGATCTACGGGCAACAAATGAATAACAAGCCTAAGACGAGGAGGAAGAAGAAGTGGAAGAATCCCCCGTGTAAGACTTATCGATAGCGAGAGAAGAGCGATCGACGGAACCGTGCCGGGGATCGCAAGTTCTGTTGGATATCGGGATGTGGTATCGGCAGCCCGGGACCATATGCACCCAGGGAGAAGTAACGGGTCGGGATCAACCTACTAGAAGAGCTGCTATCCACTCTACCACCACGTCGAGGTTCGAGGGTTCGGGTTCGATTCCGCGATACTGACAAACATATTGCCTTATAGCGGCCGGAACAAATGGCAATATATTGCGCGGTGGGTTCGCGCGAGGAGGCTTCCCCTTGGTAGGTTTCGTTCCCATAACAGATAGAGGAATAGAAGAAGGAGGAAGGGTGTCGAGGAAGGAGAAAGAGGATGAGAAGAAGAAGAAGAAGAAGAAGAAGAAGCGACACAGGCAAACGCTCCTCCGCCTGGCCTCTACTCTCCCACGCGGTGGCTCGTATGCTCGTTCCGGTATGGTGTTCTGCAGATCGACGTGTTCCAGGGTCGGTTTGTTTGAACCGACGTTGCAATGATTATCGTGGGCCAGTTGTACGATACAGGTTCCAGTGGAATATTCGATAGCTCCGGTTGTTCGAATGATGAACGGGTTATCGGTGGAATCGATGGGTCGGTTTGCGGATTTGCGTTCAGACTTTATTATTTTAGCTCCTTCGAGATCGGGTCGTTGCGATCACTTTTTGTATTCTGGGTTAGGCTTCCATTTCAGTTACTTTTATTGCGTCGGTTCTTGAAAGTATTAACCCCTTGCCGTACCATTTGGCCATACAAAATCCGGGCCAAAGTGATGCCCGGAAATGCTGAGGATTAGATTTAGATTTTGGTCCTTATTCCTGTCAACCGCTATCTTCTTCAAAAAAATTCCTAGTGCCTAATATATGACCGAGATTGATACCACGAATCTCACTCGAATATTCCACCATTACCACCCAGATAACACATGACACCCAATAACACCTTGAAGACGGTTTAAAGACGCATTAGACCAAAAATATCCGTAAAATGGTCGTCTTCGAGTCGTCATGTGCTATGTTGGGATTAACCTTTACCCTAAAAACCACGCCAAAGATTAAAATACCAATAAAAAGTGACCCTAACGAGGAGAGTACAACCTAATCCAACCCAGTCAACACACCGTATAGCCTCAGAAGGTCGCTGTACCTTGTGTCATCCACTGAATAACCTTAACCTACCCCAATTCTCAGGGAGGGGGGAGGGAGTAGTAGAAGGAGGGAAAGAAACGGAAGAAAGAGGAATGGAGGTAGCTCCGTTGGAAAGAATATCGGCGCAGCATGGACGGGCTGGTAGGATTTATGGAGGGCAGATGGTGTAGCTACTGAAGTAGCCGATCGTAGGGAAGCCTCCGGGCCCGATCGGCGTGGACGGTAGGCGAGCAAAAGGGTTGTGGAAGGGGGGCGGGGGGAGACGGAGGTCGCGGAAAAGGGAGGGAGAGAGACGGCGAGTGTGCACGAAGATGTTATCGGTCCGCTGGGGCGGAACATCGAGGGTGGTGGCTCACCGCGCGCGGTAGTTTATACTTACTCGCACTTACTTTACTAGCTGCTAGCCCGTACGAGATACGACGATACCATCTGACGTACGAGCCCCGACCGCGTTATAAAGACGTGACGATGCACGATAACGAGGCATAAGAAACGACGGATTATTAATTTCGCGTTGCCGCCGCACGCGTGACGATAACCGGCGGCCCTCCCCGACCCCCTAAACCCCTCCTCCACCCCTTTTTACACGCGAGAGTTCAACACTGTGCTGACCGGTTGGGTGTTTGTCCCGAACACACGGTTTGGACCTGGGAATTTCTAATGGGATTTGGCCCCGGAATGTTTATAATAGGATTTAACCCTGGGAATTTCTAATTGGATTGAAATTATCAGGATGTGGTTTATTGTTTGGTTTGTTGGAGGATTGGAATGATTCACGTGATCTGGGCTGGGTCGGATGTAATATCAGGTAACCGAGCATGTTTTTGCCGCAACTGGATTTTGTCATTTTTAGATTGTGTATGCGCACACTCGAACAGTTGAAAGTACGGTTATGTATGCTTGAACAAGAGCTTATTTAGCTGTTCGAGTGGCAGGGGTAATTGCAGAAACTTGACGTCGTTTTTTATAATATTCGAAAGATGTACCTACGAGAAAAGGTTATAAGTGGGCAACGATCTGTTGATTCGTTTTCTTTGTTACAAGGATTTAACCCTGAGAATTTCTAATGGAATCGGAATTATCGTCTAGTAGCTTTAGCGAAGATGATCGTATATAGCAGAGTTTCCCAAACTGTGTTCCGTTGAACCTGAATAGGTGTTCCGCGACAATTTAGAAAGGTTTTATCATCAGAGTCATTAAGTGCTTTATTTATTCATATTTTTATGTTTATATTACATTATAATTTCATATTTAAACATAATTACTAAATAAATAATGTGTTTTAATAACATTTTTTTTTCTTTTTACTAGTAGGAATTACCCAATCTAAAAAATAAGCTAAGTGTCCCATTAAAATTTCCGGGTTTGCGAAGTGTTCCATTGGGAAACCCTGGTATATAGTTTGGTTGCTTGTTATTAATCCTTTGGTGCCTTATTATTAATCCTTTGGTGCCATGTTATTAAACTTTTGGCGCCGTATGTGTTCACTAGGTTTGTTCAGCTCACATTTTTCTTCCGTAGTCATGCAGATGTATGAAAGAAGGTTCTGTGTGGACTCTGATCTATTGATTTGTTCTCCTTCTTACGTACCGACTGTGAAATGTATTTTGCATCTGAAAAACGAGAGGACAACGTTGACAGTGTTTTTTTACAAACTGCACGATTCGCTGCGTGTGACTTAAGAATGATCAAGTACATGTCTGCGTAATGTCTGCTTCTACTTACAAGACCTTGGCACGTGCGTTGAATACGTGTTCTACGAGCCAGTGCAAAAGACTTCTAAACTCTGATTTTATTTGAGCAGGCGTTTTTTTTGTAAAACCTGAAGCTGTTAGTGAGAAATCTTAAAATATTAATATGCTAGACCGACAAAATAGAAGTTGAACAACTGAGGCTTGTACGACCTTTCCTGAGGTATTAAGAAAATATTTTATTAAAGTGTTCTAAATATTTTAACTATTAGTGAATTAATGTCCACTAATAAAATCTATAATGATAATGATTCACTCGTCCTCGAAAATTATGATATTTCTATGTGCAGTTCGTGTAATAAACTCGTATTATCAAACGTCAGAAATCGTCAAGAATTATCTTAAGTCTTATAAATTATACATAAACGGTGTAGCGTTCGTTGAATCTTGGGAACTCAAGCAACAAATCATTGAGCAACCATACGAATTCGTCCAGGATTTTATCTCAACCCGATCTCGCAATGGATGCATTGTCTTTTCTTTTTGTAATTAGTGGCTGAAAATCACCGAGCAGAAATAATTGTACCAGTTTCTCGTATTATAACTTCTCTTTGCGCGCTGAAAACGTTTTATCAGTAGACCACAGATCTTCATGCGAATTCACATTTCTATTGTGTAATGTGCAGAAACAAAGGAGAAACAGAAATTTATTTTCCTTTAAAAGACTTTATCGCATTACAAGTACAACGAATAATATATTTAAATATAATTTTAATGTTTATCTGATTTTTCGTATTTGTACACACCCATAAATGGATTAAATTCTCAAACTACTTATCGGTACTCTATCTTTAGTGTAAGAACCATGATTCGATCGGTCGGTCGATGTTCGATAATGAACGTGGGTGTGCGTTGCACAAATCGGGAACGAAGTGTCGCCAGCGTCCACGAAATCGCGAATAAATCTTGTCTGGCTCCTATCATCGCTTGCACAATGGGCGACCATTGGAATCACCGTAACTTTCCCATAAGTCGAGTCACCCACGTGTATTACTTAACTCATAACAATGTCCTCGTCGACGATTTTTCTCCGGCAGAGTCGATTTTGATCGAACACCGTAATGGACTACACGCGGACCAATCGGGAAGTGCATTCGTTCGTTGCAAACGGGCGTTCCTCTCCATTTACGTAATTGTTTCGATTCGTTCCATCGAATTGGTCAGAAGGAACATGGTGATCTTATAAATTAGATATTCATTTCCTAGAAATTTAGAATTGTAATATTGCGCAATCACGTTTTGATTTTCTTGAATAAATTATGTGCAAGAGGAGGATTCAAGAATTCCATAATACGAATTTGATGAAACTGTAATTCATTAAACACAGATAGTTGCACTTGGAAGCAGAAATATGAAAATGGAATATATTATTAATATTTCTCAGTCGCTACACATTGGCACTATTGACCCTCGCACAACAAACTTATTTGAATTGAACGCGATATTAAAGACGATAGACTGATGATTCGTATTACTGTAATATGATCCAATTTCTCGACAATACTGTCGCGATTGGCAAGTCACGATAACCCTACGTTTGATGTGCGGCAGTTACTATTGTTCACTCCTTTTTTATGAAAACAGGTATCGACTTTTTCAAGTAAGACCTACAGGAAGCCATTGGTAAAATTTTTTATTATATTATTTCCAGCCGCAAAATAGGAAAGGTGCCTTAATATAGTATCCATTGAACGCTGGTAGTACCACTCTATAAATCTCTCCGCCACGTAAAACGATCCCACGAATCCCAACGTTCATTCCGGCAATCCTATATGTCCATATGTACACCATAGAATTACATGCAGGACTGTCGGTAGATACGATTACAAGAAACTTTTACCAAACGTCCCGGCAACACGTGCGTCACTTCAATCTTCCCTGATCGTTCGGGCGAAAAATCCCCGTCGCGCTAACCGCCGGTTACCAACGTCGAAGATGCTATCTCTCAATTGTCAATAAGCCAGCCTACTGGTCTCCCGATCGTCCGTTCAGCGACGTTATTACCCGCTCTCACCATACGGAAAACCGTTCCAAGATACGTCGGCCCAGGTGCGCGCACCGTCCGAAACGCGCGTGTAATAACACATTTAATGCTAATTATGCCCATTGCAGGCGGAAGTATGCGGCGACACGATTTCGACATACCCTGGCGCTGGTACCAATACCGATTAACCATATCGGTACAGTTTCTCCCTCTCCTTTCCCCCAGCTTTGAACCGGTTGCTCCATTTGACGAAATCGATCGCGGTGGTTCGGTCGGTTGTATAACGGACCCAGACCGACGTTTCTCGGCTTGCGCGAAATAAACGAGCCGGGCTCCAGTGGAAATCGAAAGCGCATCGATCTAACGCGACGGAAGGTGCACACGCGCCCCGATGCATCGATAATAAGCTCCTCGAGCAGTGCCTCGTCGCTGCCCTCCTCTCCCCCGTTTCGATTTCTGCGGCCGATCCCTTATTGTCGAGGAATGATCGGGGGGACAGTACGGGCGAACAGGGAGAGTCTGTTCACTACGGGAAAAATCATGAATTATGCGTGGAAGAAAGGAGTTCGATATGGGCCGCGACCGGTTGATAGATCTACGTCGAGCCACGCCTGATTTATATGCTGATACGACAACGGGACGGAATGTAGTGAAAATAACTGAGCAAAGGAGACCCACGCCGGGGAAAATAGAGTTTGTTATGGGGGGGATTTAATTTTGCGCGATTTCTATGCGTGGATATGATTATGTGAATTGTTCATTTTGACTGTGGTCGCTGGTTATCGTGCAGAGTCAACGTGAGTGATTGTATTTGATTGGATAATGAAAATACATAAAAATTGGATAGATTTGAAATTTTCACCGGAGTACTCTCCAAAGGAACGTAAGATTTTTGTTACGTTACGTAAATCATTCATGGTGATATTACAGCTATGTAGATGGACAAATTCATTGCCTAGATAAAATGTTTCGTATAACAAACAATTGAAGTAATAAAGTATTCTGCCGTTTTTAATTGGTTAAACGTGGAAATTTCAAGTTTTGTCATAGAATAATGTTTCTTCTTGAATGAGTAGGCACTTGGCGAACAATTATTTAATCTCATTGTTGTTTAATGGCCAGGATGGCAATATTAGACATTTCACGTCGTTGTCGATATCGCTATTTATAACTAGTTGTCATTACTTATCGCTAGTTGTTGTTGCCATCGCTAGTTATCGAGGGTCGACAGACAAACCGCTTGTTTGGTCATTTAGGAGTCGCTAGCTACTCCTGCTGAGCAGTCTATGTGTGTGACGGAGATAAAGAGTGTCGGTTTTCGTTCTGTCTCTAGCACACACATAGGCTACTGAGCAGGGATAAGGTACCGTTGACACGTTTATGGTCACGGCAGTTAAACGACAAAGCAGGCGGCTTACCTCTTGACACTAGCAGTGAGCGATTCACCCTGTACTTTCGTGTGTATCTTTAAAGCTGAGTGGTGGTTATATGTATGCATATATGTATAAATTACTTAGGATATTGACTTTCGTAGCATATATCAAGGTCATTCAAATCGGCGAGGTGTATCCTATTCTACATAGATGCCAAAAGTATTTATAAAAACAACCAAGTCTTCAAGAACGAGGGGGAATAACTTAACTCATTTTGCACGATCACACACACACAAACCACGCATTAAAATCGCCAGTCTCACAGCGACGTCTACGACTTTATTACACGAAAACGAACCGCAAGATCAATCGAAACAGTCAATTATACGAGGCTCTATGACACTGGGCAATACGAGATACGGAAGGAATATTTACAAATATACGTAAATCTATGATCCACAGATGTGAATTTTGCATTGACATTGGGAGGGAGGATATATCGAACTTCTGTAATAAATGTGAAAGTACTTTTCCGTATTTTTCATCGACAGGATTGATTAGACATTTTTTACTGCACTCGGTGAGTACCCTAAGCACCTAAAGTGGAATATGGTATTCAAGTTTTCGAACTTAATTTTAACATAACATATACTTTATCAATTATTAGAGATTCGTAAAATTGGACCAACTGAATCGTATAGGTGACGTTTAGTTCAAGTATTTTAAGGGGTCTTACCACTGTGAAGCCATGAAACAATGTCATCTTTGGGAATTTTTTTTCAGAGAACGAAATGTTCAACATAAATGAAGTGTTGTCTATTTAATAATACACTTATTGGGAATATACAAAACATTTTTTATACTCTCAATAAATGTATTAATAAATAGACAACACTTTATTTATGTTGAACATTTCGTACAATGAAAAAAAAATTCCCAAAAGATGACAATCTTTCAGGGCTTCACCGTGACAAGATCTCTTAAGAAAGGATTTAAAGAATTCGAAAGACTTTTAAAAAGGAGATTTCTATGGTGCGTCGTGCTTGATTGCCACAGAAGAGGCATTGGTGTAGGTCATTGCTCGCGGATGGCCGAAGGCATCACCGTCGGGCGTAGAAGAGACGACAGGCCCGTGGAACCGAGGCGTGGGACGTCACGTGTGGGTGACGTACGTGCGAACCAGGACACGGGTCTGTGTCACCGGGTATTCAGATTGTCCTGTTACCAATGAACGAGGACTCCGTCGTTGAAAGGGAAGAACGACGTCATGCACGCGTGACAAATTACCGTCACCGGCTCACTAATCCCGTTTCTACGACACTATTAGATCACGGTCTCAGTCTCTCTGTCGCGATCTTGCACAATCATCGCGACTATCGTGTTAAATCGGTCATTGCGTGGTAACACCTAATTGCCTGAAGAAACGTTTCACTTATAATAAAGGAAAAAAATCGTGTTCGTTTAGTCTGGGAAATGTGTCAGCTGTCGATATTATGGTAGAAACACGAACGGAGTACTCTCTTGGTTGATCCGTTTGTTTTTTTTAACTGTAGATCGTATAAGATTTATAACATCGTGCCTAACCTTCATTGAAGTATTGATATCGTTTTGCTCGTATTATGTTTCTTTCTAGACTTACCAACCATGACACTTGTATACCATCGATACAGGAATGAATTTTTTTTTGGTGGAACTATTGCTCCATTGCTAGAGGGATGGATAATTTTATTGTAATTCTTAATTTTCCTCGTTTCTGGACTGAAACTTACGAAATTTTGCAGAGAAATTGAAAGCTGTACACGATTCTGCATCCAGTACTCTTATAGATTTAAAAAATTTGTAGTTAAATATAGAAAGCATAGATTACGCCACAAAGAATATTCTAATTTAAGAAGACCATTTCGGAAACGCTAATTTAAAAAGAGTATAACTTAAGAAAAATACATTCCAGAATCTACTAAGTATCGTGGATTGAAACTTTTACATATGAGACACTCGTGCCTTCGAATATAAATGACTAATATGTCTGCCTATTATCAACCCTATCTACTTTTGATAAATCCTGATAGTACCATATTATGGATCCTCTCCTACCTGTCAATATTCTTCCCCCACCTATTAGAGCATTACACTACGATATTTAAAACAATTATCAATTATCAAGCTCACAAAATACCAAACGTATCCCCGAACTTACCAAGCATTTAACAAACCATGTTTCAGAAACGAGGTTAACTCTCGGAATACCACGTTTTCAACGTTCGCAAAGACAGTGGCGTCTGAGTCCGTTTGAAACCCCATACTTCCTTCTCTTCACACGTACTTTCGAACGCAATCATAAAAAAACATCTGTTTTGTTTTTACCTAACTAAATATAAACAACTCCTATCTTAAATTACATTTACAAATCGACAAGTTCTCCAAGGATTAAAAAATAGTGTTAACAATATGCCCAACCCGCGTGTCATTAAATTTCACACTGTCTTTCCTCCATGTTTATCCCTCCCCTCTCCTAAGTCGACCAGGTAGAACACTTCCGCGACTGCAAATCGTTTCATTACGCCAATTACGATCACGCGAAGAGGCTTGCGCATCCTTTGAAGTCGGTCTCCGTCTATCGGCTTCTGCTTTGTCATCTTTGCGCGCGCGACCCGGCGCGCCTGTTTACGAGAAAAACGCTTTACACGATCGTCGGGGCCGGGGTGCGCGTTAGAAAAAAAAACTGGAGCAAATTGCGCGGCGGCGCGAGACGCACAATGGCGCACCTAGCGCGCGCCGATCAAAACTCGTTGGCAGCAGTCGGACGATAATGCGCGCCGACAACGAGGGGAGGGAGATCGAGACCACGGAGGTGCCGAGCCCTTGCCAGGCATTCATAAATAAATTTTAATGAACTGCCCTCGAGGCCCGCCGCGTACATACTATGTGTACGCGAGCGCGCTGAGTGCCTTTTGTCGCGACGACGTGAACTGTACACGCGGTTGAAATTCGAACACTGTACAGTAAATCCTCGATGAGTGTTCGAAGGCTCCTCGACACTGAGCATTAATTATTTCATGAACTAATGGATATATCCGGCTGAAACAAATATTATTGGCTTCTGAATTCAGAGCTCTATGAGTGTGCTAAACCTCATTACAGACTTCTCTCGATTATTGTCCAGGCGTTATCCCCACCATTGGAGGGGAGGGGCGTGGAATCTGTTAAGTGCATAATTTATTGCTTCTCCACTTCTGTTGACGGGGCTCGGGCTTTGGGCAAAAAACGAATCCACGAGGGTCTGAAGCATTTCTTTTTATAATATGATTGTCCCAGCGCAGACCCGAGTTTATAGCCTATAAGGACAAAACTTTCATCAGGTACAGCAAGTTTTCCATTTTCTTTTGAAACCAATACAATATTTAAGGGAAGAAAGAAATTCCTAGTTTTGTGTTTGTTTCTATGAATGAATTCATAAAACGTGATTTTGCATAGAAATCCGCAGTCTGCTCGTTACAAAGTCAGCGTTGCACATGGGGATCTCTTCTTGTCAATGTCGAGGAGCCTATTCATCGAGGATTCACTGTATAACGCAAAAACGATTGCCATATTGAATAATAAAGTGTATATGTTATAGTAAAGGCGTTAATTCGGTAAATGTATACATTTCCTAGTTAATGTATGCATTTGCTAATCTGGCTAGAAAATGTATTTTAGGAACGAAATTTATACTTATGCTAGTACATGCATACATTTACATTTCTGATTTAGTAAAAGTATATACAAACAAGAATGCAATAATTTTAATAAACATTCTTGCTAGCTTTTGTTCATATGAATTATATAACCTATAAATTTTGGCATAATAGGGAAGCATCTTTACAGTTTACATAGGTATTAATTTCACGAGTACAAATCATTTAGGTTGTATTATTGAAATCAATAAAAACAGTATGAAAGAAAATTTTCTGTTAATTTATGTAACTGAAGTATTTATTTTACGTTATAATTGTTTCTTTCTAAATGTATTAAATGAAAATCGGATCTAACTTAATCTATATTCTTACATTTATTAAATAAAAACAATTTTTTTTTAAAATGATTCCTATATTACTAAATAGCGTATTGAGTTTTCAGTTTTCATTTTTGTTCTTTAAATATACCTATCACATACATTATAGGGTTAAGTATATCAACAACGGTCATACCACTGTTAAATCTTGCAACCTAACCTTTACTACATTGCAATTATAATTATCCTGTTCTTTTCACTTTCCAATTATTCATCTTCTTTTTTTTTCGATCTATTTAATTTAGCTGTAGTAAGTGTAACAAAGCCGTAGCATTACTATTATACATACATACAAGCGTCATATATTATAAAATAAAACTCTTACGTTTACTTTCAATTCGATAAAATCATCCAGAATCGAAATAAGTTTTCACCTAACACTTGTCTATACATTACTCGGTGACATTCTTTCTATAACTATTACTTCGTGAGAAGTATTTTCTGTAAGGATACACGGTGTATAGTTACAACTATTATTCTAATTAATTATTCGAAAATACTCAGTTTTTAAAGTTGTACGTTTACAGGATTATACATTCATCGATGTTCGCCCAATCTCTCGCAGTATAATCTGCGGTTATCGGTTAGAAAATTTTCGAAAGATCTCGGCGGCACAGGTACAGATTATTTTCTTCTCCCTCTGATGAATCGTGGCGTTTAATACCAGCACGTGTGTGAGTTGTAAACGAGCCTGACACATTCGCCTTGACCTCGACATAAGATATTATGCCTATCTATGGTCGTGCAGCGACTCGCCACGAAACGAAGCTTTGATTTATACGAAAGTCGTGGTGGCGTAAATGCTAGGTGCCCTGTGTATACGAGATACCATTCGGAAAAAAATGAACGCTGACTTTTAAGGCGTCTACCTATAGGCAGGAAAATTACTGGCACGGCTGATTATGCTTTCATACGCGCATTTCGACAAAGCGAAAGCTGTGTTCGTACCTCTTGCTCATATTTCTTACGGATTTATTCTGATTCTTTCTTCAGGGAACCGATCCTAGTCGAATTATTACTCCCTATTACTCAGTCTATTTGAATCACGGTAATTAAAGCTTCGAACGTGTAAAAAATCTTTTCAAATTTTACAAATTACGAACAAGCAGTAATTTATAGTTTTCGATAATTCTTTTGAAAACTTCGAGATTGCTTAATACCTTCTTCGAACGTCCATAACTTACAGTTAGTTATTTGTTGGAAAATATATAACAGTAGGTATTCCATTGTTCTGCGGTCATGTTAAAATAAGATATTAATCATTTTTAATACAGTATAATCAAGAGTTGCACCGTTTGATTCGCGCAAAGCGCAGACAGGAAATTCATTTTTTCTCAAAGCCATGTTTTATGGTTACCAAAATGATCGATATTTTTTTTAACGGGTTCACATATTTCTGTTGCCATAGTGTAATAACTCATGAAAGAACAAACTCAACGATGTCAGAATGTTAACCTTCAACTGACCTTCACCCAAAACAAATCACATTTTTATTTCGCTGTTCGGCTTTAGGTGGACCACCCTATATATATATTTTTTTTTCTTTTAAATTATTACATCTGGAGGTGAAATCTGGACCGGTCACAGTCCCAAAGTTTCACGCTGGGATACGGAAAGGGCTCCCGTGTTCCTCGTGTCCGTTCCGGGACACGAAAGAGCTCGCGGAGTAATTAACGAGACACCGGTGACTGCACACCGGTAAACGATAATATCTCGTTCGCACCACGTTTCGACTTAATCGTGACGGTAACATCGCGCGCGTGGCATTCGTGTATCTTGCACGAAACCGAGGGACCGACATCAAAGCGCGTCGCCGAGAGGAGAACCGTGTGTATAGTTCTTGGGGGCGCGTGCCGGCTACGAAACTCCACTCCGAAATTTGTTGACTTGCGTCCCTGTGTTCCTCGCCTGGGAACGCAAGATTCTCGCTGTTCCGGGTGATAAACGAGAAACGAGGTTTACGGGAATTTTAAGAGATACAGGGTGGTCGACTGGATGTCTCACTTTATTTAATAGTAATGAAGAATCCACATTGATATTTTGTGTGGACGCTTGTGAATCGGTCCGTGGTGTAGGTGTGTGGTCATTATACATGAAAATATATCAATAATACACTCGCTTCTCTGTGTAATTAGTATTTTTATGTAGAGGCTTATGCTACCCTAGAAACACTGATCATAATCGAAAAAAAAATCTGTGGAAGACAACCATATTAAGATCATTACTAAGAGGGAACAAACAAAACCTCGACCAACGAGCTCGTCAAATCGAGTGGAGAGTTATACAGTATATTAAAATTGAACAAAATCACCGTGGCTGGAATATCGATATCATCGCGTCAAGGAATAGCTGGAAATGGAATGGTCGATAAAATTGGTAAAGAAGCCTTAAACATCCCGCTAGATCGAGACAGTGTACCAATTTCCATATGATGACGTCATAAAATACTCCTGAAAACTCATGGTAGAACATGGTCTGTTAATAGAAGGTCGGAGATCTGAGAGACTGAGATCAGCCTTAAGTATTAACCAAAACGCAGAAATGTGCACCTTGTAATTTTACGACAGTTCGGTAAGAATTCCATAAGAAACGATGAACAATGCAAGTCCCCTATGTGATGGACTCTACACTGTTTGGCTGGAAACAAGATATGAAGTTAATATCATTCTTATTCACACCATTATATTAAAAACTAATCGACTTAAAACGAAATAATCATTACATCAGAACGATAAAATGTCACTTTATTAAAAAAGGAGGACTTAATACACTCTGGCTCTGAGATCCAGACATACAAATCCACCAACAGGAATTAAAGCACGCCTTACATTACATTCTGCTCCGATAACCACCGTATAAATGCATAAAACTCACAAGTCTGGTTATCGTACGCTCGTCCACTACCCGGACGAGAGGTCTCTACCCGGTGTGTCCGAGCTGCCGCGAGAAAAAAAAAGGCGTAGCAAGAAACATAAAAAAGAAGAAGAAAAGAACGGAAGTATCCGTAGGCCGTCGTAAATCCGCCTAGACGGGGCAACGTGCCGAGTTGTACGTATTTAGAGACACATACTATGCCCCCACATGGAGGGGCGGGGGGCTGCGATATACATTCGAGATTTCCCCGGCGCGATTCCTCCTTGGCCGAGGCGTTCGCACGAGTGAGTCGTAAAACTTTCTCACCGGGGCCCGCGGTGCCGCGCAAAGTGAAGCGGCATGCTCTCTCAAGGATCCCCGGCGAGAGAGTAGGATGGATCGCCGCGTGTGCGTGACCAAGAAAAGAGACCAAGAAAGAGTGAGATGACAGAGCGGGGTGGGAAAAGGGAGGAACAGACCGTCAGCAGGATGCAAGCCCCAGGATCCTCGAAGGATCCACAAGCCGGTCAGAAGCGTCGTCCGAGCGGCGCGCTCGAGATATTTAGCGGCGATCGGAAACAACAAGCTGCCGTCTAATCACCGATCGACTACCGCGGCGGTCCCTCGGAACCCACGGCCAGAAGCCCCGCCGTGAGCGTGTGAGCGTGCACCCGAGACCGCGACTGAATCACGCTAACTAGGGGCCAAGACCGATCGGCAGCCCTGAAGACCACACAGCGGTCGCCGCTTGCCACGGATAGGATTCAGCTTGCCACGGGGAATCGTTGATGTTCCACATGGCGACATTGGGGTTTTCTTTTTGGAATGATTTGGAAAATAGATCCACGTTTGGAAATTGGGGGACAAGGGAAGGGAACCTAATTGTCTCACGCCGATTTTAACGGGGGTTTTGCAAGGTGATAGTATGCAGGGCACTCAGGTACTGATAGTACGTGAAATATTAAGTGTAGACGCTCATTTCGAAGACGAAAACAATTAAAGCGACGAATCTTCAAGGTAGAGAAAGGTTGCTGCGTTTGGACCATCGCCTAGGTTGGACCGCTATTTGGTCATCTGTAAGCAATTTTGTGCCGTATGATAGACAGTATGTGTATGATAGTGGTAATGGAATTTACTAACTTTATATATAAGCAACGCGTATTGTCTATCATATGGCGCAAATTGCTAACATATGACAAATTATAGTAGTGGTTCAACCTGGGCAAATTCAACAATTTTCCTCTATCGTATTCAAATATTTAAATAAAACCCTATATTTTTGATAGCATGTTGAGACGTATTCAAAACAGTACCAACACATGAATTTTTCATAGGCTATTTTTAAGTTATTAATTTTCTATAATTTATTTTCTTTATTTTCTAATAATGCTAATGCCGATGGTGTACGTAAACTTTGAAAATTAACAACTCAAGGACTTATAAAAAATATATGTGTACGTTGTATATTGAATACGTCTCAACGTAGGCTAAGAGAATATGGAATAAAAAATATAGGGTTTATTCAAGTATTTAAATGTGACCTTCACAGGACTCCAACATTATCTCAAGGTCAAATAATTATCATGACGATACACCCCTCATGATATCACACAACTTTCATCTGAAACATTCTTACAGTATTCTTGCTACTTAAGAAATAATCGCATGATGTACATTTAAAACGAACATACTGTATTTCCATATTACGAACGAATTTTCGAAATAAATAAAAGATGACTTACACCACTTTCATAAATAATGCAAGTTAGATATAACATTGTATTTCCTATTATCGAATATAGTCCTATATGAGGATCTGTGATGTTCGACCTGGCCTGTTCCATTTGACCCACGCTAATCGATCCATACTTGAACACAATACAGATCATAATCATCTCGTTGCAATTAATACACGCGTTTACACTCATCGATAGTGGATTCCAGGTGATGGGCTCTCGAGCACTGCCCCGATGTGTTCGACAAGGGTGCGCGTTTGATCCTGGTACCACCATCGTATTCGTAGCAGCAATCGTATCGTAAATCGCTTACGAGCGCGAAGCGATGGAGCAGAAAATTTACGCAGCTGTAAAACGTCTGTGCGAGGGCAAACATCCGGAGCCTATTTTCCCTTGATTACTTCTTCGACTACGCGCTATATAATTCCACCAATGCGCAAATCGCGATCCATCTGTCCGTGATAAACCTCCACCCACGGGTGGGGGAAGAGTAATTTTTTGTGGGATTAAAGACGCGATTTCACATGGAACTGAGATTTACATCGTTCTTTGAAAGATTCCAGGATATTTCTGTGGTTCACTATAAAATATTTTACGCTGCATTACTGACAATAGAATGTTTAATCTTCTGTAAATATACGCACACGCGTTTAATTTTTTCTGTAACGCGCTGGATACTCGGTAACTTTGAGGAACACGTGAACATTTGAAGTAGACATAATTCAAAAAGAAAATGTCATTCAGAGTCGATTAGACACAATTCAAGAAAAAACTAGTCTTTCAGAGTTAGTTAAACATATTTTAACCAAAAAGTTTCATTCACAGTTGGTTCGATACAGTTCGAAAAAAAAGTACCATTGTTCCCTTAATAACTTTTTCATAAACAACAATTGATAACAAAAACTTCTTGAAGGTTACTCAAAAGTGTAACCTTGACACCCTATATCAAGATCAGGGCCATCGGTCATTTTACTTATCAATACTACAAAAGGTACAATACTAAATTTTTGTTTATAACTTTTTAATAAACAACGAACCCCAACTAAAACTTTCACAACACTACTTAGGCTGATGACCTTAACAACATATTGAAAAATCATCGAAATCGGAGGTGGTTCCCTTATTGTAAATATTTACCCTTCACACTGGTCAGTAAACAGTTAACATGTTGTTACTTCACGCATCGCGTGAATCTCATATAAGTTATATTCCGAGACGTTTAAACACGCTGGGCGTCTCGTCGGTCCCGCGCACGTCATTCTGCGCCCCGGGACTGACGTGTTCCATGATTTGCCTGCGGAACACCGCTTTTACGCGGCAGATGTTCCCCCCTTCGGCACGCTCCTCTCGGCATAATTAACGGCTGATCTTATGAATAATTAATTACGAGCACTTGCGAATATTATTACGCGGTGTAAATTACCGGGCGTGTAATTAGCAGGTGCTTAAATCACTGCGGGGCAACGTCTCGAGATTCGGCTCGAAAAGTTTCGCGCCGCCCCGGAGATTTATTTACGACGCGTCGCTGATTTGCATGCGGGGAACTTGAAATTCCCCGGATTTTGTCGACCAGAGTGAAAGTTGTCGAGGCGGAACGGCGACGACGACGTTTATTCATTATGTTCCGGAACGTAAGGGAATGCGAAGGTATTTATTCACTTGCCGTCGAAGCCTGGATCACGAGTATTTCGTTGCTCGGAGAAAGCGTTGTCGAAATGGACTGTCGTGTGTGTCGTATACTCGACGTTGATAATGTAGTTAGGTACTAGATTATAGGGTAAACGTACCGATCGAATGAACACCTAAAAGATTTTGTAACTATTAAACACGAATTTTAAATGATAATATTACTAAATATTTGGCGCACGAAAATTCGATTTTTTTAATATTTACAACGTATTTCAATGTAAAAAAATTGGAAGAATGCAATTAATTAAATTGACGAGAGAATATACAAGTTTCTTCGGTAATTGAACGTTTCCTACCAATGGAGAAATAACTTCCCCCGAATAAAATATTACCTGATACGTTCTATTTTTGTGAAAATTGGAATTTCCAGATTGTACGATTTCTTCAAAATAATATATGCTATGGCCGCTCACTGCCGATAATATCGATCTAGCGTGTATATATCAAAATGTATCGATACTATAGTTAGGTATCAAACGGGTTTCGATTTGATGGCGTATTAGATTGGTATCGATCCAAGAGTAGATGGTATTGATACTTGATAAAGTACCCAAAATTTGGATACATACTGATACTCCCCACTTTAGATATCGAATCGATTGAATATCATCAATAGTATTGGTATCGATCCCATTCCTACAAATAGAGATACGCAGTCGTCTATGAAGATATTATGCAAAGAAGGTGCATGACAATCGATTTACCCTGGAATCGGGCCGATCGAATATCGACCAAGTGGAATTTATCGAACGGACACACCACGGTGTGCCCACGATCGTGTGCCGGAAGGGACGCAATCGTGCGCGACAACAATACCGTCTTATCACTTACGCATCGCGTAATCTCGGGGGGGTTCGAACCAGGTAACAGATATAAACGGCGATTCGATCGCGGTTCACCGACCCTCCGCGATTCAACGGACGTCTTCGCTTGTTATCGAAAGATTGTCACGCCGGTAGATCCGTATCGACGTCGTACTTCAACCGATGGGGGGGACGAAAGACGCTGATTCTCGTTGCACCTGCGACTCCGTCCCCTCCGCGAGTCCCCGATGGGAAACTCGCGTTAAATCGACGCGGTAAATCGAGCGTTTCGATGGGCTACGCTTTCCTGTTGTCGGGCCACGACTTAATAGGGAAATAAAGCAGCCTCGAAGGACGATGGTCGAAGACAACCCGGAGCCAAGTGGAATATGACGTCGTAGAGCCAGACGCATTTCGGTGACTGCGCTGTGGCGTTTCGTGCCGAGAACACTGAACGGAATCGAATTCATGATCGTATGTAACGTTGCTTTTGGTGCTTAACACTAAAACTACCGACGATAAACGCATATTTGTTAAACGTGAAAAACTTTTGAAAATTTAGACATTTAGAAATTGGCTAGTTTCTTCACTTTCGTATAAAAGGTGCAAAAGATCTGAGAAAATGTATTGTCATAACATTTTAATCGTAGTTATAAGAGTGTATTGATAAGTCATTTTGACTTGCTTGGTTATTCTAGTGTTAAGAAAGGAATTATCGGTTGTATAGTCTGTAATTCATTGACTACCTTCGTACAAGTAAAAATATGTAGTCCCATTTAAAAAAAGCATCGATGATCTTGAAATTTCGAAAAATATGACCTAACCAAATAATACTTTTTCCTCAAGTTTTTTGTATTTTAAAAAACAAGTGAGATATTAAAGGTACACATGTTAGGTTGGACACCATATTAGATAAGAAGCCCATTAATTTGCCTTTAGATCAGGATTAAAGATGAAATTATGTACAGTATTCTGTTAGAATTCTTACTATTTTCTATGAATGTAATTACCTACTGTGATTGAACTGTCTAATAATCGTTCCTCTGCTGTTGATAGTTCGTCTACTAAATCTTTCAACAGCAGTCGCTAGATGTGTTAAGTATCAACGTCTCTTCTCCATAAAAAGTCAGGAACTTCGAAACATTCATGTGAGTCAACGTCAGTTCAATTTCTTCTTTCCTATGTTCGCGACACTTGCAACCCAAGAAACATTTTCAACCTCTCAAGAAAACAGTTGAAAACCCGTCGTGTACTATTTTCCAAGACTGTGAGACAATTTGCTTCTGGAAAACGATGAAAAAAACACTGTTGGGAACCCGCAAGTGAAGGAGGAGTACTCCATTGAAAATTCTAATAATAAACTGTATTTCCTAACGGGTACAACAAGTATGTAAGACAACTTCGCAGACTAACATGGACGTGTTACAGAAGAGCTACTCGGAGTACTATTAATTGATCGTTTTTCGATTTTTGGGACCTATACAGGGTGTTCCAAAAATATGGGACAATCAGCAACACAGATATTCTTCATGCAAATACAGATCGAAAAATCCTTTACCGTTTTGTAATCTGAAGCTCCATTTCCGAGATATTATCAACTAAGGAACTCACACTAAGTCACTGGTCTCTGCTTCACTGTGTCTGCGCGTATGTATGACCCACCGCACAGCTGATCGTTAACAGTTAAATCGATTTTGTTAAACGACTAATATCTCAAAAATGGAGCTACGGATTAAAAAACGGTAAACTACTTTTCGATTTCTATTTGCATGAACAATATTCATATTGCAAATTATCCTACCTTTTTCGGACACCCTGTACACATCTGCGCTAATCCTGTCGGTATTTGGTAGTGAGCTGATGAACTTGGCACTTAGCCCTTATCCCTGACGTGAGTAATTCGTTCGTATTGATTCGTTTCTTTTGGCCCATTCATCACTATACTATTTAACGTATTGATTCCTCGATGAATCACGGTTAAGAGAGGACTAAGTTATCCAACAAAACCAATCCATCGGCTGCCATCGCGGAGTGGAACGGTCCGTGATCTTGCCTAACTCATTGTAATTGCTCATTGTACAGCAATTTACACGACTGTACAGCCAGGGCCCCAATATCGTACCCTGTATCATAGCGAGAGAACGAGCGCGCGCGGGCACGCAGCAACGGCCACGGGCCCGCGGGAGCGAGGGAGCCTTACCTTGGCGCGGTACATTCCCTTATCGGCAAATCGCCGGCTAATCATCATCAATCACTATCTGGTGTATCGACTGCGTGGCTCTGGCGCGCACTCACTGTTGCGTCTCTCTCTCGTTACACGCTCGTCGGGGGCTCTACGCAGGGTCCGTTGGCCAGGTTCTGTGTGTTTGCGCCGCGCGGATACGCGACGCGATGGAAGGGAGTCCCAGACCCCCGGTAGGTGTACTTTTACGTTCCCCGAGGACTCCGGTTTCCGTCGAGGCATTATCGCTTTTACTTGCATCGGGGTTAGCCTTCCGCTATGGTCATTTCAGTGAAAGATCGATCGTACCAACTTTTTCTTCTAGTCGCCCATCCAAGAGGATCGGTTCACGGCCTCCCAGCGACTGGCCGTCGTAATCCTCTATCCTTCTTTCTTCATCTTTCTATCGTCTCCTTTCTGTTTTCGTTTTTCATCTTTCGCGTCGTCCTTTCCGCGACGTTTATGGCGCTTTCCTTAATTAACAGTGGCCAATGGTCGTATAAATATCGTGGAAACGTGGCTTGATATCCGAAGACCGGCACACCGAACGTTACGCGGTCGCATTATGCGCGAAACCGGGCTTAATAATATAGTACCCGCGCAGAGATACCGTCTAATCACCTGCAATTATTGTACCGTGCTGTAACGTTGATGTATATATGTATATGTATGTATATATAACGTGGCGTAATTACACGGGTATTTATTATTGAGTTAGTTTTGATCGGTCTATTTAGATCGTTGATATTGGAGCATAGAAATGGGCGGACTACGTTTAGTTGCATAGTCGAGAGTGGGCGACCGACGAATAAGTTACGCGACACGATTGTCCGGTTTATTACGAATCGGAGAGATCATTTAGACAGTGCGCTTGTCCGGCAGTTTCGATATATACATAATGTTTTTACGAGACGTTTCGATCGCAGTTTCCAGAAATAAAATTATTGCAGCGAATAGCTAATTGTGTACGAGTTGTAGAATATTTATGATATTGCTGTCTATCGGCTGTACATCTGAAATTGATAGTGAAGTGTTAACGTAGCTCGCGAAACCACAGAAATTGTACGAATTATAAAATTGTCATTGGTTAAATAAGACTCGTGTCTTGAAGAAAGCGATGGCTCATATGCTATAAATAATCGATCATAAATGGTAGACCTCGAAGGTGTATTCGATAAATGAATTTTGTGACGATTAATCCAGTTGTTTTGCATTTAACCTTCCAGATAAGTATTAAGATATCTATCGAATATGCAGTAAATGTTACAAGGCATTAAAAATAAATATTCTTTGGGGGACATTAATGTTCGATGGCCATTACTTGTGCTACTATAAACTACTAAAAGAGGCTGGAAATTTTACAAAACATTTCTTCGTACAGACCAGCTGCATACTTATGACCCGTAGGTGTCTACCAAAAAAGGATATACAACAATAATATTACATATTTCAAATACATAAATCTACAAGAAACATTTCAACAAGCCTCGTAATAATTATATTATACACGCATCGATTCGTACGATCTTTGGGGCATCATGTGGCTACAAGGTTGCATTAACAATTCCTCCAGCCGGTCGCAGCCGGCCGTATGAATATTCCTTTCGGCGACAACGAGTTTCTTTCGGCTGGGCCGCGTTCACCTGCACCGTTCGTCTTCGTCACCGATCCCAAAGACGCGCTCGGCGGCTGCGGCGCGCGTAGCGTATTCCCGATGACCGGAGTGCCCCCGTCATTAGGTGTACGCGCTACCGGTGTACCGGTTTTTCCTCGGCGACCTTCCGTCGCCCTCGCCCGCCGCCTCCTTCTTCTTCTTCTTCATCCACTTCATCCTCCTTTCTCCTGTTTCGCGACTCGCAAGAAACTGTTTTGTTCGCTTCTTGCCGGCTCGGACGTGGCTGATGTGTTTCCAGAGATTTATATATGGGGTTTAGTGAACTTTCGTGGCGGGAACATAAAAGTACCACGATAAACAGTGTCGTATTTATCGGGTCGTTGGTCAGCACGGATGGAATATTGAATAGGTACAAGGATACATAGAATATCAAATAGGTATAAGAATAGATAGAATATTGGATGCATATAAGAATAGGTAGAATATTGAATGGATATAAGAACAGATAGAATATTGATAGATAAATAAACCCTCGTTTTATAGAGTATCAGGTACTACATATATCCACTTAGAAATTGTAGGTAAAAATCTTATGTTTAGCAAGCGTGTTATTATTCTAAACTTATGAATTCTTATTTGTCTCTTGTGAATAATCAATCTTTGCATATTTTGAGCAGTATTATTTTGGTTCGAATCCTGTTTTTTAATATCGTCGTTTATAGGACACTAGCAACAAGATACTTAATAGTTACTGGATATTTAGTCACTGAATGGCTTTACTCGGTTTGTTTTCATTTTGGCGTTTGTGTACTTTGATGATTTGTTGAATAGTGATACAAGGAGAGTAAATTTTCGTTTAATATTTAGTGTACATACATTTTGTAGAATCAGGCATCACGTGATTCTTTATAAAAAAAAAATAAGAAAAAACATAGGATAAGATTTTGAATATCTACGGGGCACGTGTGCAATTGAACAGAATCTGGCTACCGCGTCTGGTCACTACATTCCGTTTCTACTTACTACCATGATGAATATACGCATTTCAGATGAATCTACAAATTCAATTTTTTCGAAAACTAAGCCGAGAATGATAAAAATTTATTCTATTCTTTTTTCTTATTTTTTCATAAGGAATCACAAGTTGCCTGCTTTTACAAATTATTCAATCGGACCCTGTATTATAACAATATATTACAAATACTTGCATAATTGTTAATAATATATCTTATATTTGAACAAATATATAGATATTAATTCTACGAATATATTTTGTTAAACCTCCTCAAAATAATACAAATTTCTCTAATACCAAAGTAAAAAAGTAAAACCTTCTGAATCAAATCGTCTGTATTATTCACATAACTATAATCTTACATCATCACGACGCAATATCTAATGTAAAACATTTACACGCAAAATATTTTACAAAATTTCACAAATGTTTTTTCACCTGACGACTCTCTAACGTTAAATTTCCGAATTCTTTACGACGACAATAAGACAGCCAGCTTGAGCACCTTTCCCTTTCGTTGTTCGGTTTCCAATCCCTTCGTCGCCGGTTGACCAGGTAACGTTACTGGAGCACCGTGCGCCGTGAGATAATCCGACGAAGCGACGTCAAACACGGTTCCTTGGATGGCCGTCGACAGGAGCACGATGTGGATATCAAAGGATCCGCTTCCGTCGAGCCCTCTAATTGCTCGAACTCGTGAATTAGCATCGGCAATAAACTCAGCCTGGTTACGGTGCGCCGGTAGTAGGACGTTAAAGGTGACTGTAAAGGTTCATTAGTCACCGTACACTGTGTAACCGCGGCACACCTACGGCTCGTACGGCTGCTGCTGTCTACCATTCGTTCCGTGTCTGGCCAAGGATATACACGTTACTCCACTACCGATTGGTTTGCTCTCCGATCCTCCGGCGTTTCAGACGGAATGAAAGACAAACTTTGAGGGGGTGGGGGAGGGGAGAACGTTTCAAGACGCCCCTTTGGGAATCCTCGGTAGAAGTAGCGCCGACAGAGGCCTTTAGGCGTAGTGAGAATCATTTTTTCTTTAGTCCACTCTGTCGAGAGATTGTGGACGACTGATGAACGCTCTTTTTTGTATTTTGCTACAATATAACGCGCAGGGGTTGTACAATGCTTTCACGGTTTATTACACAAATTATTTTCGAGGTATTTACGATAGAATGATAAGAAAATTTTGTGTATGACACTTCCTCTGTTCCAGAGTGGTAATAAATCGGCGCGGAATGGATATAAAGAAATTGTTCATTTGAAATATGACGGTTATTTTGAATTTCTTTTTGGGCGAATATGAGGCTTGTACAGTAAATCCTGGATAAGTGTTCGAAGGCTTTTCGGCACTGACAAGGAGAGGTCCATAAGTGTAACGCTGACTTTTTAATGAGGTTTAGCGCGGTGATAGAGCCTGGAATTCTGAAGCCAATGATATTTGCTTCAAACGCATATGACCATTTGTTTATGAAATAATTAATGTTCAGTGTCGAGGAGTCTTCGGACACTCATCGAGGATTTATTGTAGTTCTTTAATCAAAGTGGATTCGAGTATAAATTCAACGATCCTCTATATTGTGACACTGATCACTCTGTTATTTTATCTAACATAGGAATATTAGACGACCATTGTACTTTGTATTGCTTTCTACGTGTATAGCGAGATATAATCATGGCTGTTATATGCCTGTCAAATTAGAAACATTGCAATCCATTTAAAAACAATTCGATACGGTCCTGACCACTAAAAGAATCATATTGACTTTCAATAAGAAGCGTAATACTTTTGAGTTGCAATCTAAAGGCAGGGAAAAAAAATTGGGTATACGTGGAATAGAGTCAAGATTTAAATATGAACAGAGCGCCGATCGTTGGTATTTATTTACAAAGTTCTTCCATTCGGATCCACAAGTCTGTTAACTATGCCTTCCAGGAGAAATTTAAAAGTATCTTTAACGAGAGACTGTAAAATGATTATGATTCCTCGATCCATTTCCCTCCACATGCTAACCAGAATTGGGCAGAATTTTATTCGAATAATGCACAGTGAAAAGCAGCAGTATCCAACGGTGTAGTTCTGAGCTTTAAACAGTTACCGAAATTAAATAATTGTTCGACGAATGTCGATTCATTCATAAAGAAGTATTATTTTATTATAAAAATCTAAATTTCCACGTTTAAACAATTAAAAATTACAAAGTACTTTTTTTTATCTTTTATTCGTTATTCGAAACTTTTTATCTAGACAATTAGTTTGCCCATCTCTGGTGCTAACCAGCTCATCGAAAGAATTGCAGATACAAATGAGATCATTCGACGAAACGGAACATCCTGCAGAGCCGCCTAATACACGACCGCCTAATTGATAGAAAGTTCGTTCGCGTTTCATTGGCGAATAAATAACCGGCGGGAACTTTTGAATGTTCGGATCGTTAGATGACAGGTGTTCCGAAGTAATCTCTCGGATCCGCGGGTCCAGTTGAAAGGTGAGCTCGAAAGCGGATCGCTGATGCCCCGTGGTTACACGCGTTGATCCACCGACCACCTTCGTTGATATTCGCTGCGATCGGTCCCGTCCTCTTCGTTACGGTTATGGGCCACGTGGCCTCGTCAGATTCATCACGAGCTTTGGACGGGGTTAACCGTGTCCGTCGCGATTCTACGAGCAGACAGGCCGAGAGAAACTTCATTTCGGAGTCTGTCATCACTGTCGACGAGATTCGTTAGGGATAGACATTCGTTAGTAACCTGTTTTTCCATTACGTACTTTTCAATTTTATTTGGTTAGACACGAGGATGATCGACTTGATTTTCCATAAATTTCTAAATTATAATATACTGCATTGAATGTATATTACACATTTTAATAGTTTACTTTACCTTTTAAGGTGTCTTGCCACTGTGAATCCCTGAAAAATTGTCATTTTTGGGAATTTTTGTTTTGGTGAAGGAAATGTTCAACATAAATGAAGTGTTGTCTATTTAATAATACACTTATTGAGTATATAAAAAAAAACCATTACATTTTTTTGTACTGTCAATAAATATATGAATAAGTAGACAACACTTCATTTATGTTGAACATTCCGTTGTTTTTCTATTTTGTAGTTTCCAGTTATATGTTACATTAAGTTTTATTATTCGTCCGATTTATATTTTGTATAACTATGTTTACATTTTCTCTCTTGTATTCTAGTGGAAATTATCGCGTAAATTAAATAAATAATTATAATCGACGGCAACACTACCGTTACTATTTATATATTTATATTTCTCAACCAAGGAAAGTTTATTTTTCCACGCGCCACCCGTTTTCTCGTCTATCCCACGCCGCCTGACATAACAATAAACCTCCTCCAAGGGCAACGGATCAGCCTTCCAAGTGTGTTCTATCCACCCAGCAGGAGACACACACACACATCGGGCTTTTTCTGCATTTCCAACCAGATCATATTAATCAGTCACATAATCCGCGTGACTGGGCGGTACAATGGAACGATTAACATCGTCGCTGCCGGTAATTCCTATCGGGTATTCGCATCGTTAAAATAGTAACGCGGCCGGAACCGTAGGCGATAATACGGGTTGACCAAGCGCGATCGAAAGCACAGTGGAAGGTGTTCGAAACCGCGCGCGCAACGTGTATAGCTGCTTCAAAGATATAGCGTTAGTCATAAACGAGGCCGACCCTTAAACCGTTAGTACTCGATCATCAGGAGCCGATTGTGTCCAAGGAATAAAACGGAAAAGACTGAAATATTTGAAAGAAATTTACGTTTTCGTAAGCTTCCATTGGGAATAAAACGGCCGGAAGTATTTTAAATCTGAAATTAGTACGCTATAAGAATTTGTTTAATTACATTAAAACGAAAAAACCGATCCCAAATTGACGTCGTACGCCCCTGAATGACGGTCGAGAACAGTTTTTACAACTCAAAGGTATCGACTGACAGGATAAGGCTACCGAAACACATAAACTTTAAGATCGGTCAAGTTTATGGCTAACGCTATATCTTTGAAGCAGCTATACCACACGTCGTGTTTCGACACGGTACCGACGCAAGCTCGAGCTTTCCGTGGTAGGCGCGCGACCGTGCGCGCAATCGCAATTTGTCACGTTAAAACGCAAAAGGGCCTTATTACGGTCATCCTTCATGTGTCACCGTAACCCGTGCTAATAAGACGTTATTAGCGGGTAAAAGAGACCTTTTTCATTCCTGCAGCCCCCGATGACGTTGATGGATGCTTGAACCGTGGCCGAGAGCTCGGGGCGAGATCGGGAACTCGTCACTTCGCCGATAATTACGACTACGGGCTGCGGCCTCGTGTGGAAATCTTGCGTTAGCTCCGTCTCGCAGCAAATTGGGACCTATTGTGTGGATTCGGAAAGCAATACTGCCCTCCTTACTTAAAATGTCCAATGTAACAAATTATCGTTTTTCAATATTACAGGAAATATTTGAAGCCCCATATGCTTTTCACTTTTTAGTTGAAGCTAGAATGCCATGTGTGCTGTTTAGAGCTCTAGGAAGAGACTAGTTTATTTGTTCTAACTGGTTTTCAAATTATTCTACTAGTTTATATTTTTCTATGTAACATCTACTAATTTAGGTTAAGCTATGACTTTTGTTTATGCCTCAATTAGTTACGTTCAAGGTACGTGTCAAAAGGTAAAATAAATATTATTTAAAAAAAAGAGAATCGTAGAACCTCATTTTTCTTGGATCTTTCAATGTGTCAATTAGGAAAATTAAGGTAAGGAGGGCAGAATAGGTGGCAATCGTTTTGTCATCGATTGTGTACAATTTAGAACGTGATGTCTTTAGTATATGAAAAACTTTCTATTACTTTCTATATCTTTTCAGTCTAGTTTAAAGGGACATTGCTTCTTCGAGTCTCTTACATATAATTGCAATGGCTTCTACATAATTATTTCTATTTTCTAGACTAACAAATCCCCTTTGACTAATCTAGTGGATATTAAATATCGGTAAAAGTTGCCGCAAGCTTTTCTTTAGACCTTCTGTTACTAAACGTCTTATTTAAAAGTAACAAAATCGAGGTACTGATTGTAATTGGTTCACTTGTCAATTATACTCGACATCTCATAATGACTTACCATAATAATTATTTTTTGAGGACACACAGACAGAAAGAATTCTCCGCAACTTAAGAACAAAGTCAAATAGCACATTTATATGAACTTGTTCCGTTATTTTCAACTGTGTGATCGTGAAAGTACTGGATCATAAAAAGTTACGTCCTGTACATGCTGTAAAGTGCATGAATATAACACGTAAATATGCAAATCGTAATGCAAAAAAGATGTTATGAATACTTAGAAAGTTTTTTATTCCATTTTTAACGTAGAGAGAACCTTAATAGGAGAAAAAACTTTCTACTTGTATCCATTCTCTGCAAATCGATCTATAAAAATGTGAAATATCATAGACAGTAATTGTCCAACGCGTGTATAAAGCATATAATAAGCTGGATGTTACGTTACCAACGGTCGAGAGACGAGTAATGAGTTGTTTGTCTCATTAACGATAATTATTTTCCACGTGTTTTACCGCGGTTCAACCATCAATCTCGTGGATACGTGGTCACGGTTCTGTTACAACGTCGACGTGAGTGGCTCATTAGAACGCCACGCGGAAAATTATCGAAAACGCGACACATTTCGATCGTGTATCTCGAAAAGCCGATCTAACAGGTTGATTGCTACGCTCGAAAATCAATCGGTGAAAACGCAGGTGTCCGAGGTGTTGGCAGGTTAAGAAACGTGGACGCCTCGTTTAGCGGAGTAGAGAGATCCTGCTTGAGTAACGATCTTTACGCGGAAGGAACGTTGATCATTTAAAGGGGAAAAAAGAAACGGTAAAGAGAACAAGCGTACGAACTTCATCGTCGCGTTTACAGCACGACATACTCGAAGGACTGCTTGCTGTCTTATGAAACTGTCTTCGTATCATTTTCGCACCGTTCGATATCTCAGGTGATTATGATGTTTTAATCGGTACTATAGTTACGTAAAATAATGCGTGAATCAATTGTCCTGATTCTACGGATTACGAATTACCAATTTCGGAACCTCAAAAAGTCCGTTCTTTTTCAATTTCACAAATCATAAATTGTCTGTATCAGAAAAAGATTCTAAATTACTCAGGTGTGGAGTGAAAACTGAAAGAACAGTGAATTCAACAAATTGCACCTGATTAGAGAAAACATTTTCAGAAAATATCAGATCCGCCTGGAGAACCGAAAAAACTAAGTGACACTTACTTGAATGAGATTAGTCACATCAACTTGACTCATTCCTATCTGAGTACCAAAAATGAACCTACAAAATATGGTACTTGTGAAGTATCTCTTTCCATCAAATATATACTGACTAAATGCGCCATGTATACAAGAAATCGAAACCAACACAAAATTGGGACCGACGTCAAGCGGATGCTTACCGATCCAGATACTTTCAAAAATGTACTCACCTCTCTCAAAGACATTGCAATACGCCAACTAATCTAATGTTCATTTTTACCACAAAATAGTTTTCCATCCTACGTCTTATTACATTCAAAATCTACCATACGAAATTAAACCATTACTAGCTACTAACCCAACGTATGTAACCAATCTATTATGCAACTATTGCTAATGACCATAGCAGTCGATGCGACTCGAAGCATTCAATTAATAAAAAAAATAAATTACTCAAGGTGCTCCGAGGTCACGTCAAAAATTCATTAACGTTTCACTCGAGAAGCAAAAAAAGAATGGTACCTCCAAATCTAAGCTTAATTTCTCAAAAGTTAGGTAACTTTCCCCTGCCCAGTCGCTTGCCCGAGCAAACGAAGATGTAAACTCACCAACCTGCAGCAAGGACATTTCACTACCGATCGAAGATCGTAATAAATTGTCCCCGATTAAATTGCACCGGATTATATATTTACGACGAGGCGTGTTATTACCTTCGAAACGATCCATTGCCGTGTTCGCCAGACTCGAATTTATGCGACCGCAAGGAACGAAACGAAGTTACCGCAACGAGTGGTATCGGTTTCAGGGTCAGAAGTGCTCGGCGCGCAGGTGGCACCAGGTGTACCAGTTCCGAGGTGGGAATATTTTTTCATTCGAAATGTTTCCTGCTCGAATTTTTCGGCCCAGTTGCCACCATCGTTCCCCAATATCGTTCCTCGAATTACCACTGCGAAAAGCACCGTCAACGATTAATTACCGATCACTGCAAACGGCCGGTGATCGGGCGATACATTTTCACTCGAATCGACCAATTAATAACAGATTAATTGCTCGTGCTCGCTCGGTCGATTCCGATCCCCATCGTTTCTCACCGGAACTTTTATATTCTCAACGTGGTCGCGATAACACGTACGATCGGACGGTAATCATACGCCGCCCGTTCGACAAACACGATATCGCCACTTCTGTGTGTTAGTACTTCCGAGCATCGAGCAAACAATTATTAGAGTTGAAAAAAAAGCCAAAGTAGAGTAAACCAATCAGTGAATGACCGAATTATTGAATTTATGGACGTTTGAGATCAATAATTGAATCTATTTATATATAACAACAAAACAGCCGTTGAAATTGCAATTATATTTCATTCTTTTGAAATTTTTATAAAACTGATCACTTATTCTTATGGCGATTTAAAAAAAATTATTTTATAAAGTGCAAAACGTATAAAAGCTCAATAAACGACTGCTACCGTTGAACTTCCATAAACTCATACCTTCAAAAGCCTGAATTTCGCGTCCACAATCACCGTACAAAACTGATTTGCTATAAAAAAATTTCACAGCAATCTCAAAACACTTTTGCCAGCCGGTAAAGAACAGTGTCTTGGAGGACCCAGAGAACGGTGCGCATTATTTGCCGTTTTTTTTCTTTCGTGTAAAGAGAAAAGCGTAGACGATGCTCGTCGACGGTAGCCCGTACGTTTTCCGTGTAATCACCATCGGCTATCACGCGGTGTCAAACGTATCGTCCGCGGAAATTAATATCGCCTCGGCCCGTAATTTGTATTCCGCGGCGCGACGTTACCTACGCTCTCGCTGGAACAGGAGGGAAGCCATTGGCAGCGACGGTAATTACCTATTATTTATTGCGCGCGGTGGACTTTACAATCAACGTTTCTTGCAAGTTTTTAACGTCGCGCGATTTTCAGTAACGGTACAGCCCGGTCTGTAGTCGCGGCTTCGTCGTCGTCGTGGATTGAAGGAGCGTACCTCCTAGCGTGTGGGACCTCGCGCCTCGTAATTAAACGCCGGTGAAAAATAGCGTCGGCGGTGCGACTGCGTCGCTGCGTAACTGTAAACGAATTGCGAGCGATCCGCGAATAAAGCACCTAGACACACCGTGATCGTTTCGTGGGAGGAGGAGGAGGAGGATGGCTAACCAGAAAGATTTACGGTGCGACGCACGGTTTTCACTTCGTTTCCAGTTAAGTTCGTTAAACCTTCCCGTCTATCGCACGGACTAATGGGGAGAGTCGTGTTCCCTTATTAGCTTGAGTATTCATATTTCATAGCTGAATGGGGATAATATTCGAATGAGCTATTGAGTTGTTCCGCCGAGCAGGGGGACTTCTTTGTCTCGAATCTTGTGATAGGAGGCGAGTGCAAGGAATAGAGGTTCTTGATGATTTATGTTGGGGACGTTTTTACGATGGACCGAGGGTTTGATTGTTTAGATTCAACATGTTGGTAGATCTCCATTGAGACATTGGTTTATTGTACTAACGATAAACTGAACTGTTGAAGTTATTTATGGTAAAATGTTTTACCATACCCCTCGTATACGGGGGATTCAGAAAAATTAGCATCATTAGATCTATTGTTAATATCTTTGGGTACCTATGTATCGACTGTGGAAATCACTTTAATTGGAATTTTTAATTATTCTATACGATTCTTCAATCTTTACGTGTTAATTCATATACTCGAATTGTCAGTATACTTTGACCTTTTTTTGTACTCTGCTTTCCATTCTTTTCTTTTTCACTCAACACTAATTCTCTGCTTAACCCTTTAACACCCAGACCATTAAATCGTTATTTCAAAATTATGAGATATATATATACGTCATATCTTATTATTTTAATGTAAAAAATATCAATATTAACCCAACCTATTATTTTTATTTTTTTTTCTTCTCTCATTTATTTTTGGAGGGCATACGTAAATTTTCTCAACCAAAACTATTTAAATCTATTTAGTTTGCTATCAGTGAAATTACTGATTCTTGCTGACCAATAGTTAGATATTAACTGACGACTAAAGTTAACGCACTTTTAACACTAGAACTACCAAGCAAGTCAAAATGACTTGCCAATACATTCTTAAAACGATGATTAAAATGTTATAACAATACATTGTCTCAGATCTTTTGTAACTTTTATTACGATACGACATTAAAAAAATTAGTTTATTTACAAATTTGTAAATTTTCAAAAGTTTGCCATATTTATCGATCGATCGAAAAAGATATGCGTTTATCGTTGGTAGTTCTAGTGTTAAAATGAGTGTTCCACGTCGGTGCAACACCGGGCGTTAAAGAGTTAAACACAGTTGAAGTAGCAGCTGTGATATATGGAAATGCGTTAACCTAGATATCGCATATTTAAAAAATGAAGAATCTTTTTATTGTGCAACACAGAATGGATGACCAATCAACAGAAGCAATTTGTCGGCAAAAAAAATCGCGATGCAGCCGGCTGCATCGTCTACTTCCCGGTGGCGTCGAAACAAAGAGCTCGTTGTGCGGCGATTATTTGCTCTCGAATATTGCTGCTTCACACTCCGTGCGCTCAAACTCTTCATATCTCACTACGGAGACAGCGTACTTCTCTTGTGCTGCCTACAAGCACGCCGTTCTCATCGCCTCTATTTCTTGTCCTCCTCTCTTTCATCCGTGATAAAGGCGCGTCACGTCTTCGGTATACCATCTCGTTCCGGAGGCTTCCGTGTGGTCTACTTGTTATTCCTAACGTCGACAGCCTGTCAAATTCGTGGGTTTCCGAGAGAAGCGTCGAAGTTTCTAGAACGGAGAGTTTTTTGTCACCTTTTTTTCTGGTTACATGCATTCCTCGTATACTCGAACAACGACGTTTCCTTGTATAAATAAATAACCGTATGCAAGGGTGTTCAACTCCCGGTATGAGAAATATTAAGGGTTGATTTTACGGTTGAGAATGAAACGATAATTGCGAATAGTAAAATTGTCTTTTGGAGGCTTTGTATACAAGTTATTAACGATGAAATATTCAGGTGAAAATGCCTCCAGCTGCTTTCGGTCGCTCGACCACCTCGGCTTCGTGTGCCCTTAAGATGTTGTTTTTGCTGATAAGCAGCTCTGTTTTTATTACTCGTTCGTCCTTTGCGTAGGATTGGAGTAACGATTCCTTAGTTCGGTGACGGTCGGCAACGCGAACACATCTAGTCGGCGTGAAATAGCTCTCGAACAATAGCATCTGTATTTTCTTTATAGTATTAATAATTTAATTTACTATAATGAATTTTAGTTTATTTTAATTTGTTTATTATAGTATTTATTCTGTGTGTATACTGTGATCGACTTTGTGGATCGGAACGAATAACCAGGTTTAATGTCGTGCAACGATTCCTTGTGTGCTTTTCTACGAAGTGTCGCAAAAAGATACTCTAGGCTCAAATGCAAGTGTTCCACGTCACTACGAGGTAATAGTCGTCTATGAGGTAAATGTGTATTCTTCTTTAAGTGATGCGTGCTAGTTGTACGGAGATTGTCTGGTTTCTTGATTGTTAATAACTTGAGAAACAAAGCCTCCAATACAACTTCGTCATTGTAGTTGTTCGTTTTATCTTCACATCTAGAATCACCCGTTATTGTGGTCGAACATACTGTACGTATACAGCTTCAACAAAGACTGTTGAAGTGGGACTACCTAAAAATGTAAAAAATTACTAAAGACTCATGATCACACATGACCTTGAGTTTTTTAAGATTCAAGGTCGATGCATCTTTCTTTTAATACCACCATGCTATAGGTCCATAAATTTGTTCTTTCATCAACAACAACGTGGTATTAAAACAAAATTGCATTGACCTTGGAAAACCTGAAGGTCACCTTGATATCTCAACAAAAATAAGGTTTGAAAAAATCAAATTGTATCCACCCGATGTAGCCCTTAAAATAGTACATAATTTATTACGGTGGCTCCCTCAAAATTTGAATAATTATCACTTTAGTTGAAAATTTAACAGAACAATCTTAAATGCTTCAACTTTCGATTGCTACCCAAAAATCCTAAGGTCGATGATAGAATTATTAAACAAAAAAACGTTATAAAAATATCTTTTTAACACGAGCCTTATGGAAACGTAGTTGATACTGAGAAGTTAATCATTCTTATTTAGATACCAAAAATGAAGGTGGTTATATATTTTTTGCGGAGATTACGATTTCACAAAAAAAGATATGTTAACGATCAAATAAAACTAAACATTAAAATCAAAGTACGCAAACTTAGCTTTCAATGCGTTTGGTAGTACCTTCTACGCATATCTGCTATAAGTGTCAATGTCGATTGTTTTCCTTCGGTTTCTTCGACGAACTTTCCAATTTTTTCTTAAAATTAAAAAAAAATTAATTTTTAGTACAATAATGAAACAAAATCTCTGTTTTCCCAGTTGTTTGTAAATTTTGTTTTAATCTAAGTATTTTGAAGTAGTTAAAATATTAATCATTCAAATTACATTGGTAAAATTGATAAAAAGTATAAAGCGCTATATGGTGCCCCAGCTAGATACGATAAATTTTCAAACGTTTTGAAGACTGTACAGGGTGTCCCAAAATCGCTTCGACTCCCGGGAACGAGGGGTACCTGGGATGATTCGAAACAACTTTTCCCTTAGCAAAAATGTTATCCGAGTCTTTGTCAACGAGATATTACCGAAAAACTTCGACGGGTAGACCCGCGCTCTGATTGGTCGGGGTTTTTCGTTAATATCTCGTCAACCAAGCCTCGGATAATATTTTTTCTGGGACACCGTGTATAAATTTCCGTTCCAGGAATAACGCCCGTATAAATATTAAATCCCCTCACCACCGAGCTTTCCCAACGAGCCGTGAAATGATCGTTGCCGACGAAACACCACCGCGCTTGCGATCGGGCGCATAAATTAATGCTCTCGACGGGGAAGTCGATCGCTGCTAAACGTCCCGGGAAAGTTCATATGTGGCCGTGTATGTGGTACGCCGTACGGGGGATCGTCAAACGAAACAAATGACCGCGCCATGCGGCCTGGCTGGATCGCGATTCGAGGAGGACGGCGTGTATACCTCACGCGAAGCGTCCAGGGGCGCTTGGAGTCAGCGTGAGATACGGAGTTCCAGGAGTCGTTTTCCCTTTACGTCGTTATCATTTTTCCCCCCTTCTTCCTCCCCCTCCCCCGCTGACGTTAGGATTGATGTATCAAAGCTGGCTTTCAGCTTGTCCAGACGGTGCGTGAGATATGTAACTCGTTAGGGGTGGGCGCCGGAGAACCACGGAGCGGAACGGAGCGCGCAATTACCGATTTCATGCTACCGTTAATACATCATAAAATCTGTAAATGTCCCGGGTAAACCGCAATTACGGCACCCGGCACTGTTTTACACGCGTGTCACAAGCGCGCCAGTGGCCACGATATGAATTCCTCGCGCGTCACGGCGGGGCTGAGAGAGATCGGTGAACGGCGGTTGTTCGTCTACAATGAACTGCATTTGGAGCACGGTTTACCACTCGATACTGTTGGAATATTTGCTCTGCTGTTGTGGCGGATTAAAGTTAATAACTGATCAGCCCGATTTTGGCGAGGAAGATGATTTAGTCTTTTTATAGATAATTTGTGATAGGGGCGAGTGCAACGAATGAGGGTCATGATTATCTATGCTGGAGACATTTTTACGTTGGGCAGAGTGTTTGATTGTTTAGATGTAACGTATTGGTAGATCTGCAATGGGACGTAGGTTTAGACTGAACTCATGAACTAATTTATGATAAAATGTTTTACTATATCCCTCGTATATACAAGGTGGACCACGGAACATGACCAGATTACATTATTCTACTGCTAGCTATGTTCGATCGAAAATTTTTGTTGGTTACTCAACCATCGGTGCAGACGTCATAATAGAACTAAACAGTCGTTTCTTAATCGTTTACGCGAGTGTATTGCAACTGATTGACACCATGTTTAACATCGTTTTAATTAAGGTAAATGATATTTTCTTAATGTTTCTTTGATTTAGAAGAAAAAAAATTATTTGTTATGATGCTTGTCGAATTCGATTCAGTATCCGCTAAATGATGGACGTAAGAAAATTATAAGTTTATCTATAATAGAAAGTGAAAGTAATTTTGAACACTCTGGAAAAAAGGGTTGATAAAGTATTTGAATCTTGTTATATTCGGCTAAAAAATGTTTGAATCGTACAGCTAGCAGTCGAATAACCTAAGCTGATCACGTTTCGTGGTCCATAAATCTTGGTTTATAAGTTTATGTAGCTTTTAAGAAATGACTTTAGTTCCGTGGAATTCCTATAGGTGCCCTGGCAGATGATGTTAAAAATATTAATTCCTTACAAATTAATGGTTATTATTCACTATATTTCGATACGTTCACTTAAAGTATTTTAAGTTCTTACGCGCCTCAGCCATTTAAAAAGTAGAAATATGACGCCAAGGAAGACGTGTATCGATTCCATGGACTTTCTCCCTTTTAACCGAGAAAAGGGGAAATTGTATCCGATCGTCGTACGTTAAGCCGAATTGTTCCGACAGAAGGTACCGAGGCTCGCAATTGAGCGAAAGATTGCAGCTCGTTAGGGTACCTACAAGATGGCGGTGTTAAAACACCTTATAGTGAGCGCGTCGCAGCTAATTACAAAATGACATAAATTATTCGCATTCAATCCGCTGGCAATGTCCAATTATCTTTCAGCGATACATCATTCTACAGCAAAAAAATTCTTTTACGGTTAGACTTTCTAACTGTGGTGGGGGGGCTGGAGATCGTTCTTTAAAGAAACTGTAGAATAACGTTTACATGTCCCTCTGTTTCTAAATATATCTCCTAAAATTACAATTTTCGCTATATTGCACCCGTAAATAATTTCTGAACCCCCTCGTACACTGTACAATAAACTATTGCATTTCTATTCCTTCAATTAAATTTCGCTCGTATTAAAATCGAATTAAAGCAATACAATATATCTGTATCAGTAGATAAGAATATATATATAAGCTATTAATTAATTTACAAATCAGTATAATAAAAAATACAATTAAGAATCAAATATTGACTTCCGATGGAATTGGCCGGAACAATGCACGAGGGCTTAAACGTAAATTAACATAACCATCTCTATAGGTGTTTAGAAATGTAAGTTTCAGAACGAATATCAATTTCGATACCAATACAAGAATATTACAAAGAAAACAATTTAAATCCCGTAGGTTCTCTTAGTTATTCACGAGACACACACCGACTTCTAGGTGGTCGCCACCCATTCCGAGACGCAACTCGCGTTAAGGGGGTTGAAGAAAGGTAAGACCTGTTCGAGGTGGTTTAACGAGCCTAAACAAGACGCGCGGTTAAAATGCAAATCGATTCATCACTTCCGTAACGTTACTCCATTTAAAATACGTCTTCATCGAGATTCGTTCGTCGTTCGCCGAACGAAATTCCAACTCCCATTTAGCGTACGCTTTTTCCACAGACGCATGTACGTACGACGCCGTCAGAAAGGTGTATACCATCCTCATTACCTTTCCCGTGTCCCCTGTGTCTGTGTATGTCTGTACCAAGTGTGCGTTAACTCGCGACAAATGCCACATCTTTTTCTTTTTTATCGCTGCCCCTCTTCTTACCCCTGCCCGCGAGTGTCACTGTTCCATCGCGAAACATTACGATGCACGCGGATACAATGTTGAGGCCGGGGCACGCACGTTAATTTGCAACTCGAGCGGATAAATGGTGCGCGGACGGGTACGTGGATCGAATCGGAGAGGGGCCGAGCGTAATCGACTTTAACGCTCCGTGGACTTCCGCGGTGTGCCCCGAGCCTGTTCCTGAAGCCACGAGCGAGCGAGCGAGCGCGGTGCTTTCGTGCCTACGTGGGCACGAAAATAAAGGAATAAAAGAGAAATGTCATCGAACGACCGGATAAGAGGCCGTATAAGGCAGTGGCGGGTGTTGTAAATGTAAATGGAGGTGGCCACCGCCCTGTAAGGCCACGCGCCTGTCATCGAGACTGCTCATTTTGTCCCTTCTCCGAGTGCCTTCCACTATCTTTCTCTTTCTCTCTGTCTCTACCTCTTCCTTCCTTTCGTCTCTATTTCTTTTTTCTCTGCTTCTTTATCCTCCCCACCCGATCTGTTTCGGAGAGAAAACCTACTAAAGGATTACCTGCCGTCGGGACGATCATCGATCTCCTCGGTGGGGCGAGGTGGGAGGGGAGAAGAGTTAAATTGACTTTACGCACCGTTCGCCGACGGAATAGATCCTTGCCCCCTTTTGCAGCTAGAACGGGGCCCCGCGCGAGTGACTTTATTAATCAAGGAAATCGGGCCATGCGTTGAATCTCAATGCCGACGCCGGCTTCTAATTCGAGCCTTTGTTCCATGGTGATTTCGAAAGGCGAGGTGGAAAACGGTGAGATATCCACGGCTCGACGTTCCCCTGTACACGGTGAAGGGAACGGGCCTTCGAATGATTTTCTACGAATGACAACGCCAACGGTAATTGAACCGTAGATTCTGATGAGTAGACTGAGGATTTTTATGCAAAATAATATTTTCTAAAGCAATTCATACAGAGAAGAACAAATGTAGGAATTTCTTTCATTTTTTAAATATAATATTGATGAATGTTTTGTCTATTACTGTATTTTACAAATACCTGTAGGCTATAAATGCATAAAACCCGCAGTCTACTGATGAGCATTTTATATTTGGTATGGAATAATCGATTCGACACCGTTTCTTATTTTTCGCTTATTTTTTGTAAACTAAAATTACATTTTACAATAACAGCTCTGCGTCAGCAATAGGATACCTTGTAGATCCTCAATAATGGACGGCTATAAGGTCACGATGGAATTGTGTTGTGTCTTAGTTTACAATTCTGTCATCGTACTCTGCTTCACACTGACAGTAGAGGCCCCCCCTTATCCGAACACCCGTTATTTGAGTTACCTACATAATCAAACTTTATCTAGACGATCTACTATTCGAACATTCTGTTATCCGAACAGAATGTCTTTCAGGAACCTGTTGCAAATTACAGAAATTTTTCCACGCAAGTAATTTTGTAAAATTCCATCGAACAGCAGAAAGCCTATACAGTAAATCCTCGATGAGTGTTCGAAGGCTCCTCGGCATTGACATGAAAAGAGGTGTCCAGATGTAACGCTGACTTTTTAAATGAAATTCAGTACAGTGATGTAGCTTCGAATTCTGAATCTAATGATATTTGTTTCAGCCACATATGACGACTGGTTCATAAAATATTTAATGTTTAGTGCCGAGGAGCCTTCGAACACTTATCGAGATGTTACTGCACTCGAACTACTACATTGTCAATCGTGTCATTTTTCAGACGTACTTTCTATACCATAGTAAATTCAAGTTTACATGATCAATGCGATATCCTTCGGCGTTCCTTCGCGATGTCTACACGAACAAACGAATCAACGAAAGGTGCAACGTTCCGAAAGAAATTCATAAAGTACACCGAATCCATGATGTAATCCGATGGTACAGCCCCTCTTCCCCCCTTCCCTCCATCGTGACTTCACGAAGTGACGCGTCGGAGTGCATCGAAGGGTCCAAGGTGGTTAAAGTTACGAGAGAAAACGCGTGGCGGAACGAAACCGCCGATATATGTATACAGGTACCGTCCTCCGCGAACGCTGGTAAGAGGTTCTGAAAATGTCCGATCACGATGCACGATAGCCCAACGCGTACGGAACGTTAAAAGCCGGTTTTACGGTTATTGCCCACCGGTGCGGACGTTTTTTCCCCTCCCCCCTTACTCCCCCTCTTCGCCCCTCCCCGTATCGCGTTTTCTTTTTCGTTTTCTTGAAACGTGGTCATGAGCAGCGAGGCGGTGATGCTCTTGGGGGGGTCAGAGTTCCGCACGGTAGCGGGGCCTCTGGCCACGAAACTATTAGTTTATTGATTAAAGCCTCAGTTAATGCACTATGACCTCCCTAACTTCCTATCTTTATAGTAATCTTCAGTTCGCGCGTGTCCAACGCTCACACGGGTCTTGCACACACTTCCGTATACACACACACACACACACACACACACACACACACACACACACACACACACACACACACACATACGGTGTGCAAGCCGTGGCTCCTGACGCCATTACAGCCACATAATTCTCGGTTTTAAAATCGTCGTAGCCACAAGATTAATATTTTTGCTTGTTTTTATCCAGGGTCCTAATCATTGGTCCTGTGATGCTACGCAATATTCGCGTATTTACGGGGGGTAAGTTTCGTTTCGGTCGTAAATTCGTGCGTTTTCCTGCTGGTAACCGTCTGGTCCGAGGATGGTTTTCGTTGAACTTTAGGTCGAGACATGGGGGTCAGACGGACAGGGTGCTGTTAGCGGTTTGATGGAATTTACGTAGTGGTTGGTGGTAGTCGATAATGTTAATTCCCTGTGTGTTCATTTTCATGGGTTTCCGTTGAAACCGCGCGTTAAATAATTTAATAGTATTGTAGGAGCCAGTGTTAGTATTAGTCACTATAAACTTTAGAAGAAATTCGTTCGGTGGAAAGTATCTTAATTTAGAAACTGGCTTAAACCAAACTACTTCTGTACTAACTTTTGTAGGTTTCTTTTTACGTTTGCGTCTTTATTATACTAACTATTGTAACATTTACTTCAGCTATTTTATTTTGAGAAAGAGGAATGAGAATGATAATTTAAGATGAAATACTAAATTTGTATCGTCGTGTAAGAGGGAGCTTAGGATTCAAAGTGGAGCAGCTGCAAGTAGAATCATCCCGTACTGATCAGACCATTTTTTCGCTCTCTCTGAAGCAATACATACACTTACCGTAACTTATTCACTTCTCCTATCGATATATACGTTTGTTCTATGTAATAAGAACTCGGTCAACTATCTTTACAATTTTTTCCTTTGCAAATTACTTCATAAAAATAGGAATTTCCGCAAGCATCCGAAATTAATCGTATAAAAGTCTATATTTACTATTCAGATGACAATTCTTCGTTCTACCGAAAAGTGTGACATTTCAGGACTATAAAATTATCGATTTCCATTTAACATTCTACCGCACTCTGCACGAGACAGACAGGTTTTCGAAAGTGCACGTCCATTACACCGCCAATAGAACATGAATATTATTTCTTCCCATTGATTTTCCATTCTTTTGTTTTACACTCATCTCTATATGGTCGGATCCATCGTTTCCCCAATATTAGTTCGACTATTGAACACGTTGGAAACCCACCACATATTTTCATTTTTTGAGCTGGTTCATCGCACGTCTGCTTTATGCTAGCGGCGTATTGTAAAAGGGGATCGAATGCACACGGTTGCACGATGCCAATTGCAATTGGCACAAGGCTGCGTGTGCGTTATACTCGCTCTCGGCCATGGTAAAAGTACCGAAGGCACCGCGGCGCGCAGCCGTTCGTACGCTTTTCATTACCATTCTGATGGAACGCAGCGCGATCAAACATCACCGATCCCCGATCGTCGATTTTCGGGTGGCCAACCGTTTTAAACATTCATCGCTCTTTGTCGATGACTTTTATATGATCCGAGGGGTCGGGAATTGTTTTTTTCTTTTCAACCGTGATCATTGTTTCCCTGAAAATTGGCAGTCATGAACAGTTTGAACGCATTTTGCATTTATAGACCGTACACTGAAATGAGATTAATAACGCATTTATACTATTTATTTAACTGATATTCTGATAGATGGAATGGATTATTTTGATTTTCTTTTAATTGTTAAATGGATTTTGAAGACGGAAATTTACGTGAACATTTGAATTTTAATGATCAACTTTTTCATTCTTCCACCTGGAAGAAGAAAATATTTTAATTTGAAAATTTGTTCGATTAATGGTTCCGAAATAAATTAGTACGATTCACGAAATATTGCAAAGTTTCGTATAACGTTTTAGTATATTGAAATGCTTCTTCCAGCAACATCCAGACCTACATATAATCTGGACACCAGAGCTAGAGTGTATTGTCCACTTTTTACAAAAATGACACTTTATGTAAAAATTATTTCGTTCAAAGTCGTCTGGTATTTAATATAGGTACGTAATAGTCTAAAAATTATATTAAGTTCACATTTTTAAGACTGCGCAAAGTATCTACATCACATAGGGGAATTAATGCAAAGTTCACCATTTCTACATATACAGACTTGTCTTAAATCCATTCAATAGTTCGAAAGTAGCGATTGTTACTGGCTCAATTCTTACCAAACGATTTCAAAGTTACAAGAATTTCACACCTTCGATTTGCTCTCCTCTAAAGTTTGAACAGAGTGACTTAATACACTCTAGCTCCAGGGTCCAGATATATATCGTTAAATATTTCTCATCAACACGGTATGCAGATGTGAACATTCTAATCCCTCGTCGTTATTTTGACAACTAAATGATTCTATTATCTGAAAAAAAAGTTATAAAATAATGTGTCCAATGTCTAAGTCCTTAACAGAAATATCACCGTCCAATGAACAAGCTTTCAACCTTGTCTTTACACACTGTTTGAGGACTTTGCACACGAACGGTCATAAATCTGTGAAATGGCTGACGATTGATTACCATCGATTAAACGGATAATGGAATTGAATTCATACGACCGGGCTGGCACGGAATTCACGATGTTTATATTAAACCGCGCGAATACAGCGACAAGATATCAGTCGCAGGGAACAAATACTCGAGCGTACATTTCCGGAACGTTAATTATACATATCCACGGCGTGGCGCGCGATGTCGGCCCGGTTTCGCTTTATTACTTCGATATCAAGGCGCGAAATTATTCCACGTCAATTAACGTGATTTAGAAGGTAGCGACGTTGGACGGCAGGCAACGCGCGAAACTGATAGGAAATTTACGACAGGTGTCCGCGAGAATGATAGCCTTGATACGACATTTGCATTTCCTCCGATAGAGAATTTGCATAGGCGGTACCGGCGAGCCGAGGTTAATCTGTGATTACCGATTCCCGATGTCTTTATTACGATATGTCGCGCACGTGTCAAGGTGACTAATTTATCCCGGGTTGGAATCGTGACTAATAAACGAACGTATATACGCGACCATGATTATTTCCGTAGCTGAAATTCGGGGTCTATGTGTATTTTCTACGACATTATAGTCACGTGGCGACAGAGGAATTTATACATAGATTGAAATATGGTTCACCTACCAATTTAGAGGAACATATACACTCTACCGTCCAGAAGTATCCGGACACTTATATCATGATGACGTGAAATATCTTCTATATACGAAATGTCTTTATTAATTTTTATAACATTATCTTATCTAAAGTGGATGTATTTAATTGTTATAGAGGAACGTAAGTGGTATTTATTAACAAATAATACCGATAACAGTAAGGCACTTGTAAAGAACTTGTTTGCTTTCAATATCAAGAAATTGAAATATGCTTCCTAAATAACACATGACGTCCAATGACGCCTTGAAAATGGCTTAAAGACGCCTTAGACTTAAAATAGTCATAAAATATCGTCAATGCGTCATACGTTATTTCGATTCTGTAAAAAAAGGGTATATGCCACGGTGTTTGAAGTTCGTGGAATGTACGCCAGATGATTAGATCTTGTTGATGGCACAAAAAAAGCTCAAAATCGACGTGGATGTGGCATATGGCCCTTCTCCACTGAGTCCCTCAATTCGGAAATCATATCTTCCGCAAAATACTGCAGAATACCACAGATTGCGACACTTGCCGATCCCACGCATTCGTCCAGTAGGTACTGTACATCACCAGAGTCGCGTATATCTTACGAATCGTTCGTTTACAAGCTCTTCATTTCCAATTATCCCATACCAGTTAGTCCCAGGACCGCGGGGCGACGCGTCGTCGGTCGAACGGCCAATCAGAAGTGCATCGAGTAGTACGCAATGGACTCTCGCTGAAGGCTGCTGCTGCCGTGCGCGCGCGCGCGCGCTAGCCTGTATCATCTAAATACCGGCGTAATGACTGTGTTTACAGTGGCCTGCCGCGATTGCCTTGCCCCAGCCTGAATTATTATCGCGCCATGAGAAGAGTCAGCGAGAGACGCGAATGGGCGGGGTTGGCTCACTCGGCCCGCGAGCAGATTGGATCGGGACATTCCCGGGATGAGCATATAAATTGCACGGATTCTTTACTCTTCCATCCTTTCGCAGTTCACCACCCCGTCTATCCTATTCCCGTTTCTGCCCCTCGAAGACCAGCGAGACGTTTCGTTTCCTCCGGGCGAAGTGCAACCGTATTACACGCGACACCTATGTATGCAACCGGCAAGGCGGCGCAAGCCTGTAATTCCGCGCGTTACGTTGCATTAGGCGTATTAGCCTGGCTATCATTAGGGTGTCACGGGTAGCTTGTAATCAGCCGCCGGGGGTCGCGAGGTTGGACAGTCGTTTAACAGTTTTCCATAGGATTGTTAATTGATATCCGTGGTGCCGGCAGGGTGACGTCAACACGAGGGTAACATTGTCGTTTCATTAGGCTGAGGATAGATATTTGTTATCTTTTTAGAGAGATTTTCTAGGGGATTATCGGTGGAAATATGTATTTGATGTTTTAGTGCAGTGTTAGGCATATGAAGCCACCCTTTCTGCAACCATACTCAAGTTCCTATCATGAGAAAACTAGGATATGGATGTAGGTACTTTAATTGGGGTGGAGATAGATGTTCGTATTTTTTTTGAGAGATTTTCTAGTTTATTATCACTAGAAGTAATGTGTATTAGATGTTTTAGTGCAGTGTTAGATATATGAAGCCACCCTTTCCGTAACCATACTCAAGTCCCTCTCATGGGGAAACTAGGATATGAGTGTAGGTACTTTCATTAGGGTGGAGATAGATGTTCGTATTTTTTTAGAGAGATTTTCTAGTTTATTATCACTAGAAGTAATGCGTATTAGATGTTTTAGTGCAGTGTAGGATATATGAGGCCACCCTTTCTGCAGCCAGACTTAGGTTGCTATTATGAGGAAGGTAGAAACGAATGTAGAAGACACCATCCTTTTGATGGCCATAAGTTTACTTTTTTTATTAAATTAATAATTCTTTTCTTACATCGACTGTCTTGAAGTTTCGAAGTAATATTCTCACTTACTGATAGTAAACTTAGAATTAATGAAATAATACCTTAAATTAAAGATATTAATAAATTTTCGTAGTGTAAAAATGTTATATTGCATTGGGTGTATCGGCCTGGCTATCATTAGGCTGTCACGGGTAGCTTGTAATGATCCGCCAGTCGTTCTCGAGGCTGGACACTCGTTTAACAGTTTTCCATACAATTGTTAATTGATATCCGTGGTACCGGCACGGTGAGTCAACGCGAATGTAACATTGTTTCGGAGGGCGTAAGGTGTTGTAGTGGTTATTGCAACTGTAGGCTGGGTGGTCTTGCTCAAACTATGTTGCATCTGCGATAGCAGTCGGAGAGGATATTTCGTGTCTGAGATATTTGACGGTGATTATTAGACGGAGAATTCTATGCATTTATAGCATACTCCATTGTCTTGGGAGTTCAGTATATTGAGAAGGGCAATAAATTTTCGTATGGTTTTCATATTACACTGCGTTCTGCATATATACCTATATATTTGGTGTAAATGTTCAAACTTCCGCAGTCTAAAGATAATATACCTTTGAAAACAGTTCAATGCATAACATAATCGGTTTCAATATAAATTACAGAACTCAATTATCAAGTAATTTTCAATTTCTCTATAATTTTTCTTAATCGTGATCAGGTGTTCAAGGGTTTTGTAATTACGTCAGACTTCTGTCTCCTGAATTTGATGAGGCTTGCTGCGCAAAAGTACACCCAATTCGTGTAAAAACAGAATTGGGTGTATAGATTTATATGAACAATTCGGTATAGGAAAATTTGCTAAGTATTGATCGGTGTATGGGAATTTTTAGAATCTAAGAAAAGCATTATTTAGAGTAAGAATATATATCGTAATACCGGCGAATTTAATTGGGTTATTAAAAATTCATTATTTAGAGGCGCGATAAAAGTCCTTCGTTTCTGTGACTAACCATTTCATAATTATTTCCGTAAGAATTCCCGCTTTCGTCGGTTTCGTTATCAATTTTAAACGAGCAATTGTACCCTCACGAACCACTTAAGGCATATTTATGAAGAGTTTAATGCTCCTTTTTTCACGGTGACGAACGGCCGCACGCCCGATAGGGAGCTACCTACGGACGGCGGCGGGTCGATAGGTTAACGTTAATCTAATTAATCTTTACGAGTGTAATTAGCCCGCGACTGGTCCTCTCTGTGGAATCACGGAAACCGTATGTTACGTTACCCGGTTAACCGACGGTCCCTTTTATCTTCACGAGTAGCGAGTACACGGGTATCCCATTTCGAGGCAGTTTGGTGATCGCAGGCAATACTTTTCGGTGAATCGCGATATCTGTTTTGTAATTGTATTTAATACACGCGTGTCTCTTGCGTGATTCAGTGCGAAAATTGCGCTTCGATGTAGCTTTTTCTGCCAGTGCCGTCTTTTAACAAAAATCACATTTTTGTCTTGCTTTAACATTTTTTCTCTACTAGATAATACAGAGATAAATTTGTGTACAATAATCTCAAGGAAATGAGATTCTGTTCTGTTTATAAAATTACGAAATAAAATATTAGTATCGTGTATGTTTTCGTAGCTGTGATAGTTTATTCTGGTCTTGTATAGATGGCATGACACAAATTTTGAAGTGCTTTTAAAGGCTTATCGGTAAAGTGAGACATTATTGATCCTTTGTTTGTTTCATTTGCTGGAATCCATGTGTTGAGCATCGTTAGCAATACAATAAGAACTTCTGAAACAGTAATTTCGTGTAAATATCTCAAGAGGGTCACTGATCAGCAGCAATAAAAATGGGATTTATTGCGTATAATATCTTTATAATGTGCAATTATTATACATAACTGTGATAGAAGTAGAAAAAGTTGACACCAAACGTTGAAATATTCTTCGTAATCATTCATACGTCGTGTAATATGTATAAACAAAAATGCAAAAACAACATTTATTCGTAATTGTTAGATAATTAGAGAATGAGAGGGTCAAGGGAGAGTGGAACTATCATGTACATTGGAGTATCTCTATATATGGACCCCAGAGCCAGAATGTATTAAGTCCCCTTTTTTTTAAAAATTACATTTTACATGTTTCCCGTATCAAATTTTTCAATCTTTCCGATGGTAGTAAATTATTTCATTCTAAGTCGTATAGTTTCTAATATAATAGTTTAAAAATGATATTAAGTCTATATGTATCTTGTTCCGAGCGAAACAGTGTAAATGCCAACACTTAGGTGACTCAATTCAATCTTCACCATTTCTATATACAGAGACGTGCCTTCAGACCATTCAATAATTCGAAGACAATGATTGTTTCTCGTTGAATTCTTATCAAATGGTTTCAGATTTACAAAGTTTTGAAATCTTCTGTCCTCTAAAATTTGAAAAGAGTGACTTAATACACTCTGGCTCTGATGTACACATATGCCCATTTTTACCTTTTCCACTTCAAATGAAACTATATCATTTGTACTATCAGTAGACTGCGGATGTTTATGCACCTATAACAAATTTTAATCTGCAATATGTAGTAAAATAAAGACTTCGATAAAACTTAATGATATTTCTATATTATTGTCAACATAATAAGACATCTAGTGCAAGAAATAAATTTCTATCTGATTGTTATGTTTATAAATTAATTCCTAAAATTGTGATTTTGCATAAACATCCGCAGTCTACCAGATCGTCCACCCGAGTTCTCAAGATTTCGTTCAATTAACAGTCCGATAATCGAGGAAGATACGATCGCGTGGTCCGTAACACCTGACTTAAATTGCGTCGATCCATTAGCCGCAGTTGAATTGCCGGGGAATTGATAGTGTCGCCGCGTGACGGTCCGCGAGAACAAAAACGATCGCCTGTTACCGGCTTCGGGTGTAACTCTGCGTTTTATGGTGTCCCTGGGCGCAGATAAACGCGCCGCCGCGAATATACTTTCGTCGCTGTGCGCGCTAATGCGACCCGAACGTTTGCTCATCCGTGTGGACTCTCTTTGGGGCCGTGCGCGCGCGTGTTTCGAATAGCAGCCACGCGTTTTTGTGTATACGGGACCCACAGGGGATGCACGTGGTCCCTGTGGCGCACGTTTGAATTACGTTTATTGCGAGCCGGTTAATCGGGCGCGATTCGTGGACGCTGCTTGGCTTCGTAAGTGGAAGCAGCGTGTGCATTATGACACAGCCCGGGCGTCGAGACAGCGATGGCACCTCGTAAGCTTTTACGATCGCGTGAATTTCGAGAAGAATTAATTACACCGTAATTTCGGTGAAAGTTATTCCGTTTTGTACTTGGTGGTACGTTGGAATGGAATTGTTTTGTCTGTGGACGAACTTTTCCAAGAACGTCTGAAGTAGCTTTGGGGAAGAATTATTCGATGGAGTAGGTCGATTGGATCGAAGAAAACATTCTGATTGGATCGGAGAGAATGTAGCAGCTGCTAAGACCTTGTGAAATCGAAATATTTCTTTGGAGCTTTATCAAATGGTTTTTACAATAGTTGGAGGACTCGCTGTGGCGACATTTTGTTTTCGTTTGGTAATTGGGTCAAGATTTTTTAGGAAAGAGGATGTATCCAACGAATTTGTCATGCGTAAACTACTTGCACCGTATGGTAGAAAATATGTGTTGCTTATTTCGTTACGTTAATTAATGTGATCACTACTATCGTACACGTATTGTCTATCATACAGCGCAAATTGTTTACACATGATCGAGTTACAGTAGTGATCCAACCTAGGCGATGGTCCAGAGTCGTCAATTATTTGAAAATAAATTTTTCACCAGTCACACAATATTAATTTGGCGTGCGACACGACGTCGAATATTAAATTCGATATAACAAACACATTCGAATAGATTCCCTGCATATTTATTTATTTATTTATTAATATGTAAACGGGCTTTGCCCTTTTGTACAGTATTTTAATGTTATATGACGAGCTTCGTGCACAGAAGTGTGAATTTGTGACGTCCGCTAGTATATGGTATGGAGAATCGTTCAATTCTTATGATTGAAGGACGTGTATACAAATATTTGTGGTGCGGTTATTGAAAAGCCGAGAACGGTGATACAGTCGATACACGTGTGTAGTGTCCAGCCAAAGATAACGTGATGCGACGTTAGTTAAGTATTCGTTCTCGTGAGGTGAATGAATGATACAGTGATGTTCTTAGTGAATTGGTTGAGTCGGAGAAAACGTCGATATGTGTGTGAATATTATTAACAGTATTACAAGCTCTGGTGATAGTGTTGATGTGTGAAAATCTGAATGGGGTGGGAGGCTGATAAAATGTGTTGAATCTTCTGATTGAGCGAGAGGGAACAGATAATTTAATTTATTTAAGAAATTCTGGACAGCATATTTTTCCGGTTATAATATCATGCACAAATATAACCTCGGCAACTGTGCTACGGTTTTCAACAGTATGTATATTATAATTGGCCATAATGCTACTATAGTAATGTTCATTCCATCTCATAGACTTGTCGGTTTTGAAGTACAGAAAGCGGAGAAATGTGTGCTGGATTTTTTCAAGTAAGATGCGGTGTATATACAACAATCTTCTGTAACTCGAGTGCGAAAACACACACCGAAGATCCAATCGAAACTCCCGTCTCGTTTTTCCCAGGCGTCCAGTTTCCCCTGATCCGCGAAAACGCGCGCGCCAGCTCTGACTGCCTTCAACGAAGATTGCGCACGGCAGCATTATACGCTTGTGTGTATATCCTTGATCGGCGCGAAGAGGTGTACGCGCGCGCACGATCAAAGGGTAAAACGAGCTATCGGTCGTGGAATCGGAGCTATTCGAGCGTTCCAGAGGCGCGAAGTCAAAAATAGTGTGACTGACGCAAGATCATTGTCCGTGGCCGTCGAGAGCCGGTCGGTCGATCCGAGATCAACGTATCCGAACGAAACGAAAGAAAAAAGAATCCCAGGTATTTATGCATAGGTAGGCCTGTTGCTCTCGCTCGATACACAGCGCGCGGTCTGGCGATCGGTTTTCTCACGGTGTCCGGGCCGCTGGTGTGTGCCTACGACGAGTACGAGGACGCCGGACGAGCAGGACGAAGAAGGGCCCCGGCTAGGAGAGGGTGATTTCATCGAGATGGATTGGACGCCTCACGGCGGAGCCTTCTCGCCACGAGGGTTGACTGATTTGTGTGCGCAAGGTCCCGTCACCTTGACTTTACTTAAATGGGAATAAACGACACCGCTTCCAACGTGTGTGCCCCCTTCCCAACGCCCCCTCTTCATTCCCTTCTCTCATCCGTAGCGGTTCGTGTGTTCTCTGTCCTTCCACTTTTGTCGGGCGATCCTCTTTGTCGTTCCCCACGACAAGGTGGACGAGGAAGGGAGAAATAGAGAGCAACCGCGGATAGGAGATAAGCAACGCGGTGGCGCGCAGGTGTAGAAAGGCGTCGTCGTCGTTCGCCGATTGCGGAATAATCGGTTCTCGTGTGGGAGCCCGATACAACGGGACGATACCCAACCGGTAATAGGAAGTCCCGTAGTTGGCTGAAATGTAATTTTAAACACCGAGAGATCCAGTTGAGAGATCACCGCCGAGAGATACTACTTGTTCGTATAGTACGGTTCGGTTTTCTTTTTCCTTTTTGCTCTCGCGTGGGGAGCGAGCCTGGGGTGGATGTACTTTAGTTGATCGGCGGATATAGAGTTCTTAGAGAGATTTTCTGCTCGAGTATTACTAGAAATTTGTATTAGATGTGTAGGAGAGGATTTTGTGCGTGTTTGTAAACTTGATGTATGAACGATGAATGTTTGGAACTACGCGAATGTTTAGAATAAGATTTGTTTAGCTGTGTGTGGAAGAGTTTCGTGTGACTGTTTAGATTGGATGATTGGAATTTCTAGGAATGGTTGCGTAGTTTGAGAGCGAGGGATGCAAGGCTTGTGTGTGTGTTGTAGGTGTGGATGCTTGAGAGGGCAGAGGGCAGAGTCGTGTGGTGAGATTGCACTTGGAGAGTTGACTAGCGTGTTGTGTGTTTTGAATATTTTGACTATACTATTATTTTATTTTAATAAACAATATACATATACTGGAAATCTCTATTCAATTTCCTACAGATGTTTTTGCGCGGTGTTGGGAATATGAAGCCACCCTTTCTTAGGTTGTTACCACGAGGACAATAGGATGAGGATGTAGTTTGATTTGGTGGAGATAGATGTTCGCATCATTTTAGAGAGATTTTCTCGTGGATTATTATTTGAAACGTGTATTTCGGTGTTCTGGTGCAGAGTTAGACGTATGAAGCCTCCCTTTCTGCAGGCAAACTTAAGTTCCTACCATGAGGAGACTGGAATATAGATGTCGATACTTTGATTCATGTGGGGATAGAAGTTCGTATCCTGTTATAGAGATTTTCTAATGGATTATCACTGGAAATACGTATTAAATGTTTCAGTGCAGTCTTAGAAATATGAAGCCACTCTTTTCACAGCCACACTCAGGTTGCTACCATGAGGATAATAAGGTACGAATGTAGTTTGGTTTGTCGGAGATAGGTGGTCGTATCTTTTAGAGAGATTTTATAGTCCATTATTACTAAAAACATGTGTTAGATATTTTGGTGCTGTGTTAGAAATATAAAGCCTTCTTCTCCGTAGCCCAAAGTAGAAACGAATGTAGAACACATCTTTTTCTGGTCATAAACTCACTTTTTTTATTGAAAATATTTTAATAATTCTTCTTTTAAATCTACTGTCTTGAGTTTTCGAACTACTATTCTCACTGCCTGGTAGTTAACGTAGAATTAACAGACTAATAACTATAATTAGAGAAACTAATAGACTCCCATAGTGTAAAAATGTTCAATGGATATTTTGAAATCTGTGTGGCAAGAATTTCATGTCATAGTGTACACGGTATTTCTCATTTAAAAATCTTCCATATTAATTTATTTTTCAAATAATCAGTGGCAACCACACAGAAAATTTGAACACACTACTATCAAATGTATATTTCAACTCTGACGCGACTGAAACCAATACAACGAACAGATATGCATCTAATATTTCCCATTTTTTAAACTTTATTTCATCAACGAAAGTGTCACAAATTTTATAAACACCATTCCACATTGTAGTAAATAATTTTCTTCCATTAATCGACTCTAACACAACCAATCGTTAAAACGTTGGTAATCACAGGACGTTCAACGAATTCTCATCGAGAGAATCTACCAAAGTGCAGCAGCCACAAATTACACGCCATCTATATAAATAAATGAACGAAGGTACTAGGTTCCATATCGCTCATAAGCAATGACAGCGGGTGCCATCAACCTTTCGGCGATTAATTGAAAAGCTACTCAGAACGCACTGCTGTAAATCGTCGCGACAACAATGAGGGCTGGGTAACCTTTATTTGCGATTATAATCAGGTTACGTCCTACCGTCGGGGACTTATTTAATTTGTCCGTCTGGTTCAGCAACGGCGCGCGTCGCTTTTAATTAAAGATCATCGGGTCGATCCCTCGAGGGATTCCCCGCTCATAGAGGGAATAATTAGTTGTCCACGGTGGGAAACGCGCGACGTGAGTCGACACATTCCTCCTTTCATCGAAGTGGAGGAGGAGGAGAAGGTAGAGAGGATTAACCGCCGGTTTTTACTGGTAATGTATTGTCGCGGAACAATGAGCTGCGAAGGAGTGATTTAGAATCGGCCCATCTTCGCCAGGCACATATCGTAACCTGCACAGGCTGATATACACCTGCGCAGATCGATTTCCTTATGCGTTTCCAGTAATTATTTCTGACATTGTGTGTGTGTGTGTGTGGGACGACTCATTAATTCCACGCGGTATGTGCTACTCGTCGAAGGTTTATTGTTAATGACGGAAACCGCGTCCCGGCGTTGAACCGATTCCTGGTAGCAACTAGAAGAGGAAGAAGCTTGACTTAATTGCTATCGATCGCTTCCTTTCGAAGCTACAGAATTATCGTGGCGTTTTTGATACTTTGTAGTTAGTAACTTAATGTGCATTTCTTGGCGTGACATTTACATAGGGAATGGTTGGCAAATTAAAACACTACTTTAATTTATCATTTGTAAGTAATTTGCGCCGTATGACAGACAGTATGTGTTGCTTATTATACTAAGTTAGTTAATTCATTCGCTACTATCATGCATATATTGCCCATCATACGGCGCAAATTGCTTATACTGGCCTATCCCAGGCGATGGTCTAAATTCGAACGTCTTCCCCTGTAACGTGTTGATTATAACGTATTATCAGTATCAAGCAAGGATTGGAATCTCTTATCGATTTTCTCTGAAATCAGTGTTAATGAACTATGTATGTCCAGATTTGAAGTTAATACAATTAAACGATGATTGAATTAAACTCTAAATACTTTATATATTTTATATAATACTTGAGTATTCAATTAGCTTCGAACAATTTGGCACACTATAAATGCATAAAATCCGTAGTCTGCTTATTATAAATATCCTTAAACTAGAATCTTCACGGAAACGATCAATAGTCCACGGTTGCAATACAACATTTGCCCGTCAGTTTTTAAAAATATAAAGATTACCCAACAAAATTCACAATAGACTATTAAACATAATGTTTCATTATTAGCCCTTTGCACTCAACTATCGCCTCTGAAGCGACAAAATGTATGGAAAATTAGAAATTCCGAGTACAAAGGCTTAATCATATGAATTCTAATCCAACATGCCTCCGTCAAGGATCACATCTTCCCTAATCACCTAACATTATCTCCATGATCCAAGATCTCCTTACCCCATCTTCCTTGTAAAACATTCGATCTTTAAACCAAGTTCACCAATCCCCCATAGAAAGAAAAACGGGTCGCGTAAGCCTTTCATGTCGGACAGAAAAAGCCAAGAATCGTCTTCTCGGTATATTCCATCATCCCGCCGCATCGCGTCGTGCGTAACAACCTAATCCCCCCAGGAGAACATGCTTCTTTCATCAGTCCCGTACATGAAATCTGCCTGTTCCGATGTCACTCTTCTAGGACGTGGAGGGAGGAGGGACAAGCTGGACCCGAGAACTCGGCCGTGACGCGTCGGTCCGCTTGAACCGGGCCGGGTTCACCCCGCTCCGATTTTTTCCGGGTAGCTAAATGGAAGAACGGTGTTACGCTCGGTGGAAGCGGTCGCGCAAACGGTGGTTAGTCTTGCGTATATATACATATATATATATATACACATGCTCTGGAACGACAAAGGAACGAGAGCTTCCGCCCGTGGCTCTTATCGTTCCTGCGTATACTCGAGCTCGATCCGTTAGATCTCTTTCACGGAGATCTGCTCCCTCTTTGGCCTTTAGTTCTCCACCTTCGCCTCGACCATCGGGCGTCCCTCCACCTCCTCTTGCTGTTCCTCTTCTTCTTGCTGTGGCTTCTTTCTCGTCTCGATCGAGCCTGAATACCTCCACACGGGTTTGTCCCACCCACGAGACACCCACTTCGGCATAACTTTTGAGCCTTCCGGCAATGCCTGGTTATTGTCTGGTATTGTTGGACCCGGCGTTTTGCATTCCGCGGTTACGTTTCGAAAAATATCGGGCTGGGCGCAGACGCACCAGCATACACACACACGTACACACCGCCCCGGTAACGTGATATTACGTGTAATTTATATTGACCGGAAACGCGGCCGTTTCTTTCGCAGGCGAACGTCTTCCGAACTCGATGGCGATGCTGTAGGTGGTTGGGTGTTGGGAGAGACGTGAAATCGGGAGCTTGAGAAGGAAGATATCTTTCGGTTGCGTTCGTTGCCTAGGAATTTGGACTAACAGGAAGGTGGTGGTGGAATTGATGGTGATAGTGATTAATGACTACTTTTTATTGCGGATCGTTACTTCTGTCTTTCCTGAAACTGGATTAGTAGAATGTAGTGGTGAAATTGACGGTGATACTGGTTATGACTATGTTTTATTGCGGTTCGTTGCTTCTGTCTTTCTTGAAATTTTAGTGGTAGGTAAGATTATGTTAGGTTGTCCGTATCGTTGGGTTATTGTTACTGTTCTAATTGATTCGTTGGGTTAATGTTTCGAGGGTTCATGTGTCTGCATTAGAGGATACTGACATTACCCGATTATTGAAATACATATGTTAAGATATGTAGGAATATACCACTTGTGTATACGTATTGAAATGCTATTACGTCCTGTCCCATTAATTATACAATATATTTCATCTTTTATTAGAAACCTTTTTCATCCCAATTGAGGGTCATTTATTTTGAAAGTAGTGTAAATCCACATTTATTGTAACTATTTCTTTCATGTGTCTGCATTAGAGGATACTGACATTACCCGATTATTGAAATACATATGTTAAGATATCTAGGAATATACCACTTGTCCCATTAATTATACAATATAATATTTCATCTTTTATTAGAAACCTTTTTCACCCCATTGAGTCATTTATTTTGAAAGTAGTGTAAATCCACATTTATTGTAACTATTTCGTGTATATCATAGTACAGTAAAAGCTTCATAAGAGTTGGAACTCGGCTTTGAACACCTCACAAATATATTTTTTGCCTGAAGGCCAAGTCTCGGTAACAAAAACTGAGGGGATCGTGTATGTCATAGTACAGTAAAAGCTTCATAAGAGTTGGAACTCGGCTTTGAACACCTCACAAGTATATTTTTTGCCTGAAGGCCAAGCCTCGGTAACAAAAACTGAGGGGGAGGGGGCATTAAATTATGCGCTTGACGGGTTCCACGGCCTCCCCCCTCCCCTTGCCCAGTGGTAGAGATGAAATAGAGACTCTCACGAGGAACTTCCTATCAAAGTCTCATGGAGCGTTTGCTGTTACTATAGAGCCATGGTAACCCTCACTCCACCAAGACGGCTAATTGGAAGATATATATCCAAGACTCTTTAAATTATGTGCCAGACTTCCTTTTCTGACGGTCAGTTTAGTTGCGTGGTTTTGTACATTACGGAACGTAGGTACCCGGAGCGGTACACGTGAAACGTTTTCCAAGCTGTATTGTATAAGTTAGAAAGTACAATCGGTCTTTTCATTTCTCACACGGATTTCAACAGTACTACATTTATACTGTGTGATCCTCAGATAGGTCGTCAATGTATAAGAGTATGTTCTATTCATTGCAAACATAACAGCGCATGTCGTACCTAATAGGATCTAACAAAACTATCTTACAAATTCACTATTACAAGTATCGTTTTCATCAACGTTTCACTCAACACAAACGATATTTACCGAAATGTTTTTGCAGTGAACATACCAATTACGAGTCTAGACACAGGTAACTTTCCATAAATGTTCACTGTCGAACGGGCCAGATAAATATTGTCAATGTAAATATTATCGAATATGCAGTAAATGTTACAAGGCATTACGATATTGCTGAAAGAAATGTAGTTCACCTATTGTACATTAAAGTAAGAAACGTGGCTTAAAATATATAGTTTCTTTTTAAAAAACATCACATTTTTAATAACAATAATAATTTATTTACGGATCTACAGCCTTTGGTTGACAAAATACATAGAGCAATTTATATACATAAATTGATATTGGTGATTACAATTTCTTTTTCTGGAAAATAATTTATGAATCATGGGGATCGATCGATACAATTCTGTAGTTCAAACGTGATACGATGATGTTTCACATGGAACAGATCATTACCCTCGAGAGATCTAGATGGAACGTCAACGTTTATTTTTTACATTTTCTTCATACAGACCAGATGTCCTAGTACTTACAAGCTACACTCGAGTACAAAGCTAAATCCCTCGCTTCCCGAATCGCCTGGTACACACAATCGTCCAGGTAACCCACGATCGACCAAGAAACCGATTCTCCAACGCAATACCCAACCATCCACCTCCATATAAAATAATCGCGTGAGAGCACCGACGATTCTTCCGCGTGCGCGCAGCGACCAAAGACGATCGATGAAAAATCCTACCCGCCAGGAACGTAGGTATGGTGTGCGCACGGCAAGAACGAAAACCGTGGGTGCCTGTGGCCGTGCGCGTGGAAAATCGCCTTTGCCCGGACAGAGTGGGGCCAGGTATCGCGTCTCCCCCGGCTAATAGCTTTTTCACATCGCCGTTGCTTCAGGTGCTAGGGACATGGTCGCGCGAACGGCCTCCCCTTCGACAATGGGCAATAAGTAACAGCAGATATCGCATCTCGGTACCACCGTCCTTCGGGCTAACGAGACCGTTCGACGGTCGTCATTTTCCATCGGAGTGCCGTTCACCGCCGACAGAAGCCCCCAGTCGCGGCGGCGGCGGCGGCCACAGGAGTCTTTCTTCAAGCTCGCGAGGCCGTGAAATTCAACGGGACGCATCGACGCGCCCGGCACGCATTCTACGTCATCGGAGAGGGGCTTCAGCACACATTATCGGAGTGATGCAATTCGGTCCGCCTTATTCAGCCAACGGCGGCGGCTATGGCTGCGGCCATGCGGTCGTTCGTTAACGCGGCCCCGTAGCGTAACTCACGCGATCGTTATCGTGCCTGGGAAAGCGATACGCTGCCAGGCAGATAACCGCGGCGTTGCTGCTTCGCGGAAAAAGAGCCACCGGAGAGTCCATTAACCGGGACCGATAAGCTCTGTCCCCCTCCCCTTCAACTGGCCGCATCGAACGACAGGGAATTTTGAATTTTTTTTTTTTTTGCGTGCCTATCGTGCGAACATTTGGTCCTGTGCTGACTTGGTAGTTTTGTGGAAGGGTTATCGAAAGGGACACGGGAAACTGTAAGTGTGTATTGTTTGTGGTGGAGGCTATCTGTGGGCCTTCCCGAATGGAGGATAGTGAAGGATCTATGGATCAATCAACGAAACGAGTAGGGACATTGCATCCTTGTTGGATTCCAGGTGAAGGAATGTTAACGACACTTTGGATAAATTTAGTAAGAGGTTTTTATTCAAACAGTTGTGTCCAAGTGACTGAATACAATGAATGTCTGGCATGTAGCGTGTATGACAAGAATACGAACGCCCGGAATACTCTTTGAGATTTTATATATGTATGTATTATCGTTTTCTGATTAGGGAAGGGGTGGACGTGGCCCTTGGTTACAGGGTGACTAAAACGGTTTTAGCATTTTGGACTTTGTGATGACAATTGTTTTGGATGATGCAGCTGGGTTACTTTGCTTGGTAACTTTATCTATGAGTTTTTAGCAAGTAAGAAGGTTGGTCATCCAACATCATTGAGCTATAGTGACTTCGTAAAAACAGTAGAGGTTCGAGTTCTTGACGCCTATAAGTTTTTCGGTGGCAAGACCAGCGCTCAAGAATGACCAACGTATTTTGGGGGTAGTGGTTGCTGGGGCCCAAGAGATATACGTATAACAAAACGGGCAGATAAATTTTTTTATCTTCTTAAATAGTCTTACATCCTATAAAGAAAACTTATTTCAAATTTGAAGACTACAAAATGTATGTCAGACGTGTAATTAAAGAAAATAAATGGGATCATATAAGTACAGCCCTGAAGAAGTAGAAAAGAACACATTTATCGGCTTGTACGCTCAAGGGTAGCATATACATCAACTGAGATTGTGAATTCATAAATTGATTCAATTATATTTCGTATAATTGATAAATTAATTCAGACATTCTATTTCTCGTGATCTATCTCGTAGATTGAGATTGTAACGTCAATCGATTGCATATCATTTGTAACGAACGTTTATAGATTCGTTACGCGTATGGAGCTGTCAATCCGATTTTCTTTGAATTTGACTGGGAGCGTTGCAATCCTTCTTCAATGTACCGTGGGAAATGTGCGATGAAACAGGACGATTCGAAAACGAAAGGGAATAGAAGTGTATCCAGGGTATTATAATTTATTAAGTGTTAATTAAAGTGAAAGTACGGTCTTAAATATTTCCCATTCGTATTAATGCGAACGTCATTGCGTAACCCGCATAATAAATCCGTGGTGGGGGATTTTTTTCGACGGAGTTGTAAAAGGACAAATGAAAGTGGCTCGGGTTAAGCTTACGGTTTCTACGTGGCCGCCAATTAACTCGTAATATCGATAAAACGGCAGAGAAAATTCTTTTTACATGCTTCCTATAGAACGTTGCAAAATGAACGCGGAGATCGCTCGGCGTAATAAAGTCACTTCAGCTAAAACGCAACGGGACTGTCACAGCCATGAATCAGAAGATATTCTGTGGAAACTCACTTCGCGAACGCGTTTCACTTTTACTGCCGCCATAAATGAAACGCGACTAGAAGGAAGCGCGGTTTATCATTTCACTTCGTCGCTTCCGTGATAGATTAGGAATTTAATAAAACCAACACGACATGACTCTTGCTATTTTAATTGTATCCTTGCGTGCTGATGTGTAATTGTTCCTGCAAAGGAATTACGTAAAATTCCTTTCACACTGGCCTTTAGAATTATTTGTTTTTGACATTCCTATTCGGTACAATCCGAAATTCGATCACTTCTATTATTCGAATATTCAAATAATACTGCTATATCCTGTATTCTCAGAACCTCTTTTCATTGCACATTTTTACCTTATCACCTTCAAACGCGAAGCTTAGCAGGCGTGCTTTAGCACCTTAAAAGAGCCGCAACGCGTGACGTAACAATACGAATACTTCATACTATTCCAATATTCAAATGTTCGAATTCTCTGTACTGTTTGACTTATTCGAATTATTCAAATGTTCGAATATTTCGTACTATTCGAATTATTCGAATAGTTCGAGTAGTTCGAATATCCGAATAATCACAGCTCTAATTTGGATACAGAATATTAAAAAACTTCCAGACAATTGAATTTCATGTAAACTACTTAATAAATATTTCAGTCAAATACAGGAAAATGAGATGTTAACAGAAAAATCTGTCAATTAATTCGTTTAGAAAAAAAGCACCGACACAGTATTCACGTCTACGAAAAACGGTGACTGGAGAATCGTTAATGGCTCCAAGGAACCAGTCGCGATCGTTTTCCTAGTCGATTCCTCATCAAAGGAGGTGTGTCCGGCGACAATAATGCGGTTCGCCGGGGGCCCGCGATACTGATCTTAAGGAGATCGTAATTATGAAAACAGGTGCTCGACGTGCTCGTCACAATCCGATTGTGAACGCTGACAGTTCCACCCCTTCCTTCGTCCACTTTCCTCCGTCAATTTCTTTCCGTTCCACACGGCCTTTTCCTCCTTAGTTCTGCGTGTTCCGTCTTCCTTGACGCGGCCCGTTCCATTATCCTGGCGGAGCTCATCTCCGCGCGCTTCTTCTCACTGGTTTATGATTAACGGCCCTGTTGCAGCTGCGTCGCCCGGTGCGTGTTGCACCTACCGATTTCAATTCTTCCCACCGATTATTATTCGCCGTTACTCACCGTACCTTCGATCCACCGTTTCCCGCCTATTAGTACGGACGCGTTTCGTTCGTGACACTCGCTGTGTCGGGAGTCTATTCGTGTGTCATCTTTGACCCCGTCAGAACCTGAGATCGCTTTTCTGTCGATATACGTGTATGGTGATTGTAAAGTACTCTGAAGCCTAATTGCGTGGTATTGGAGGAATTCTTTTTTTATGTAGTCAATTTTTTAAATAATCTTGGTCCTCGCAATACCAAGCCTTTTCTTGGTTTTAAAACTCGTCTCGGACATGTTTCGAACTTATTTTGGAATAAAGGGTTTTGAATAAAGTATTTCATTACTATTAAAAGAAGTTATTGCAAATAGGTTTAGAGGTAATTTTTTAAGAATACAGAACTTGTTTCGAAATGGGAGTTTCGGGTAATTCAGTAATCCTTTCCTCACCACCTGGTATTGCGAGGGTTAATGGAATTCGGGTAACACTGAGTAGACAATCTTACACACTAAAAATATTTTGCATTTAACCATCAACCAGACTGATTGTGCAATGAAATTCCAAAGCATCATTCCCACCCATCCACGAACCACGTCTCAATAGGTTGTCTTTCCTCGCTAAAACTCTCACTAGTCCAAAAAAAAAAAAAAATACGAAGCATTCCTCATATAACGTTATAATCTTCGCAGAGCCTGGCCTGAATTCCAGCAACTGTCGTCTGACGGAGTGTAATTACTGTGGATAACAAATTAATTTTTTGTCGCGTCGTTCATGTCGCAATTTAAATAACCATCGTCGAATATGAAACATTCACCGATTACACCGATCAAAGCGTTTCGATGGAATCCTAAACGTGGGTATAACGGCGCACGGTTGATTAGAAGTACGAGAGGCTCGTCGTACGAAAAATCGTCGCGTAGAGGTGGGCGTAAATAAGCCGATAATGAAGACGTTCGTCGCTGGTCGGAACACGGGTTCAATCGTATTGAAAACGGTAATATTAATGGCGTTGGAGTTAACGAACTGCGTAATTGTCGTTCCAGGCAGTATTCGCGGCTATAGAATGCCGATGGGCCACGGCTATGGGACACCAGGGCCTACGTGGATTTTCCTCGAAGATGGCCGTCCTTCCGTCTACGGCTGCATTCGTTGCATACTTTCCTTGCGCGAACTATGCGGCAAATCGACACGATAATATCTGCTGCTTGCATGGGAGGGGGGAAGATGATAATCTCCGTGCGATTTCTTGCCGCTACGCCGATAAGAAAATCCCCTCGATTGTCGGGTTTAGCAGGATGTCTACGCGCGTCGTTAGAAAGGTAATGAAAGAGATAATTAAAGTTCTTACAAAGTTACGGGGCACTGAAAAACCGCGTCGGATAATATTCGATATTTAACGTGCTGTTATGTCTGTCTCGTGGGAACACGGAGTTTTTAATGAATACGCGAGATTAGTTTCAAGATGATTACACAGGGGAACGGTCAATCTGTTGCCGGGGATTTAAGAGTTGATTTTGAATAATTTAGTGCTCCTGATTATGCCATTCTGTGGCCTGTGTATGGCATTATTTTTTTCTTGATTGGCTCTAGTTTTTTTTATGCATAATAAGGGGGAAAAATGAAACGTAACAATTTCTGTGATTTTGAATTAATTTGATTTATAAAGTGCCGTAATAAACCCTCTTGCACTATTCAGGTTAATTCGACTCGAACTGGGGCTTCAATTTTCAATTGTATTCTTTAACAGAGAAACATTTGAATTAATTTAACGCCAGTAGTATATATACAAACGATCAAGCGACAAGGTACATTTCCTTAATCCGATTTTCGCTTAGACCAAGTTCAATTCAAGGAATAGTAATTCAAAAATTTATCGTGCACTACACGACAGGTAAATCAAAAGTGTTACCACTTTTCACATTGAAATTATGCCAATAATTTTCATAATTTACTTATTGAAATAAAAAGGTGAATTATTTAGATAAGTATTTCTTGGTAGGCCCCCAAATCTCGGACGAGCCTTTCAACGGAAAATTAAAAGTAGGCGTTCCCTTTCACACAGATCGATACTCAAGAACCATTAAGAAACACGGGCATAATTTCCAAGACTTTTTTCCCTTGTCGGTTCGTACACACACCGCGTATACGGCGGTGGGGGAGTAATTCGATCCATTGGGAAGGCCACGGCGGTATCTAAAACGCTCGAACGATCCGATTCCGGCGCGAGTAAAGTCCTCGGGGTGAAGTTACGATCTCGGCTCTCGTACGTAATCCGTGTAGGTATCGTTTTCGATTCAGGTAAGCAATCGCCTTTCCTCGGCTCTCTTTCGATCGCCACGGTCTCGTTTGCCCGTTTACCACGATTCCACCGGCCTAATATACGTATACAGATAGGCGGCGAGCGTGTGCCCGTTTCCCCCCCGGGCCACGTTCAAGTGAAACGAGTCAAGAATACGGCGAGCAGCGCGCGTTCGTCGAACGTAAGTACACACACGCCCGATTACCGGGACGCGACGGTTCTGTGTGTTACAAGGTGCCCAATTAAAATCGATCCAATCGAATATCTCCGAAACTGTTGAAAATATCAGACTTGGGCAAATTTTATTTGAAATGAAAATAAGAAATACTTATTTGAAATAATTCATTTCGGAACTTTATTTTCAGTATTGTTACTGGAAAATATAAATATTATCGATTCGTTTGAAATAATCGAATCATTGAATCGTTCAATCATTTGAATAATCTGAAAGGGGTGTTACCCTTCTGAAAAATGTCTACAAATCGGACTCAGACCTAGTCACCTGATACAACTTCGAAGAACAATTTCACAATTATTTCTAAGAATTATTTCAATGATTAGAAAATAGACTAACATGTTATTCGAAATAATATTTCAAATACTTAATATCATTTGAAAAGTACTCAGGTCTGGACGATATTAAAAAATGTTTCAGACAAAAGTGTAAATCGTAACAGGGGGTACACTTTCTGTTTTTGAGTAACTTTTTTTTACGTGGACGCGTAGAGGTTATATGAAGATCAACTTTTTTTTTTTGTAAATGGAGTCATATATTTTTTAATGCACTAATTCGCTATAATTGACTTAGCACTTTATGTAGAGAATAACGAGTAGCATCAAGTAATGCATTGAAACATATAAGATTCCATTTAAAAGAAACAAAGTTGACCGTCATATTACCTTTACGCGTCATCAATAGTTTCTATGATATTCGAGCGGATCGATTCAAATGGGACACCCAGTGTGCACGGTAATACGTCCGTAAACGCAAATACGCCGCGTCACTGATTTAATTATGACGTATGAGGCTGATAATGTTTATGCAAACGCCTGTACCTCCGACCTCCGGATCGAATCCGGTTCACCACCGGAATAATCGGTTCATTTGTCGATGTTCTTGCTTGAACGTTAGTTTCAGAGAGAAAATTATATTTGGGATTTTTTTTTTAACCAGAATCTTAGTCAGTACAATTGCTTTCTCCGTTTCTAAGCTTTATAGGTCATGGAATGTTTTTGGAATTTAAAGGTATTTGGGGAAATACGATGAAATTATGGAAATTGGAAGAAATTGAGGGCTTCTTGAATAATTCTATAGTAGATGTTGAGATTAATAATTTATTTTTCTTTATATCGATCTCGTGGTACTACAAAATTGAAGGAATTAACCGAATTCTAATGCAAATATAAAACAGAGTACGGTTGCAATATATAGATATCTTTGAGGAATCAGTAGCTTTGTATATACAGTAATTAATAATTCACATGTATTATAAAGAATTCAAATATACCATAATCATGTAAAAGATACAAGCTTGTATGACAATGATTTCAAATATCTACATATCTTGATAATTCAGAACACATCTTTCCAACAACTACTTTTACATAAAGTTGAAAATTCCAAAATTCGAACGGTTGAAATTACAAAATCGAGTGTTTTAAAAACTAACAAATTTGAAATTTTATAAATTGGATCATCCGTCATAAAGAGTAATACAATAATTTTCACGTTCGACATTTAAGAAGAAGGAGAAACAAATATAGAGAAAAACGAAAATGAAAATTCTGCCTGCGTAAATGTAATGTCGGTTGATTTCACAAGCTCTAAAAAGACATAATTCGTAATGGACTCACCGGCAGGACGGTTCGAATAGGATCTACAGGGACGTTGAAAGAAAGGTCGAGGGGAGGAAAATCGGTAAGAGATACAGTTTAAGCGAGCAAGGTGAACCTGAGATCCCATGAAATCCCACACGGTGTTTTACACGCGGCTTACCTCCATCAACGGCGCATTACATTTCGTGCCAGTGCTGGCACGCGCGACGTATAGTGCCCCGGGTGTATAAATACGATCTTGCATGCAACCTCCTTCATTATACCGGCACGCCGCAAATCGCTCTGGTTTACGTTTGAAAACTCGCGTGGATACGACCAATCCGGCGTCTAACAAGCGTTAAGCCCTCCCACGGTGGCCGTTAACACGGACCATTAGAACCACGAGTCGAGTTTTCGAATTGCAAATTCCACTTTTACCATGGATGCCATGGAATATTTTCAACCATTTAGTAACTCAATTAATACGTAATTTTTCTGAATCACTTGTAGCTAACGTATTTTTGAAAATTTAATCCTCTGAACAACCATTTGCTGAATATTCTGTTCTCCAAATTTTAAAAATATACATAACTATATTTCTGACTATTCTGAAGCAATTATTGATTTAAGTAATTTAATATTGATGTAACTCCACGCCTCATGTTACTTATAATTAGTTTAGTTAACATTAAGAAATAATAACAACGGCAAACTGGCGAATAGTCAACACGATAAATAATTAGTTAAGTTAATCGTTCAGGTCTCGAATTTCCGAGAAGCGATTATCTTCGATCAGAGCTTCCGTAAAATAGTCGCTTATAGTAAATCGATATTCTTGATGTCGGTAAAGATCGACCGTCGTTTAATCCTTGATCTCGGTGATCGTAGGTTGTGCTTGTAATAATACGACACACGGAAAACTAAAGAAATGGAGGGGAGCGTTTCGTCCAGGGCCTGCTAGTAGACTCGTCAGTAAGGCTATTTAGCAGACCCTGCCATAGACGCGGGGATATTCGATGGTCGGTGAAGGACGTATATAGTATACAAACGAGGAAGACTTCAAGTAGTTGCGGGAAAGGTGTCAACTCAGTAGACCTCTACTGGCGAATATGTATAGGAGGTAGTGCCGCCACACTATCAAATTACTGTCATCATTCTTGCTTCGTCTGAAAAGGAACTTCCAGTATCTCGATCCAAATTCACTCGATTATCAGGTCGAATCGATTCCTTTACCAGTCTAAATAACCACTATTTACCTACAGTAATCTTTGCCGCATAATCGTACAAGCAATTATATTATTGCTACTCAAGTAAATCGAACGTACTACCTTCAATTGACAACCAATTCGCGTTTATAAATGAAGACATCAACGAATCAACGGAACAAAAAAAATGTGCACATTAAAAAGTTTACATCTTGAACCCCCGTAAAAAGCTTTATTCCTTAGTTAAAGTTTTTTATAATGGCTTGCGAGAAAAGATCTCAGCAATTAAGCAACGGTGTACCCCACGGACAGTCCTAAACAGGAATCAGCGACCTCGCCAAAAACCAGTAGTTTCCGGCATAAAAGACTGATGCCCGTATCGCGGGATAGCAGATTGCCCCCGCGAAAGAATAATTCGAGGCATTCGCAGACTGATGATGATTGGACAATTTCACGTGCGGTGGCCACGAGCCTCCTCCGTAACCTCTCCGCCCGGTAATCGCACTATTTATCATTCGCCGGGGCTTCTCGCCTCGTTTAATGGCCCGGCTATAGCCCACCCGTAACGGAATGATGGATCTTGACGAAATATTGCCCCGTCGCTGGATCGCCGGAGCTTCTACAACGTCGAAGAATCCCCCGTGGGTCGATCAATCGACCGCGTTTGATACTCGAGTAGTGTTACGAGCGACTGCTTACGCGTCGTTGGAATGTGCAGCCGTGAAAAAGACATGCTGGACGGATACTAGTTATTTTTACGTCGATATTTCACTTATCCAGTAATGTTTCGTCGACTTGACATGTGATATTAAACGGTAAATATCAAATGAGAACGTGTGAGAATATATCCGGATGGAAGAGACGGGAAGAAACTAGTCTATCATTGTCACTTGGGTCTTTGGTCTATTAATCGAAGTTTTCCTTATTATGAATGTGAAAATAAAAATGTTTAGTAATTGGCTATTTTTTTCTAAAATTTTGTAGTTATTTCGAAATAACTTGTTAGAAATATTAGTTCGAGGTCTTCGATTTTTAAAAGAATTACGCTCCTTCGGGATTCTGGGGTAAGTGTTGAGCGGTCAAGCATAGTCCTCTTACCAAAAGGCATCGCTGCCTTCTCTACTCCGTGACTAGATCCTTCAGGAACGATGTCCTTATTCTAAAGCAGTGATGGGCAACCGAGCCCGCTCGGGCATGTTGCCCGCATGGTCATCGGTAGTCGAAGGACCCAACATGTTTTCCCACCATCATGCAACGTCAGGTCTGTTTAGTATCATGCGTCCTCTTTCAATACAGCACGCAATCCAAAACACTATCGTAAAATCTCCAACGGCCTTCGACTCCACTTAAAACACGATAACAAACTGGAAACACCTGGGGAATCTTAATAATACCTGTACATCCCTGTCATGTTGAGCTACTTCGTCACTGATCAGAAAAATTAACAGGTAGTCTAAACTGAAACTACATCGCAATATTGATAAAGCTATAGAATGTTCACTATGATTAGATCTCAAATAACAAAAGAAACTTCGATCCCTGTATTAACAACGAAAATCAAAGAAAGCGATGAAACAGATCAAAGATGCCATCTCGGAACACTCGATCTAAATAGAACCATCCTCAATTAAAGCCACTTGAGCACACGTTCCTACAATACCCACGATTATCGATTCAGTCTATCAAAGATTCACTTCGTTCTTCCAACCCCCACTCCCTGATTCCACAATTACTCACGCTGGAATCCCCTTAACTCGAGCATCCAAACAAAAACGCAAAAAGCAGACGCAACGGAAGCGAGAGTAGGGAGGGCAAAGGGAGGCCCCGATGAATCGACGTTTATCCTGCCGGTACCGCCACGTTTCTGCCGAGAACGAGCCAGTTCCTCCCGCGAAGGTAACCCTCTTGGCGAGGCCGGCTTTATAAAGGGAAGACAACGATCGCGGCGAGAACGCCCATTATATCCTATTAATTAATCTAACAATGCGTGCGAGAAGTTGGAAGAAGCCGACTAACGAGAGCTGTGCCTCTCTGCGTAAGCCCGTGGAACGAAGCCTCGAGCAGGATGGGACTGGGGATAGGGAATGGGAATAGGAAGAACGAAGGGTCTGAAGGGCGGAGGAAGGGACACGGTTGGGATCCCTTTTGCTCGTAAAACACCCTCGCCCCCTTCTCCATCTCTCCACGGCTACCTAGAGAGAAAGAGAGATCCTGCTGGTCAACGGTCTCCCGCTCCGATCGATTCGACGTTACGACTGTCTTACATGCCCATTCAAATGTCCCCGTGGTAAGAGCATATTCTGATAAACCCCCTCTAACCACCCCCCCCCCTCCACCCATTCTGGTCGTAATTCAAATTAATTATTCGCATAATTCCGCGCCCAGCGATACCGCAACGGCGCACAATTAAGCCCCCTGGGGCGGCCCCGGGACGACGGTGACTCATTGTGTTCGCACGATTCCCACTTGCTTCGGGAATATGAGTTTTTCTTTCGCGACGTTTAACCCCCTCGGCCGTGGATACCTCTCTGTATGGGAATGGAAAAAAGAGAATGGGCTAATTTGGATGATAATTCGAGGGTTCGCTGGTTGGTTCTCTTCGTTCCTGACGATCATCCAGCGTCCGGGACTTTTTTTGTTGTTGTACGGAATTGCCGCGGCGGCTCGATTACCTGAGTTGATTAAGGTTTTTATACGAATCCTTCGGGCATTCGAGGGAATACATACATCGAGTAGACAAGTTTTAATTGTCCACTTCATTCTCTTAGTAGTAGCGGTTGCCTGTATTTTTTGTTCGATCATGTATAGTTCCATTTTATGTTTGGGTATCTTAAGGTGAATTTAAATTTTATACATTTTGGGCGCGCAACGCGGATGATTCATCCACGTTGAAAGGTGTACGGATGATTCTCATCTGAATTTCAGTCTAAAGTGACCAAGGAACAAAGTTGAATTTCTACTCTTGATGACTCGAATGCAGTGGGGATGAATCATCCACGATACAAATCCAAGGTGCAAAAGTGTATGTAGTCGCCTTGGAAAGTAAGTTGATCAAATGTAATCAATATGACATTTCGTCGATATTCTGTTAAAATAACTTGCTGAACACGCCAGTGAATCTCCGATAAATGTCCAAAGGATTACAAAAACCTTGCATCTCGTAGCAATATGACGTTCATCATTGTTCTTGAATTGACAAAAAAAGTTACAAGAAAAAATAAATTTGAGCCTCAAAATATATTCTTATTAGAATATACGATAATTGTATTAATAGTTCTATTTTTCTGCTATACAAGAAAAAAGATCTTGAACTAAACTGACTGAAGTATGCACTATGTTCTTAACAATAGTCGTGTTATTATTTGCATTATGCGCTGCTAGAAACAATTAGAGTATCATGTCTGCTTGTCAATACGACATATAATCTCCGAAGAGTTTTCTTATACATCCACTTCTGTTTTTACACGAATTGGGTGTACAAATACATATGACTAGGTGCTAATACTGTTAGTATTACATGGAAAAAGACATCAATTTGGCTAACATCTAGCACTAGTTTCGATGGGTGCAACAAGACCTCCTACATTAGCGATCCCCTAATCCATTTCACCAGTGTAGTTTCAATTTTTTATCGATTCACAGAATTCTTAAACAAAATTCTTCATTATATTCCAGAAGGAAAGCAGGTACTATTGGCTTGTTCGAAAAGTTCGTAGCATTTGTAACCCTCGGATGGCGGTATCGGTGTCCATTTCGATCCAGTATGTCGGAAACGCCACGCACCATTACAGCTTATTAGAACTAACATTTCCATACGGAACTAGGTTGCCGAAATTCTGTGTCGAAATGGTCACCGAGACCCCTATATGAGGGTTAAAGACACCACGAACTCACCGAACAACCCAATAGTTTTGCTATTATTTCACTAAAAATCCAGAAGTATCATAAATTCATCGTATGCATATCACCGACCCAGAATACCCTCAACCCTAAAACGGATCCTACGTCGCACAAAAGACACGGGAAAACCCAGATCCTCCTCAGTTACCATCTCAGCGACCGTCTCCCTCGAACATGATGGATGTGGAGCCCAGAGTCTTTCATTCCCATGGGCGCAAGAACCACCTAATACCCCGTATGCGCATTAAATTACCAGGGTCCCCGATCTTCTGCTGTCGCGTCGACCCCCTTCATAATGTCATCACCACCGCCGGTATACCACACCGCGTAGCTCGTACACACAAGTGGAACTCCCCAAGCGCGGCGTTCGCGGAAAAGAAACGTAATTCGTTGGAGTCCCAGGCTGAGGGCCCACTGGGACTCATACGCTCTCTCTCCCTCTCTTGGAAGGGTTAATTCAGCGCAGGGGGGAAGCCCTCTTCTCCAGCGTGCGAATCGGAGCCGGTTCGCGTCCAAGTCCCAGGCAGTATCCACCGCTGTTAGGATCCTCCTCGTGCGGTAAACAGCTACGCCCTCTAATAATCATAAAGTACGCAAGTGCGTAACCACAAGGGGGGGCCCCGAGTCGGGCTGGAAAAATTCTCGGCCGGGTTATATCCATCGGGGCCCATTCATAACCAGTTGCGCCGGCATTCATTATCAGCCCCGGCGAGATTAAAAGTTCGCAGGCGATACATACCCCCCGTCCGGTGTAATTTGCGAGTCTCGAGGAACGTGTTCGCGCACCATGGACACGTATCCCTTTCAGCTTCCCGGCAACCCTGTTCTTCGAACCCGGCTTCTACACGTTGGGGAATCTCGCGATAAACCCGGTGTTTAGTCAATTCGATATGTATTCCATGGGTGATCCCGGTATGCTTTGGTATCGAACGTTTCTATTGATTTACAAACCGGCTGCGTAGATATCCAGACGCGTATACATTGTAGCTTGCTGGTGATCCCGCGACCCCGGCTGCGTTTAGGAACATTCGAACGGTGGAGTTTAAGAGACTGATACTCGAGGCATGACACTTTAACTGGGAAGCTACTGGTATTTATGTACGAGTAATTCGTTTGCAGGATTTTTTCTTGTAGGGCCAGAGACAGAATCCTGTATTTTTGGTGACCCTTTCGCTACGACGGGCCGGCAAGTCAGAAGGCTAGCACTGAACGGGACACAGTGCCGAAAGTTTGCTTTTGCGTGGACAGTCTCTGGCGTTACTTTGACAAATCGGATGTTATCACAATAATACAAATGATAACTAATTTCATCCCATAGGGGACAGAGAATTTCACTAAATACAACAAAAGTGTACAGTTACTAAACAGTAAATACAAATCAATTGCTTAATTATTCTTAAGATACCCTTGATTATAAAGAGGAATCGACTTCCCACCGAATTGTCCAAACGAAGTATCATTCGCGAAAAAAAGGGTATCCGCCAAACATCGGCGAGCTCGAAGTGGGCCAGCCCGGTGAATAAATTACCAATCGGGTCGACTTCTGTTGAAAGTACCGTGACATATAGGCGACACGCGTAATAAACGCCTCGCAATTTGTTCGCGGAGCGGCCAAGTCGGGGCCGTGATCGGAGCAAAGAACACCGGCGGGGGGAACGTTATCAAACCAATGGACTCGAAGGAGATGGTTCCCGAGGCGGGGATCGGGTCCCCGTGATGAATGACCGCGTGGCCGGCTTTTCACCGGGGGCAAAAGAACCGTCGATTGAACGATGCCCGCGATAATTTCTCAGCGTCGTCGCATCTTATTTACGACGTGCCGGTAATGGAAGAAACGTGCGGCGACTCCGCGAATATCGACGGATCGAATCGATGGAAGAAAGTCTCTCCCCCCTGGTTGACCGTTAACGGACTCCTCGTCGTCCGTTTCCAACTTGGCATCACGATCCGGACCGTAGCGCGCGCGGCCGACAGCCGTAACTTTTGCGCCCCCACCAAGGGACACGGTCTCTTTCTCGAGCGCTTCTTAACTCCACCGACCTTAATCACCGAGAGCCAAGTATGTGTGTGGTGCTCCTTTTTGTTTCATCGGCTTGGCATCAAAACGCAAACACTCTAACGACATGTTTTTCCACGACCAACGTCCATTAAGGACCGTAAACAAAAGCCCGCATACTTAAGACATCAGGAGACAGAAGAAATAGGCCACCGAGGGTATCCCCAACCGACGAATCATCCGATACGCTTCCCAAGCACCATTTGATTCCACATCGACGTAGACGACACCTCGAATTTGCATCTACGAACAGAAAAGAGGGCGATCAACCGAGGCTTTCTCCCCGATTTCATTTAACCAGGAGGAATCATTACCGGGTCCCGAGTAAACGGTGCACGCCCGCCTTAAATCAGTCATCGCATCGGCGGCGCCGTCTACCATCTCTCCTCTCTCGCGTGCGCGCGCGCTCTCCGCATTATGCAAATGCGGCCGAGAAACGGCGGCTCTTTTGTGCCTTTATCAGGGAGGCGAGCACAAATTTACAAGCTCGACCCTGTTCAACGAGAAACGTTCTGGGTAGGGTGAGGAGGAATTGGTGGTGGAAGAAGAGGAAGAAAAGACGAGAGCGAAAGACGGTAGCGAGTCCAGGGCCTGGTTGCAAACGGGGCACACACTGTAAGGACTGCGCCGGTTCCTCTCCCGGCTTCCTGCGCTTCCCCCCCCCCCCCCCTGTTCGTTCGACTCCTCCCCTGGTGTCCCCATTGCTATATCCCTCTCGTCGTTCCCTTTTCCCTTTCGCCCGCCCGGGCAACAGGCCAGACGGAAAAGGGGATGAGTAAGGGGGCGGGGAGGAAGACGCTTGTTATCAGCGACGCTACATCTTATTTTACGCGCGCTTCACCGCGGTTGACATTTCTATGCGCCAGCTATGACGTCGGCTTCGGGCGCACGAAGGCACCCCGTGACTTCTGCTAGACGCAAATTGACCGTGCCGCAACCCCATAAGGAGCTTCCCAGAGACCTCGCCGGTTACCCACAAGGCGCGTCTACCCGACGGTGCGCGCCAGTTGTGGGAAACGGAGGCGGTCCCGGCGCACATCCCGGGCCTAACGATCGATCGGAAGGAGAGGAGATTCTTGCCGCCACCGCCGCTTGGTCCCTGTTCGTACGCTTGCTTCTTCTTACCCAGGCTTACACACCGCGGTAACGATACCGTCGTGTGGATTCCACCGAGTCCGCCTCCTCCGGATTTTTTCCTTTTGGAGGGCATTGCTTTGGTGACTTTGGGCTGCAGGCGATATTGGTGGGGTCTGGTAGTGTTTCGAGCTAGGACAACGAATGCTATTGGGAGGTTTTTGAATATTTGGTTATTGGGTACGACTTGCAGATGGTTATTGTGATTACTATAGAAATATACTGTGTGGCATAACTATAAAACCACCGTAAAATTTGTAATTCTTATGTATTGTGGTTAAAATAAAAACGAACTATGTATGCCATATCTAAAGTCGTGTTGGGAAATAATGTTTCTCCAAAAAAGGATAGACTATATTCCCTAGAAAAAAAGTGGTTCGTTTTTATTTGATACACAATACATAAAGATTGAAAATTTTAGGATGGTTTATAGTTATGCACACAGTGTAGAAATATTTCTGTGACTGTGAGAAAGAAACGCCGCGTGTCACATGTTTTCACTTTCGAGATATTGTTTAAAGTTTTGATGACCGATTCTTCTTATTGGCAATTTTTCCTTGTTTCCTTTTTAGGATATAAATACACGTATATTTGCGTTACTTTGCATGATATACTTCTGTGCATTGCGTTGTGTTTTGTAAAACACAAGATACATATACATATACATATATCATCCTATATGTATAATAGTGTGTTATTTCCGATAATATTCGGTAGTTTTTAATTCCGATATATTTTCCGCACATTTGGAAATCAGTAATTTGAACGTTAAAAATATTTGAAATTAACGTTAGCTATTCTAAGTGGATAGTATCGATAATTGATATAGGTTGTATTGGTAATAATCAATATGGGAACGATAATCATTATTCTTCATGTACCGCGATAGTAAGGCGTAATCAACCGTTAATTACTCTCGTCGATAAATTTTCCCCGTTCATTGAAACGTTGTGTAACTTGTCCGAACGATCTACGTTAACATAAGCACCGATCATCCGGAATTAATAGCGGCCAGTCACCCACGGAACGCGATCCCGTACCGGTAATAACGAATCGGGGAACGGGTTCAGGCCGGTGGAAACGGATGAAATAAAACAAGCCAATGCGCGGATAATATACCGTGAAACGTGTTCCCAGCGTGTTGTGTAAATATTGTCGCCCAGGCGTGCAAGCGAGTACCTACCGTTCTAATTAGTGATCCATTAAAATCACCGGTGGCATTAATAACGGATGAAGATGTGCCGGCATCTAACCCGTTGACAGCCATTACACGCATCATTTACCTCGGGGATCGCACTCGCGCACGGTTGGACCACCTAGAATGGATCACCGACATTATCGATTATCTCGGAGGCGATCGATTAACCGGATTACCACTCTCTGTCGACTTGTTATTTCGTTTTATCGGTAAACGGCATCTTACACGTCCCATAGACAGCCACATTTCTCCCCCCCTCCCCCTCGTCTGCTTCTCTCCCCCCCCCCTCACGGTTGGCTGACCTGTCTTTCGAAACGGCAAACTTTCCAACGGGGAAAAATACCAGATGAAATATAACAGATAAGAGACGGCCGATTTGCGTACAGGTGCAAAACGACACAGACGACTCTAGTACCGGTTTCGGTAGTGGGATCCCGTCGTCCTCAGTCGACTCACCGACGTGTCTTCGATCTCGTTTCTGTTCGTATTTTCCTTTTCTATTTTCATTAACTGGCACCATTGGTAATGCTACCGGAGACGAAATGAACGCGCGAGTACCATTGGGAATGACGGTGGGTGGAGTCGTAATGACAGACACGACCGAGGATGGAATGATTGCTCGTGACAAGAATAAATTGAGAACTTGAACGATTGTTTTTTTTTTCTCTTTTTTGTTCGTGTAAGACCTCAGTTTCGAGAAAATCGATTTTGAAAAGTCGTCGAGTGCGAACCGATATTGGTGTTCGAAGGCGATTTGACTGACGTGTCTGTTCATTACTTACCGGTTCTACTTACGGAACATGTTACTGTCGTGTGATAGTATCTATTTTTGATTAATATCAACGTGTTGCGACTGTTATCTCGGTATTACAGAATAGATCGTGTCGAATAACCATCAATGTTTACAACCGTTATGCTCGAATAAAAATTGAAGAGAATTGATCGTTACGTTAACCGAGTCGTATTTATTCACGTGTGATTTTCAGGAATTTTACAAATGAATTTTTTCGAATATGAAGCTTTGTACATAAAATAATCATAAAATCAGTACCCTCCTCGATCAAACGTTCACCAAGTAGTCCCGATCCTCGTTCCGTTAATTCCAATTGCCATATAGAAAATATTTTTCGACACGTTTCGCCTACTTTCACCGCCCCATAATTGGCTCTCGGATGTAGAACTTACAAGATTATTAGAAAACAAGAATCGCCCGACACGAAATCCATCGAGATCGTACGAGGCGCTCCGTCTCGATTCGTTTCGATTCCCCGAGCCCGGCGGTTTCATGAAATATCGAGTTCCCGTGGTTTATGGATCGGACCACGCGGCGGTAGCGATTGATCGATTAGGATCAGTTATTCATTTCTGTAGTTTTACTATCAATTAGCGCCTCCGCAATGAATCAGCGATTCGGATCTACGCGCCCCGCGAGCGGAGCCGTTCGTTTTACCTCTCGTCGACGTTAATTGATTTCTTGGATTGTATAATCGGGGCCCCGGTACGCCGCGATCCTTGCCCGTGCCGATGCCGCAGCGGCGAAAGGGAATTACGTTTGCATTATTAAAAAGATCATCGTGCGTCGATACGACACGACCGCCGATCTGCGCGGACTCGGGTGCTCGCCTGTAGTTTTCGTTTCAGTTGTGGCGCTAAAAATCTTGTTTGTAAAATTGTGTACACGAAAATACGATTTATATGAATTGTCGATGGAATAGAAATTATTTGTTAGTGATACGAAAATAGGGAATTTTCATGGAATTTTCATCGAAGCTTCAACTGACAATATAGAGTATTTCGGAACTGGTGGGACAGACCGAAGGGATTCTACATGGAAAAATATGTCGAAAATGTGAAATGAAAATTTTTCGAATGATGCTTCTTTCTTGGGACAATTAAATTTGAAAATCTGCTGGATACTCGTGCAATATCGAGCAGGGCTTGTCTAACGTGTCTGATCGTTAAATTCTATTTCTACTTATTCCCATCACGAATACGTGGAATTTGAAGGCTGATCATGTGGGAAACGAAATATCGTACGACAAAATTTTATTTTCATATTTTCGACTTAAGAATACTCAATTTCACATGCCTACATGTAATTTGAGAAATCATAATCTAGTTAACGGCTAATGTCATAGAACGAATTATGGAAATTTCAAACCGTTGAATCGCATTACACGTTGGCCAATAATCTAAATGCTTCTTTTGACTTCTTCCACATGTCATTTAGCACATTTAGGCACGTATTACTAAACACTCGCAAGTAAGCACACCTATCCTTATTTTGTGCAGTCTCTCTATTAATTATATATATTTTTATTTGTCACTAATTCATTTTTTTTGTTTAACTAATTTTATTAATTACCACTATTTCTTTTTGTACCAACGTGTTTTTCCATTAAATCAAATTGAATTAGAAAAATGAATTGAAAAATTATAATATTTTTGCAGTTCGAGAACACCCTGTATAATACGTATACTAGAGTCTGTAATAGTTCTTTATATTCAGAGAAACGAACATTTTCCTTCCACATTAAATCTCACAACAATGTGTTTATTTAACGTTCTGTAAGAATACAAATCAGAAAATTTTGCGAGATTTTAATATTTTGTGAGTAAATATATATCACAGAGTAACAATAACTCACTGAAGTTAACATTAGATCAGGAGACATTAATCAGACTATATTTAATGGAATATTCTAAAAAGGGGATCGTACAAAATACGCCCAAAACTTGGTTAAATGTTTAAAAATCATTGGATTGATAATTAAAAGTTTCGAATTCTTTGATTAACGATTAAAATCTTTACGGAATGCGGAATACGTTGTTTCACAGATATTCTGAAAGGAGCACAATGATTGTCATTTCTTTTTTGTTTACCGTTACGCTACTTTCATCCAATTTTCATCACGTACTTTCAAGTTCTTGCGTGTTCATAGCACGATTCGCGACGCTCATTAATGCGAGGCTAATTTCACGACATTATGTCGCGTATTAACCACCTATCTGGCAGCGGCGAATGATTATTAAGCACGTTGCTCGTGATCCTCTTTAAAATAACGCACGCATCCACAAGCATTATGCCGGGAGATAGAGAGAGTGAGAGAGTGTGTAATTTATGTAACGAAATAACCGGCGTCGTTTCTTTACATTACACGGTGGCTAATTTCACGGAACGTCCCTCCGGCTACGCGTTTCGCACGGTTCCACGAAATATGGATCGATCGTTCGTTCGATCGATGCTATCAAACGGGAGAAAAAAAGATTCATGTCGTGCGACGCTTATCGCGTTGCATTATTGCTCCGTAAAAAAATTAAGTTGCAAGCCGGAACGATAAGTCAATTAACGTTGTATTCTTGTTACGGGCAATTACGACTTTCTCGACTCTCGTTTCGACGGTACAAGCAAGCGTACCTTCTCACGGAAGTTACCGATGAAAATGGTCCACTTGAAATTATCTTTCGTGTTCGATAAAGATTTACTAAATCACTATTATTTTAACTTAATGTTTCACGAAGTAATCGTTAGAATTTTATTACGATTCTTCTGTGTACGGTAAACCAACCAGTCAATGACCGCATTGTTGAATTTATTAACGTAAAAATGTATAACATTTTAGGAACGTATAAATATTTAATGATTTTTAAATTTATAATTTATATTTCTTGCCTAATGGTCATTCACCGGTATGCAATCAATTACTGGTTGGCTTACTCTACTTTTTTTTCATTCGAAATCAGCATATATGTGCAACGGGTACCTGATCTATACTTTCATTGTAGATTCTATTAAAATTACTAGTAAAATTTTAATTAGATAACTTACTTGTACTTGATATACATGCTATTGTTTAACCATTTGCATTTGAGAGCGAATTCTCAGTCGTCATAGAATTGAAAGCAGCAACTCGAGTGGCGAGTGAGAAGCGATAATAATAATTACTGCAGTCATATTATATTTCCATTGCAGGTGTGTAAATCTATTGTATTTACACATGTGATAACAATAATTTGCTTTCGTGTACCTTACAATACCGTATCATGTGATTTTTTTTTTATATGTCCAGTTTAGTTAGAATAGCAAACAACTTTGAATGCAGAGCTCTAAATACATATGTCAGGTATTAATGTACTAAGTAAAAGTAATAGATTAGGCAATCAAAGATTACACCTGTCACTTTGACAGGTTAAATGACACCTACCCCTTCTGTTAATGGACATTGCATTCCACCTATTATTTACAATTTCATCATCCCTTCATTAAGTTCGCTAACAAAGAACAGACCACTTCAATACTTTCCGAAAATTTAACAAAAGGTACCGTTTACCTCAGATTTCACCATCGGACTCATTAACTTGTTGATTCACCGTCACATTTTCTATAACAGAGCAACAGAGTTTAATCCTTTCAAGTAGGCACAATTGGAAAAATCACAAGTGAACACACGGAATCTGCACTGACTCCAAATTTCTTCTGTAAAATCTAAGTAAACCAAGAGGCATTAAAAAAAAATAAAAACGAATTAGTTTGACAATCAACATTTATTAATATTACAAAAACCAAACAAACCGAAATGGTTCTGTGTTTCTACGTAAGTGGTTAAATCCAATGTCAGGGAACCAGGCGCTACATTACTTAGAAAATCCTACCCATTCCGGTATCCCAAACTACTCTTCAACGCTCTCCACGTTAAAAAACCCAGGCCCCTGGCGCAGGCAACAATGTCACAACCGCCAACAAACTTACAAATTTTACGACCCAACGACCACGTAACCTGTGATCCGGGGTGAGTCTTTAAACACTCGGTTCAAGGTGTTGCTACGCCTTCGAAAAAACGGGGTATCGCCTATTAATATTATCGGCGGTTACCGGCGCAATTAACCGGCAATATCCAGATAAGTAAGACGTTTGCCAGCGCGCTTACGTGTTACACTTACAGTTAAGCGAACCGGTTCGCGGATGTTCACCGTCGTGTTTCGGGAAAAGGGGTTCCGCGTGTTTCGTTACGTCCCGCCGCGAAAAGGATCGCCTGCCGCGAGGCCTAAAAAAAAACAATGAAAAAGAAACGGATCCTCTTATTACGCTCGCTGGGGCGCGACGCTTAACGCCGTGGCCGTTCCTTTAGCTGCCGCGCTTTACTTACGACGTGATCGAATTTATAGTCGTAAATGGTCAGGCCGGAGAAATTTGTTTTTACTCCTTGGGCCCGTCCTTTTAACGATCCTGACGGGGAAGGGGGGATGTACGGAGGAGACCGTATAATTCTTTTCGGGTACCACGGGACGATGTCGTGGTACACACCCCAGACCCTTTTTCCTTCTTCCTCCCGCCGTCAGGCCCGCAAATTACGACGATTTCGGCAGCTACGCCCATCGTCTACTGCTCTCCACCTGGTTGCATATACAAGAGACAGCGGCAGACCACCGCTCACCGTCCACGGGAGATCTTATCGCGAATTATTGAGTTTCGAAACACGATCCTTGAACCTTGTAAACGACAATTCCCCCGTTCCAACCGGAGGCATTAATTTATCGGCCTGTCCGCCCGTGTGCCCCGGGACCGGGCGAATTATAATTATACACCCGTAATTGCGGATGATATAATGCCACCGTGTATACCGCCGTTAAGGAGCCTATGGGAGCTGGGTTATGGGATCTGGGGCAGACAAACCGGGGGTCGCCGATAGTGTGTGCGGACATTTGAGCTTGGTGTATGGAGAGTCGAGTGGGGGGTAGATGAATGTTTTTTTGGGAAATAGAAGATTCTTGTAGAGTTTGATGTTTTATACAGGGTTGTTCTAGAGAAAGGTTTGAGACATTTGGTGCTGATAGTTTGATCGACATGTAGGACATTTGTGCTTATCCCTGCTGGGCGGGAATTAGAATACACCAGCAGTATTCCCTGCTTGTCGTAAGAGGCGACTAAAAGGGACACACAATCGCGAGACGCCTTTTCACGTTCACGTAAAGTGAAACGACGTCAACAAAACCGGGAGACAAATCGGTGACACCGGTCATGTTCCTCGAAGTCATGTTTACACAGTTCCGGGGAAAATGCTGTGGGTTAGGATGGAGAGTTTGGTGTTTGGTGAGTGATGTAGGGGAGGGGGTGGGTCAATATTTTTTTTTAAAATAGAAGATTCTTATAGAGCTTGATGTTTATAAAGGGTTGTTCAACAAAAACGTCTGAGACTTAGGTACTTATCAAGTGGAGCGAAAGTGTTTGATCAACATGTAGGATATTTGAGCTTGGTGTACGGATAGTGGAGTTGGGGGTAGATGAATGTTTTGTTGGGAAATAGAAGATTCTTGTAGAGCTTGTTTATACAGGGTTGTTCGCCAAAAACGTCTGAGACTTTAGGTGCTGATAGTACTTATCAAGTGGAGTGAAAGTGTTTGATCAATATGTAGGATATTTGAGCTTGGTGTATGGATAGTGGAGTGGAGGTAGATGAATGTTTTGTTGGGAAATAGAAGATTCTTGTAGAGCTTGTTTAGACAGGGTTGTTCGAGAAAAAGGTTTGAGACTTTTGGTGCTGATAGTATTCATCGAGTGGAGCAAAAGTGTTTGATCCATATGTAGGTCCTAAAATCAATCGTTTCGATGAAACATGCGAAAGTTTATTTTCAGATTTGTTATCGATGTTCGATATGTCTTTCTTCCGTTTCCATGCGAAACACCATCTCTGGATCAGAGATCGATGTATATTTTCAAATGTTTCATCCGTATCTCGTGTTGTTGTGGAGTGCCCACTGTAACTAGGGTGAACGCACCAATGAATGAACATTTAGAAGATTTTATAACTACTACAGACGAATTTTAATTTTGATTTAAAATTTTGGTAATATCTATACATTGTATAACGTATAAATTTCGCTTTTAAATTAGAAAAATGTAATTAGGTAAATTAAAGAGAAAAAATGCAGATTTCATCAGTGAATGAAGAACATTAAGTAAATGTACATTTCTAACCAACGACGCGAAAACTGTTTGAATATACAAAAAGGAATTGAAAAAGAATCAATATTTAATCAATCGCTTATTTTAATAACTTAATTTAATCGTTTTTATATATAATGTTCATTCATTGGTACGTGTTCACTTACCGTGCACCCTTACTAATCACAAAAAGTAATAATAATTTCATTTCATCGCTTTACTAAAGATTCTCCTCGGTTGATTACTGAAAAATTAAATAAACTGATATGGCTCGCTGTAGGTCGTCGATTAAATTCCATCTCAAACTGGTTGAGTATCAACAAAGCAACGGTGGACAGCGCCACCAAAATGGCCGGCACCCAAGTTGCCAGAGAGTAAAACGGCCGTCAACAATCTCTGTGATTCACGAGCCCTGCGTGCCCCGTTGAAATGTTATCCCCGACCGGCGGTCGTTCTACGTCGGCTGCGTTTCCGGTTCAAACGATACATAACGTCGGGCGCGCTCGCGTGTCACCGGGTTGTTCGGACGTTTTCCTTTTATTATCATAATGATATACGATAATCGACAATCAGACGAACTTACCTGTACGTGAACTTCTGATTATATATAGCGGCCTATTTTGCTGTGACAAATCACTAAGTTTAGAGATTTTTCAATTTCGCGCGCTTTATCCAACCTTTATGAAGTTGTGCGCCTTCTCTTCGTATTATTACGTGTTACCCGATAGGTAGCACGTATTGTATAATATTAAAGCGAGAGACTTCAGATTAGCGACGTCGTTTTGGTAACGATCAAAGGCGTGCCAAGATAAGTACTCCTCCTCTTTAAATAAATAATTGTTACTTTTTTTAAACATTGCCTTTATTTATTGGAAGTCATGCCGCGCCCACGCAACAGTATGTTAGAGCTGGGTTCTAACAAAAATCGTCTTAGTATACGTGATGATATGATTAGGGGCATCTGGGTATAACTATTTTAAGTCGGATGTAATCATCTCGAACGAGTCTCTTATGTAATTACAATCGAATTTCACGTTCAGATAAGTACGTTCGATTGTCAATTACATTTTGAGCCTAGTTCTTCGAGATTACATGTAGATATTAAGAGCTGAGATCTTTGTTTCCTTTCTTTTTATTAATATCATTAATAATATTACAAAGTATTGCTTAACATTGCCACAGCGAACTTATGATTAAATTTTTCGAGGCTCGAAATATAATTAATCAGCATGTACGAAACGCGCTTCATTGTGCGATTGTGTTTAAAATTTCTCGAAAAATCGCATTGGAAAACCTGCTCGTGGGAAAGACAGAAGTCGCAAATCAAAGCCTTCGATTCACGTGGACTCGAACGGAGTTAAACGGCTTATTTGTCCGCGCTATCACACGAGTAGAACGCATGACTTCCGGTTACGGCCGTGAGCCTGGCCGGAGATTGCGTGTCGCGGGGCTATTCGATCTCGCGAGGCACGTTCGCTAAAAGTCGCGATGTAATTCGCCACGGACGATGTTGTCCCCCTCCCCTCCCCGTGCCTCGTTGACACCCGGGAACTTCGCGCGATGCTGTCTCTTGTGAATGTAGTATAATGTCTGTTTATTGAGACATTTTAAACGTTGCAGTGCCTCTTCTTGTAAATCAAAAGACACTCTGTAACAAATGATCTTTGATAAATGCAGATACTTATCTTTAACTTTTTTTATCACAGAAACTTTCATACATAACTAGTGAGTACATTTCAGATTTTATCACTAGAAGGCATATTTGCTTCGATCGGTGGATAAACGTGGAAAACTTTTGAAAATTCACTAATTTCTTCACTTTCATATCGTAATAACAGGTTCGAAAGATCTGAGAAAATGTATTGTCGTAACATTTTCATCGTCGTTGGAAGAGAATATTGACAAGTCATTTTGACTTGCTTGGTAGTTCTAGCGTTATACAGGTGTAATACGTGTATGATTGTCCAGAACCTAGTATTACTTTAATAAAATTGAATCAAAGGAATTTAAGTATAACAAATTTTTCGTTATAGAAATTTCAAGTGAAATTTTAAATAGGAAGTTTAAATAAATAGAGTTTTATAGAATTTTTACTGGCGGCAGAAACATTGAAGGGTGGTTCTACGTGACGAAATAAAACGGTAATCCAAAATGACTAAATTGTATTAGAGGCTTCGTTTCTGAATTATTAACGATTGAAAATTGGGTTCGGAAACTATTGAAATTCAATAAATCTGCATACAAGCGTAAGGGTTCCTTGAAAAAAAATTCGCCCTTACTTCGTATTGTTGGTCGAACATGCGGTATGTACCTTTTTCATATACAGGATGTCCGAAAAAGATCGGACAATCCGCAACACGTATATTCCTCATGCAAATACAAATCGAAAAGTCATTTATCGTTTTATAATCTGAAGCTCCATTTCCGAGATAATAGCAGTTAAACGAACTCAAACCTACTTGCAGACACAATAAAAAAACGTTGGTCTCTGAGGATTGTCCCATCTTTTTGGGACACCCTGTATGATGCATCAGTCTCATGATTTAAAATTAACGATTTAACGATCTGGTCCTTAAACGATTAACTACTATGTCCATTGTTATTCAATTGTTATTTAGTAATCGTTTCAGTATCCACGACAGAAGTTACATGTGACTCGACCTAACATATACAAGCATCGATACGTGCTCCCAAAGCTATTGGTTCTTAACTTCATAAACACGTAACGTATCGGTCACGGAATTAATCGATCTCTTCCCTAAAAAGAAGTCTTGGTACTACGGGTATATTCCTTGAAATTTCCACCACGACTTCTCGTCTCCCTTACGCGGTTTTCGCGATGCTATAAAGATTCCCGGTGCCGATCAAGCCCCGCCGCCCGATGGCAAAAGAAAGGACGCAGTGGCGGCGGCGCAGAGGCCGCCGCTCGTTAGCGCACCGGTAATAAAGCGGGACCCCGTCACGTATTATTGTTAAGCGCCTCGCGGAAAACAGCCCGCGATGAAAGTTGGAGAGAGACGGACGATCGATGCTCCCCCTTCCACACCCCTCCCACCCTCGTGCTAAAAGTGGATATTAGAAGTCCCGTCTGTACGGAGGCGGCACGTAATCTCTCCATTCGAGTGTACGTGAGCGTGTTCCCTTCTGCAGATTTTCCTGGTTTAATGATTCGCCATCGTGATATTTAACGATTTCACGTGCTCGGGCTCACTGTGTCTCGGATGGGGGGGAGCACGGTGAGTAATTGTCTTCGAGTCCGTAAACGTTCCAGTCTTGGTTAGGTTTATTGGGTTTCTTGCCTCGCTAGTAGTCCGACGCCTATCCCCGCCAGTTTTTCTTGCGGACTTACCGCGGCGAGCAACGCGTTACATTCGAGAAGGAAATAGAAATATCTGGTATACTTGAGTCTATGTACGATGATTTAGGCGCCTTCTAATTCGATATCCTTTAATCTTAGCACACCACTTTCGAGCCCTGTTCGATTTTACTGACTTAATATGTATGAGAGTATGTTGTTACGGGAGTAGGTGGGGAATTTGGATGGGAATCGTATTCAACATATTATAAATTTGTAATATTACATCGGGGTCCAGAGGAACTATATGGATGGCTGTTACTTCGTTACGAATAATAACAGTCGCGTAAATCGAAGTGGTAATATCTGGTGAACAATCCTGTTTATACAGAATGAACATTGTAAACAGAATCTATGAAATTTTTATTTTATCTTTAATCGAAAAAACACATCGAAGAGTAAAATAAGTTTCCTTAATTCTGCCTGTCTGCGGAACAATCGATCACAATGAATTTACTTTCTGCTCGTTTCGTTTCTGGTTTGATGAGAAAGGCATTCGAAACATGGAACCGTTTGCAGAGTACCGGATTCTAACTGGATAGGAGGACAATGCTCTTGGTAGCGATGAAGAGATTAATCTCGCTGGAACAACGACGCTGTATCGCGACGATCGTTCCCCTTTTTGTACCGATGTTTGCGCGTTCGAACGAGAGCACCGGGGACGTTATTTTGCCTTAAAGTCCGATTCACCAAGGGAGTGTTTCTCACAATCAGTGAGAATGTGTCTGCTACTCTCGTTACCTGTGTCCCGTATCTAATTCGTAAATTATCGGGCCGCTTATTGGCGATCGTAAGGAATCGCTATGGGCGCCGCGCGGCGGTTGATTGGCTCGTGAAACCTTTTCATGCTGGCAGAAACGACGGAGATGAAATTACGCGTTTGAGGATACGAGCCCCGGCGAGCATCAGACGCCCACACGCCGAGCCGTGATACGTTAAATGGTTTCAGATCGTCTTGTTTCGCTTAGAAAGCCAGTTAGAGAGCGATACGAAGCGGGGGATGGACATGGAAAATCGTGCGCGAGATTGTGATGTCAGGCTGGGATCTGTATAGAACAAACAGACTGACGTTGGACGATTCAATTCTGTAGGCTTTTCATAATTTTTTAAATCAAATTATTTAGCAACGAAATGGTTCGTCGGAAAGAATAAACTTTTATCCTCTTTTTTTATCGATCGACGTCTCTAAAGGGAATATTCTCCGTTGCTCGTAAGTAGACTGTGAATTTTTATGCAAACTAAAATTTTCTGAAGTAATTTGTAAAGGCAGACGCAAATATAGGAATTTAGTTTTCTTCTTAAATATCTTATTGAGTTCAAAATAAAATAGAAAACTCGTTTGATCCAATGAAAGTTCTGTCTTTTATTGTATTTCGCAGAGCCCTGGAGGCTATAAATGCATAAAATCTGCAGTCTACTCATAAGATTTCGGCAATTGATAACTCGATTTCGATCTAACTAATAGCTACGAAATGTGTAAAATGTCACTTGATAACGGTTATAATCACGTATGAAACTGTCCGAAATTGACAACTTCAAGAACTTCGATTAACCCATGGACAATGATGACTGGGTCTTTTTGACCCGAGTTTTCAAGAACTTTCAGATAACGCAACAGCTTCCGATAACTGATTTAAGTTAGTAATTGCTCATATTAATTCGAATAAAAAAATAAAGCCAAGACAAAGAAATTTATTTATACATGCAATTTAGAATGATACACAGGGGACCAAACAGACCCACACCATCAAAACCATCAAGATGGTACAATAGTAAGATGAGAGATTACGTAATTGATAATAATGAATCAAAAGATAAAGCTTCAATATTTTAATATCATTACACCTATTCCCCCAATTTACACGAAAGATCGGTTCCTCAGAATACCGTGTAAATCGAAATCATGGCTTTTTGTATGAAAAACCATGTAAATCGATAAAAAAAAACCAATATGCGCAAAATTTAGTCAGTTATTTAATTAAATTCATTTATTTCACCCTAAAATACAAATAAAATACAAATGAAAAACAAATAATATCAGTCCATTCGTGAAATATCAAATATATAAATGTAATTCAAAAAGCACAACGATAGCATCTTTCTATTGTTCAAGATTTACTGCGCTAATTAATGTGAATACTTTTTGTGTACAAAAAAAGGGGGAACTCCCTTTCTTAGGTTAAATGGCATTGTTAACATACAAACAGTACCTACTACAAAATGACTCTACAGATATGTGTGCAGCATAAATGTCTGTTTTTCACAATTTTATTTTTAAAAACCGTGTAAAAGCGAAATCGTGTTAAAAAAAGTACTAGTTATTTTGTGTTTTGTTCAAGTCAGTTGATCTGAGTTTCGAGAAAATATCTTCGTTTTGTCAGACGAGCATCCCCAAACCGTGCTCGAATCGTTTTAGACAACTGGTCGAAAGAGCGATAAAGCTACTTGAAAATTGGTGGCGCTCTCGGCCGTCGAACTGGTGCCGGTGGGGGTTTTATGTGTACGCGTCGGAACGGCTGTAAAACGCAAAAGCGATGATGCCCATCCAGCCTGGCCTCGTCCAGCTCGCCTAGATGCGTGCATGCAGACTAGGTTAACCCCCGTGACCCCGACTTACGATCTGCCCGTGTCCAACGACGCTGCCGCGAAAGTTTTGCATCGGGTCTACACCGTCCCAGACTTTCTTGCCTCCTCTACCGTTCATCTTTTTATCTATCTCGCATCTAGTCTCGTCCTAACCTCGCCTCGCTCCTAGCAAGCTTACTTTCGTCTAAACATCTCCTCCTTTAAACGAAGAAATGGTAAAATTACGACTATTATAATTGCACTGTAAACGTTTACAGGAATTTGTATATTCACAGATTAACACCTTCGTTACCAGTACATTATTTTGAAAAATGTTCGTCGCAGACAACAGATTTTTAGCATACTCTTCAATGGAACGTCTTTATATTTTTGATCAGAAATTAAGCATACACAAAACAGAGATAATGACTGACACAGAATATAGGTGAATACTGCAAAATCCATTCCATTTTTATCTAAGAAAGTATGCTGACATAGAAATCGGAGCGTCGTACATATGTGATGTGTAAGTTAACGCGTGAGATGACGTGTAAAGATTTTATTTGGTTAAAAATAGGTAGTTGATTAAATTGTGTCGAAGTTTTTATAAAGTAAATTTCACACAGTCTAAGCGTCATATTATTTACAATTTGTATGGAAATAGGAGAAGTAATCGCTGTTACTCGGATTTCTATAAATATGTGTTTAGTACAAGATGTGTTTGTTTATCGGAAAACATGAGTGATTCCCGTCATTCGTGTTTAACTTCTCCTTGTATTGTGGTCAATATCCCCTTCGATGTCTGGCTAACACGCCACGCTTATTACTTCCATTTACCTGTGTATCTGTTGCCGCTTACAGTCACCAGTTTCCTGGCTAATTAGGATATAATCGTTTCCTTCGCGAAAATATGCAGCCGCGGATACGTGGTTGCGTGGCGCGTACAGTTTGCAATTATATTCCACTGCGCTTCGAACGACGAGCAAATTCCTACTGGCCGTTCATCAACGTCTCGTACCCTTATAGACAGTCGTTACACAAATCCCTTCTCGATTTTACACGTGTCAGAGTTCCTACCTGAAGTACCGAACGATTATTATTTTCTCGGTAACGTATAGCGCATCGTAAATACGAGCAACGCATTACACGTAACTATTATATTTGAAAAAGAAAAACGTGGTGGACGTTTTTATGTATCTGGGAGATGTTAAAGAGGTCTCAGTCAATGGTTCACAGGGATCACAAAAGTGTACTATACTGATTTATACTATACACTATAGGAGTATACTACGCTGAATTATACTGAACCGTCAGCATACTCAATATCCACGTCTTCTGAAGACGTCTGAGATATCCTAATAGGTATGAAGGGACTAAGGCCTCAGGAGATTGAAATGTCCTGTTGAGTCATAGGGAGTCTTAAACGTTAGCGCGAAATCTCAAGATATTACAGGGAGATTTAGGAAGTTTCAGTTCTCAGGGACTCCTAGACAATTTCAGGAAATCCTTGATCTTAGAAATTCTAACGACTAATTTGAAAGTCTCAGAGATTCTAAGGAAGCTTGACACGTCTTAGGAGATATTTCGAAATCTCATGGAGACTGAGAAATTCGATAGATCTTAAGGGATCTGTAAAAAATCTCTCGGAAGATTCTGGACATTGGAAAAATTCTAAAAGGTCACAGGGATCTTCCCACTTCTAACTGATCTAGTGTCTCGGGAGATTCCAAGAAGATTGAAATATCCTGACAGGTCTTCAAAGAGCTAAGGAACTCTGGGGGTTCTGATGTTCAATTCTTTTCAAGTAATATAGTGTGTAGAATTTCATAGCGTTTCTTCATTATGCACCAATAATTTCATTGCACAGGCCTAGTTCTTCCAACAGAATCATGTTCCCATTCCTATCCTCGTGAGAACAGATCATAAACATAGATATACATGTTTATTGGCCATCACACGTAGCCAGGCTCGTAGGAAATTCGAGTTTCTTTCAGCTATCTCTAAAGTCGACCCCCCCTTTTTGGGGGGTTTCGAACTTGTTCCGCAAGAAGACGTTACACCAGTGTAAACGAAGCCTTACGTAATGCCCGCTTGTTACGGCGGCGATGCATGCAACGTACACGGTATCCCCGGTGCATTAGTGGTTCCGCTCGCCTTGCGTTACGTATTACATCGCGAAGCTGGGCGAGCGTGGAGCGCCGTCGGCGAACAACTCGCACGTACCACGACGATTAATATGCGGTGCGATGTGTGATATCGCCTCTCTTCTATACGTGCCAACACGTGTTCCGAACCCGGCAAAACGCCAGTCCGGTGGAATTGTTCCCTTTTATTCCATACTACCCCGCCGAATATATCATCCTGACCGATTAATATACGATCGATTCTCACGAGGTTTTCACATTAAAACGCCGACCAGCCGGGTTCTGTCGACGCAATATGAAAAACTGATTGCGAGCACCAGCTGCTGCTAGAAATTGATACTACCGACTGAAAAGGGCGAAGACTTTTGTCGATTTACGAACAAAAGACGCAATTGCAAAGTATGCGAAGATGAGACTCGTTTCACTGTTAATATTTACATGGGAACGACCCCAGCTGTATCACTTCGATTTTATCGATGTTTTGTAGGTTGATGGATTACATGTTTCTAATGATATGTGTGAAATAGTAACTATAGGTACTAGATAGTTTTGAAGGTATAATTAATTAAAGTTGCATACCTAGTTATATATGAACTATGAATATTGGTGTCTGCGACATTCGCGATGATAAAGTGGTACGTATAGGGTCCTTCCCTTGTTAGAACCTTCCAAACCCATCAAAATGATGCTTTGTAGATTTCTGATTTTACGATGCTTGAAATTGTAATAACGTTTCTGGCGGAATTTATGTCGACTCCTAATTTATTATACATTTTATATTATTCTATATTATGCATATTACTATATTATACTATTAAATTTAGATAGTTGTACCCTGGTTGTATTACTGTTAAGACTCTTTTTATTCAGTGCTTGTTACTACGTTCTCCTAGTGATAACTTTTAATAAGGTCTTTCTCACCTGTCCGCACTTTAATGACCGCTGTCACGCATGCATACGTGATTCGATTAAGGATAGGATTTATATTATACAATCTTTATGGAATTATTCACCTATACCTGTATACAGGATTTTAAAACAGAACGTTAATATTTGATAATTTTCAGTGTTTCTTGAATACTTGGAACTTGGTAGTAGTAATACATCCACTTAGTGACAGTAGTTTAGTCATTTTCTTTTCCCAGGTCTTCTTCACCTGTCCATACTTTAATAACTGCTGTCATATATGTATACATATACGGGATACGATTAAAGGATAGGATTTATGTTGTACAATATGTATGGAATTTTTCATAATACATTCATACATGATTTTAAAAAAGTACGTTGGCTTCTTTTTAGACATTTTAGTGTTTTCAACGTGATTTTTATATTTCACGAAATGAAGGTTACAACGTGATAAGCGACAGTCCCTCTGGACCCGTTGCTCAACGAAGACGTAAATCACTCGACGCGCGCCCAGGCTCGAATAAATATCGTGCATTAATTCAGGCATTAAAGCTGAAATTATTGAGCCACGCGAAACCGGCGTGACGCCTACAAAGAGGAGGTGGGCCGTATTAAAGAGAGGCTGGAGCCACTCTCGTAGAAAGCGGTGGCATAAAGCATCTCGGAAATTTTGGAGATCTCCCGTCCATAAGAGTCAGAACAGTACTAAGAAATTCACGCGATTTACGTGGTTCCGTTCACGCTTCTTTTATTCAACCGGGATGTCCCGTGGCGTTCTCGAACGGTATTAAAATTAAAACAGAAAAAAAAGAAAGAAAAAAGAAAAGCGCAGCTTACACGTCTGATTTACATTGAATAATTCGTGCTTAAGGCTCTAGGTTCAGTGAACTTAATATTGCGACGAATGTAAAATGTGGAAGATTGGAATCTCAATGATGAAATTTTTATAGAAATGAAGTGTTTCGAAATTTACATTAAGCAGCTGGACTGCGAAAGTATTTTTATTTATTGGGTCAGTAACGTATGAAATATCCGTTAGAACGTTTTAGATTCTTTACCTGGGTTGCATCAAGAAATATATCGTTTGCCTGCAATGTAGTTTACATAAAATTGACTGTCGATCTATGCTAAAATTGTCAATATTTATGTATTTTAGTCAAAATAAAAACGAACCACTTCTTTTCTAGAGAATACAGTCTATCATTTTCTAAAGAAACATTATGTCTCAACACGATTTCGGACATGGCACACTTGGTTCGTTTTTATTTTAACCACAATGCATAAGAATTGAAAATTTTAGGGTAGTTTTATAGTTATGCCATGCAGTACATTAATATAGCTTTTAAAGGAGGGGTGGTGCTAATAAACGTATTATTTCGTCGTCAGTTGTCCAAATTTGCTTCTGGCGATAGAAGTCTTGAACATTAAGAGTGGGATAGATCTGCAAAAAAGAAACACGATGATTCGAAGGTCTTACAATTAGTTAAAGCAGACGAATGAAATTTGCAGAGCTTACGATACAAATTGATACAAAGTTATGACAGTATCGAAACATTTGAAAGAAATCGGCAAAGTGAAAAAAAACTCCAAAAATGGAGTGAAACCCTCATGAACTGAAAATACTCCAAAAGTAGGTTTCTCATAAACTCAAAAAAACCCCAAAAGTGAGTTCCTCGTGAACTAAAAATAAAACCTAATCGAACGTCAAGTGATTCGCGATCGTTGGATGTTCGAGTTTATTATTACTCGATCGTCGCGACGATATTTCCACGATACAAGCCCAACTGTACCGATAGAATGGTTTGTATCGGTACTGAGGTCCTCCTCTCTAGTTTCTCTCGAGCCCGCGTAACGCGATTCACGGTTTGAATCGGACTAATTAAAGATATATCTTTCCAAATCAGTAGTAACTCGCCGCCCGGAGACAATCGTAATTGGTGCACCGTTCTATGCGAAGTCGCGAAAAAGGATGCGCTCGTTAAGCGAGACAATCGGTTCGATCGCAATTAACGTCGTATTAGTGATATACGTCGGTGTAAAAGTAACACCCATTCCGTCATTGTTCACGGGAACGGGCTCTGTGATCGGGAATTACCTTCATTTTTCGCGTAGATCACACATAGATCTCGATTGAATCGTTATCGTCACTTTTATTTTTCTTTCTTTGTTCTTTCATTGCCAGACTTTCATTCGGTGGATATTCGTAGTTACAAAATTGATTGGAAGAAACGAGTGTCTTAATAATAGTAATTCTTTAAGCATAAGAGTATAATTATTGTAAACTGCTAATTCATTATAATCGGACTAATTAGTAGCACTCTTCATTTAAACTTTACTAACAATATCGACCTTAGGAAAATGCTTTATGGTATTAACTCATGCCCAAGATGTAACTAACTTCATTGATAGTGTAACTTTATGACAGTAGCTATTGATGTTCCTCTTCTTCCAATAATTGAATCTACATAGACGATAATTAAACTCAAAACAGAAATTTAACAAAGATATTTGTAGAAGTTTTGTCCAATTCTGAAACAATTTAGGCCTCGATTGCACATGAATTTTTGATATTACAACACAGAAAGATCGAATTTGCATATGATTTGCAATATAGGTTTTAATTGGCCACGCTCGCGTGGCCTCGGGGCAAGAGAAAGACCAAACCGTAGATATCCGTCTGGGCGTGGAAACCAATGATCTCTGTTGTGCATTTCATTGTCCATCCAGTGTGGGTGTCAACGCCCCCATCAAACGGACAGAAAGTCCCTCGTTGGAAACCGATGGAGTTCTGCCCATTGAACGTTATAATTAGACGCGATCCCAGACTCGTAAATATGATCCTGCGATTCGAGCTGAAACGTCGATTTATTTACGAGCTACTGGGACTAACTGCGGAGGATGATGATTCTTAGGAACTGCGCTTACGTTAGTTTACAAAACAATTCAAATAACGGTTACGAATTAAATTTATTTCAGTATTGCTATTTTGTGTATACATATATTTCTTCAACACTTTTTCATGTGCGTAATTACTGTATTGTTAAAATCTATCGACACTATATTCTTGTCTTCAAACGTATTAGAATACCATATTTATTATGCAGGTCAACCTGAAAATGGTGTGAGAATATAGCCTCTTCAAAATCTGATTCACAATGCGATGAAAATAATCGAAATTTAAATAATCGAAAATTTACAGTACGTTCTTTATTAGTTTCAAAATTGACAATTCACGTAAAATATTCATACCATATCTTCACCGATACGATGTACCAAATCCTGTGGAGTTACCGATCATATTAAATAATTATAAAATAATAATCCAAAGAACAACTGCAAATCTCAAACGGATCTCAGATTCCACGTTCATTTTTTGATGGTTCTGTAACGATGTTGTACCGATTTCGAACCATCTTGTATAACATCTAAAAACGTCTTCGAATCAATTCCCTCCACATAGAGTGTATTTTATACTGAAGATTCTTAACATTTTTCCATAGAATCGAATACCAAGGTCTCGGGCCGAATAATCGATTCCCGTATCATCTCCACGGGAGAGCAAACGAATTAGCCGTGAAATTCCAGTACGAGGAGCTATTTACATATCTGGATGCTCGGTTGCGACTCCCACGCCACGCCTCGTGGCAAAGGCAAGCAACTTTCACGCTGATGAATAATAATCGCTAATAATGAAACGTCCACGATCGATCAGTGGACCACCGACGCCTGCACCTGTACCAGTCACGGTGGATCGGTTCGCGTTTTTTTTTTTTTTTTTTGAAATTCCAGGGGGATAAATGATGAGCCTCGCCGTCGCGTGTTTCGACATGACTATGTTGCAGCTGTATGTAGAAACATCCTTTAGTTGGAAAATTATACGGTGTGTACCGGTAAATGGTGTATTAACGTTCGTCCATTGCGTGGCCGCGGCAATTTAAGGTCGCAGATGCGAGACATTAAGACTTTCGGGCCCTTCAGGCCCCGTTATAGACCTACAATTATTGCTTTTGTTTTCTTCGTTGCCTGTTTTTCTCGGTGGCGCAATAATATATTGTTATTCATTTCGAAATTCGAAATACGTGTGAGGCAGCATTGCTGTTCCGTGTTCATTTCTAATGACCTAATGTAATGGAAGAGGATACACATACATGGGTCATTCTATTCTATATTAATTTCTAATTACCTAATCTAATAGAAGAGGATACACATATATGGGTCATTCTATTCTATATTCATTTCTAATGACCTAATCTAATAGAAGAGGATATACACATATGGGTCATTCTATATCAAATCGATCACTTTTTTCCCTCGATGTCTGGGATTTTGTTTAAAATAGACTATAGTCCACATGGAATTAGGGGGTGTTTAAGTCATCATTTTTCGAGGTTCCAATTTGTTTAGGAAATATAAGCCTTCCAATTTTGCGATTTTTGCCCATTTTTGTGCAAATGGATTGTACTTATGAATTTATATCTCCGAAACTATCATACTCATTTCGATCAGCCTTCCTGAATACATTTTTTTCAAGTCGAAAAATCATTTCTGTAACACTGAAAATTATAAAACTCGTACAAGAGTATCAAGCCTAAACATAAGTTTTTTGATAATGCTTAAGGGATAACTATCTCAATCCAATCGGATTACTCGAGATTATTTGGTATAATGAAAACGCTATCAGAAATTATAGAATTTCAGTAGAAACGTAATTTTTGTGTTATCTGTTTCTATTTTTATAAAAATGGATTTTCCAATATTTTTTTTAACCCAGAAGAACGGTTTATGCATATTATATTATAGTCAAACTGCCCTTCGCTTCATCTCTAACGTTGACCGTAATCCGTACGTCTCTCGCCACGCGTTGAAGTCATTCAAGCCAACGTTGTTAGCATAAATATCCACGTTCTTTCCATAGAAATCTGGGCCCTGTCATACATTTCTCCGTCCCGAGAATCCGGCGCCGTTAAAATGTGTTCGTCGGAAATCCATTTGCCTCGCGAGCAATGTTGCAGCATCATTTAACGCAACGTGTTAATTATCCACCTATAATAACGCGAAAAATGATCAAGACATCGATCCCCCCCTCACCCTCCTAGCGACTATACACACGGCGAGAATCGCCTGTCCTGTGCTCAGCCTGAAAGTCATGAATGCTAATTTCGCTCCTTTCGCGAGACGTTAATTTTACAACTTTTACAAAAACGATACGTGTCCATACAGCCAGCGTCATTACGACAAGCCCTGTTAAGATACTAATTTATTATCTGATAATTCATTCGGAACGTCGCGGTTCTTTCAACGACATGCCCGCCCAACGGCTGCTTCCGGCGACTTACCTGTCCGCTCACAAAAGTATTCCCCCAACGTTCCATCGTTCGCTAGGGGAAATTTAAACGACACCTCGCGGAAAAATTATTCTCTCTCCCCCCTACCCCCATCTCGTGTGTACAGGCGGTTTACGACAGTTTCATAGAAACTAATTAACTGCACGCGGACATGAACGTTCCAGGGTCTCTAACCTTCTTCTTGCAGGGATCTCGAAGTTTGATGGCTTGCATAAAAAATCCCGGCGGGTCGCTTCTCCTGGCGAACAATTATTCCGTCCTAGGTGTTTAAAACGCGCGAATAAACCGCCTTGCGAAATTCATTTGCATAGCCGGTGCCACACGGCGGCGTAAACCACCGGGAGCGAGCTGTGCCAACCGTAACCATCGCCGTGCGCTCGTCGTCGTATCGACCGGTAATTAAGTTAATTGCCTTCGTGGTGACTTAGTACTTCGCGGGCGTATTAAAGTCTCGCGCGGCGTAAAAGCGTCCAAGCTTCTAGCCGTGATTTTTCTCCGTCGGGAAGCCGAAACGACAGCCGATGATGGATGTAGACGGATGCCGGGGGCCCCTCTAATCGTGTGCTTTTCTTGTCGGTCCCCACCCAGCTGAACCTTTCGTTCGTTCGTGTGTTCGCTAATTAACCGATAGAAGAATCGGCGGAGCCGTCGTTGACGTTCGTCTCGACGTTTTTCCTATCCACCCCCCTGTTTTTATTTCCTTTTTCATTCCACCCGTCTTCGTATTCCTCGTCACCTTTCCTGCGGTGAATGACATTTAGTAGGGCCTATTAATTATCAGTGGACTGCGGATTTTTATGCAAAATGACATTTCTTAAAGTAATTTTTGAAAACAATGGCAGAGGTAGGAATTTCTTTCTTTTGTTAAATATCTTATTGGGTTTATTTCTTTGTTGTATTACGTAATGCCCTATTGGCTATAAACGCATAAAATCCGCGGTCTAATTATTAACAATCGAAACGTACCTTCGATGTAATAATTAATACACCCAATTCTGTTGTCACATGACCTTTTTATACAGGATTTTGATTTAACAGGAATTAGACACAAATTTTCTCTTTTTACACGATCTGTTTTGATTTAACACGATTGAACTAAATTCTAAGGGAAAAAAGTTTCGATCGAAGGTCTTGATCGAAGGTCTCCAAGTGGTCAGTATATTGAGTAATGGTTTTGTTAAACATAATCCTAATGAGAAACGAGCTGGGAGCCTTCTTAAATTTTCATAAACCAATATTATCCACCGTCGCTAATTACAAGACCCGGTCTCTTTAACCGGTCAGCGTTTACAAATTTCTAAAACAGAATATTACGATCCCTCGATCAGAGGCACCCCTGGTCATTAGAATATCACTTACAGCGTAATATCGGTACATTGTTCGTTAATCGACGATCATTTCCGCGATACGTTTCTCCGGGATTTTTTTAATAACCGGCCTGTCATGATGCAACTGCGCTCGGTCACGAAATCACCGGGAGAAATTCTTCGTCTGAACCGCCGTAGGATGATTGACTTCGTCGTGGAAGGATGGCCCATTACGTCGACATCGGCGCGGCGTAATTGCGCAGCGCCTGGGACCGTGGACCAACATAATCGCCCCCCCTCCCACTCCCTTCCCTTCGATTAATACACGATCGATTAATTAAGCCGGCGAACGGAATAGTCATCGTCCGCGCGATGAATAGAGATTTGTTATTCATCGACGAAGAAGGATGCCTGAAGCCGTGGGCCCCAACCGACGATACGGTGCGTGCAAACGCGCGAGTTCGCGGGTCCGGTCATTAATTATGATAATTGATTCGCACGGGCCTCTCGGTGTTCGGGACACGGGGCCGTACGAAATACCTGGCCAGGCTCCGTAGGTACATGCGTATCCGTGGGAGACACGGGGGTTCGAGATCCTCGCGGAGGCTGCATGAATTTTAATCTGGAGGGGAAGAGGAGGAGGGGGACTCGTCTTCCTCGGCGAACGAACTCGTTTCAGCTTCCTGACGCAACGGTGAAAAAGCTTCTTTATGGACAGGAATTATGAAGAAGTCAATTTGTCTTACCCGTTGGAGCAATTAATCCGTCATGATATAAGTCAGTCCATTGCACAGGATGCGATCGACGTTTTAGGTAACATTTGGATATATGAGAGATTTTTCATTTGCTCCATCTAATATTGTCGCGAAAGAATATGACCGTTCCACCGGCGTGACAGATCGAAAAGGAGTGGTACTCTTCAAAAAAATTTTAATAAATCAAACTCAGACCTAGTCACCTGATACAATTTCAAAGAACAATTTCCCAATTATTTCTAAAAAGTATTTTCAAACGATTAAGAAGTAAAATAACATGTAACAATATTTCAAATAATATCATTTGAGAAGTGCCCAGGTTTGCATTAAGACAGAACGTTTTCCGAGTCATCGTTTAATCGAAACGAAAATGATGCGGAAACCAAGCGAGGCCTAGGCCCTTTGAATGTATTCAATGCGCACGCAACCACGACGAGGAAAACGTTAGAGAGCTCCGCTCACGGCCGATTACTCGATCCACGAAGTGAATCAACGCTTTAATAAATGATCCTACCTATTATGAAGATGGACAGCGAGCGGATAGCTCGATAGCCTCGATCTTCCGGAAAAGGGAAAGTCGGCCTAGGCCGGATCGCGCTCGTACCACGGATTCTTCGCCGTTGGCCTCGGGGAACTACAAACGTGTCGCGTACCAACGATCAAATCGACGATTATACCGGAACACCGTGATTTTTTCTTTTTTTTTTTTTGTTCCCTCTACAGCCTATCACGCGGTTCGCCGCGTCCTTCCTCTCTTATGGAGAGAAATGCTACTGGCCCAAAGTATGGAATCGCGTCTGAATTACCGTGTTACCTTCGTTGTAACGATATCATTGTAAAACGAGGATCAAATCTTCTACGATCAACCTGTGTCCGCAATCGAATGTAATGGCCCAACAATTGTTTCGTAATAGCAACTTGTTACCTGACCAGGTGTATAATTTGTGTGTCACTACGTGATCATCAGTGTGTCCTTAATTAACTGTTGGGATGATAGGTTGTTTCTAATTTCTCGAGGATTATCTACATTTTCTAGTACCTACACTTGTTATTATTTATAATGTTTTTGAAATTTGCAACGCCCTTCACTATACTGTGTGGCATAACTATAAAGTCACCCGAAAATTTGCAATACTTATGTATTGTGGTTGAAGTAAAAACGAACCACTCTTTCTCTAGGGAATATAATCTATCCTTGTCTTAGGAAACATTATTTTTCAACACGATTTCACATTAGATAAAAACCACAGTACGTAAGAATTGAAAATTTCAGGGTGGTTTTATAGTTATTCCAAGCAGGGTATAATACTACATAAAGTTTCCTAGATACCTAAAACTTTCAGTAAATGATAAATGGTCATGCTGCGTTTGAGAGGCTACTTTTCTTTTAAAAAATGACGGAATAATACAAAGTTTTACAAAATTCATTTAATACGTAATTAAAGTCTCCCATGCAGTTATTACTACGTGAAACCAAGAAAATTGTAGGTGGTTCCAGTCCAGGAATAGTTTATACATTGCATAGTCTCTCAGACGCTACGTGTACTATCCTCCATTTTCCCAACTTAATCTGTCCCTTGGTGTCAAATTAACCCAATGGTAAAAATTAATACAATGTACATAGTGACAAATAGTTAAATTTACAAATTCTATAAAGTAAAAATCACGAAGCCTCAGTTAAATTTATCTACACATAACAGAAAGCGTCATTTTTTAAGAAAAAACTGTGCCAAATTAACACAAGGGACGGATGAGGGTTAACTCAAGAAACCTCAATTGCTTACAAATCATAGTTGCGTGTTTGCAAGTTGAAGTGAACATGGAAACCATAAAACCGAGCTGAACCTACAGAAATTTAAAGAAAAAAATATATATATAGTACGCCCAAAGAATCTAAAATGAAAATCGAAGATATATGGGGGTTGAAGTAAAGTAAAGTGTTTCAAGGGGGTTGAACCGATTCGATTTCACTTTCGGTGTGTTCCGTGTCAAGGCAGACGTTTCGTGTAATCGCTCGTACGTCACAGTCGAATAACAAGACAGGGTAATCGTCGCGGTCCGTGGCGGCGCACACGTAACGAGAAAAGGGGAATAGGGGGAAAAAAAAGGGCAGTCGCGTACACGTACTGACGATAAATTTACATAGCGATGTAATCGGCGAGGAACAAGTGACTGAACAAGAAGATTCTCTATCTGGATGCTAGGCAGTAAGGAAACACCTCGTTGGCGAAGACGATATGCACCGCCGCTAACGAGGCGAGGAGACCGTGATGGGGGACCGATTATAATCGTCGATATAGATATAACCGTTGGACGATAATCGACCAACCGGATAACGCGTGTCCCCCCTTACTCTAGGAATTTCAAACTCTCCGCCTGATCGCAACATCGGAATTTCGTTCTTCCGATTCGAGTTATTTAGCTGAGAAACGACGTGTTACTTTGGTATATCGATGTCGAGTGAACAGATGCTTATGTAGTTATTTAAGGTTACTTACCGAATGATTAATGTGTGTGGTTGGGGAGGAACAGCATGAATTGAAAGAATCTTTAGTATGTAATACTATGCGTCAGAGCACAACGAAATTATTTATCGGTGGAACGAAATATTGCATATCAAAGTGACGTCTATATCTGGCCTGCAGAGGCAGAGTATATTAAGTCACACTTTTCAAAGTTTACAGGAGAGCAAATCAAAGATGCAAAAATCTTGTAATCTTGGAACCTTTCGGTAAGAATTTAACGAGAAACAATCGCTCTTCGAATTACTGAATGGATTTAAGACAAATCTCGATACATATGTTGAAATAAGAAACATTGTACCTATTAAAGTGGTTCGAAACTGACTTTCTAGTCAATAAAACATCGTATTAATAAATGTATAAAAATTACATCTATGAAATTCAACGACATTTCGATTTATCATGCATCATTATTAGACTGCAGATTTTATACATATATAGCCTATAGGTCTCTGTGAAATACAATGAAGGACAAAACTTTTCTCCACATAGTCCCAATAACCATCCAATAACCTACATATCCTGGACTTTATTGTTTTTCAAAGTTGCTTATGCGGCAGTCTCTGCGTCTTTTTTGGAGTCGATTGTAACCTCTTCGGATTACCATAAAAACCGTCCACCTGTCATAAATTTCGCGGTTTTTCCAACAGTATAGTCCCAAATATTCTTTGTGATTTTAATTCCAAATGTTCTCTGTAATTTTACTAACATTTTCTGGATACTAATATGCTTCTTCCTTTATGTTACAGGTAAGTCTTTTGCTGGATATAGTGATGCTTGGAGGTGAAATACTGAGTGGTGAGTGTAAGAATGAAATATTAAAGGACTTCGTACAGTCGGTGCTATATTATTCTAGAAGTATATGAATAATAACGCCTGTAAACATAATGCACGTGTAAAAAATAGAAATAACGTTCGGTATACTATAATTGACCCTACGGTTAGATTGCGAGGGAGGATCGAGTTGTTAGAGAAGGATAGGTCAAAGTTCAAGGGAAAGCTAAATGTCTATTGTCAGACGCACTTTGAAACAATTTCGTAGAAGAAATATGTTTCCTTCGTGAAAATATGAAATCAGAGTCTTACATTTTTCTTCCTTACAGTTAGATTACTATTTGATAATAAATAGATAAATATTCGAGTAACTCGAGTAATTCGAATATTTCCGAGTTGAAAATTCATCTTCAAGTAAATCGAAATTTTACGAGTGCTCAAATATTCGAGCCGTTTGAGTTTTTCCTGTAGCTCGCACTTTTTTCAACCAGTTCGTCGATTTCAAGTCCCTTGAAAAATTCAAACACACAGAAAAATCACCGTGATTAGAAACAAACGTGATCGAATCATGATTCACATAGGCAAACGTTGCCACAAATCCTAATACAGTAATGTTTCGATGAGTGCGACATACTCGGGTCCACTTGAGAGCATTCGTGGCAAGGCGGAAATGTTTTGCAGCCCCTCATAAATTTGTTTTTTTTTTTCCCGAAACCGAACATCTTCTGTTTACTCTGTTTTGATTGGTTCCACAGGAGGACTCCCCCAGTGGTGGGAATAACGCCGTTGCTCGTGTCGCATTCATCGAGGAATTACTGTACACAGAATAACTCCTTAATACACTCGTTATGATTTTCCCCAGAAGCCAGTTGGAATTATTGTATCCGCGAGGCGAACAGGCGACCGGCGGGGAATCTCTAACAGACTCGTCGGCGATTATTAGCGGGCTCGCGTCCCGAGGCCCTATTGTTCCCTCGTTAGCGGGTCGTTGCGAAGAATTTGTGAACCCAGCGTGTCGGTTCTCACGTGCGGCCGAGCGAGCGTTACGAACAATCGTACGCGCGTGGAAACACACACGGGGGGCCCCAGGTGTAATGGGGACGAATCCTCCGTTGCGGCCTGGCAGAAACGACGAGCCGCACACGGGAACACTTCACAGCGGCCAATAACGCCTCCACTTGGTGGGATCGCTAAATAAGGCAGTCAGCCGGTCCAGTTCGCGAACGTGGGTCGTTCGGTGGTTTCCCCCGTGATTTTTCATCGGTCAGGATCGCGATAAAACCGAGAAAATTGCCTGCTCTTCCACCCGCTGTTGATATATATCCCCACATTGTTCGCGTTATTGTGGGAATTCGTTGTCGATCAAATCAATACGAAGTTATTAGGCCCAGTCGACGCGCGCACGGTGCCCATTATTACTTCCTTAGTGCCCCGAGAAATCGAGTGTACGAGGAGGCGAATAACGGGGTCCTTTAACTGTTCAGTTTGAAGTTTTTTCTATTTAATATTTCGAATTTGTACTGTTTGAACTGATACGGGGAGACAAATGGCTGTTTTAGGCGCGAGAATGTTTTAACTCGTTGCGCTGCGTGTATTTTTATACGCCTGTAAGTAGCCCACTCCAGGGATTTTTAAGTGATATATTTTTTAAATCACAATACTTCGGAAAAAATGCAACAATTTTTCTATTAGGTGATTATAGAAAGTAGAAGTAGCTATTTTCGTCTTGTTTACCAAATTTAATTACCAAACATAGTGTTGCAATATCTGTACAGTACACCATTATTAACACGATAATTACTCGCTCGTCATCACCCTTCTGTGTTGTCCACTTCGATTCATATTCTTCGATTTATATTCTGAGGCGATTATAAATAGTTCGAAAAACCGAAATTCTACAGAAGGAACGCCCTATGTACGTAAATTTTCTTTACACAACCATCGAGATCCCTTTCTCTAACCTTTCAAAGCTCCCAATGAAGAAATTCCTATTAATAATAATTACACCTGACGAAATCGAATCCGAGTGAAATGAATACATATCCGAGAAGATTATTCTCCCGGTTGTTGATTGATGATCGTTCCGCTATAAATAGAGGGTACCAATGAACGGGAACGTAACGTTTTCATCGTGAGAAAACACGGTTCCGTAAAGTGTCGCGGAAAATATTAACAATCGACGGGTGTCGTTCGTTGCGTAGGAATATTCTAGCGGTGCTCTAAATTTCCCTCCGAAATCGCGCTCATTAGAGCCCCGAGTGCAGGACGAACGACGATTCCACCTGTCCGCAACACGCGCAATTAGTCTTCCACTTAGACACACAGTGAGTATTTCATTCAGTGGCAGGCATCGAGAGCGGTATGGAAAGGCCTCTTGATCAATAGGCACTCAATTTGGTGTTCGGAACCGCTCGGAACCTTTCCAGCCTGTTCCCCGCCTAATTGACCATTACCGGACCGCGAACTATGATTGCGTATATTCAAGGAAAATGCACGCCATTATGCCCAATTTATCATTCCTGGGGAATAGAGGGAATTGGGAATCAATTAGAGTAATGCCAGACCGGCCACGAGTTCCGTCGCTCCTCCGCTGTACAAAGTCAAATTAACCCCTTATGTTCCCATTAATATCGGCGGGGCGATTATTCATCGCCGCGCGGCTCGTTCAGCGAAACCGAATCGTCTCGTTTAATCTTCCCCGTTCGCTACCTTTCGACTTTTCCAGTCGATTAGTGAACACGTTGCCGATGCTATTTGTAATTCATTACGCAGGAAAGCACGTTGTAACCGTGTTATGCGATACATACGTTCACGAATCTTAGAATTTCTTTGTCTGATACTGACATAACTGTGTATTGTGAAAGTGAAAATATAATTGTTCATGGGGTTGTTCTTCGAGTTACAAATCAAAATTACGTAGCCAATTGATCGTTGAAATATCATTCCATTATTGGTGATATAGGATGTGCCATAAAACGCTTGTCAAAAATGTTGTTGAATATTTCTGTTTCCTTTTTTTGTTTGTCTGTTGAAAGCAGATGCTTGTGTACAGTGTGAAAATTAGAGGTGTGTTTCATGAACGGATTATTTTCCAATTCCATTGACACTTTATAAAACATATTGACTTAGTCTTCAGGTGTAAAAGTCTGATTGAGAAATTAATGTCTAATGATCACACTGTCAATCTATCGACTATCCGATACAATTCGGGATCGAGGGATCACATATACTCGGTAGTGATGGACCGCCCGGTTTGTCTCACCTATGATGCCTTGTAAAGTTATTTAAAAATTAATAATGAAAACTTTGATTAATTAGTAATAAAAATCTTTAAATTACTTTCATAATATTCAATTATTTAATTTGTAATAATTGTAGTTATTTTAATTTAAAATGTTTTTTAATTTGTTCCAAATTTAGAAATATTAACAATTATTCTGGGAAAAAGTAAATAAATGCTCAGTAATTATAATTATATATATACAACTTTTTCTTGATAAATCAAACAATTTTGTCGACGAAAATAATTCTTACAGATCAATCTAATGAAGGAATATAACTTTTATAAATCTGGTCCTTCTAACCCATAGTAATCATAGAGAGATAGGGACCATAACCCAAAATTTTCTTTCCTTTATTCAGCCACTATTTATAAAGATATTCGGTTATACTAATTACACCTGCTATAAAAGATCATCCACTACACAAACCACTCAGTACGAATATTTATTATTTCTAAAATATTAAATTTTCGAACATTTTTAAAAACCTATTCTCCATCTCTCCCGTGACTTACCCCATGAATTACGAGTGTATCATATCCACCGAGAAATCGCGCGGTTGAAGATAGCCCGTGTGTCAATATCGAGCCAGCAAGATGAATTAACGAACTCTAAACAGTCGGAGTCGACAGTTAGCATTATTTGCTACGTGTAAGCGAGTGGTCGGCAATGGCGGTGGCAGGTCTGCGGTCGCGCGGTGCCCGTTGTGCAGACGCGCGGCGCTTTATGAAGCCGTTGCAAGTTCGCCGCGGGGGGTTCGAGGCAGCGAGGCGTGTTGCTTGCCAGCATAAATTACGCGCGATTTTGCATTTACACTGAAAACCAAGCCGCGCGCGCCCGCGGATCCTCGTAATCCCAATGGAAACTGATATTTATTGTGGGCTCGCCGACAATAATATTAAACATTCGAGTGGTCCGACCGCAGTTATTACCCCGCCGCGATTAGGCGAACACCGTTGGCAATCAGCGACGCGTCTTCGACACGATTGACACGGAACGACAAGGTACAAGCTGGTTACGCGTGCGCTGCTGGCAAGTTCGAAATTACCAATGTGTGTGTGTGTGTGTTCGTCTCCCGTCGCTTGCGGAGACAGGTTAAACGGTTCGAGAAATTAACGTGCGAAGATTTGTTGACTGGGATGATTTTCCGTTGGGCCCGGTGGCTATTTATAAAGACCCTTCGACTGGATGGATTCTATTAGGCCTTATAGTTACGTTTGTTCGTAATGAAACGATAATAAGAAGGTCGGAAAACTAATTGCAAATACAGACTCCTCTCGATTATCGTCGTAATGATCTACACCAGCGGTGGGCAAAGTTGGCTCCCGGGAGCTAAAATTTGTCCCCACCATCGTCCACCATGGAGTGACACAGACAAGAGTCTGGGCTTCTTTGTTTTTACAAGGGCACATGGTGCGAAAGAAAGGTTGGAAGGGGAAACAGGCGCGTTAAGTGCCCCTACGCTGTCCAGCGCTGCTCTACACGATTATTGTCGAGGCGTTATTCCCACTACTGGGGTGGGGGGACGTGGAACCAGTCAAGCGCATACTTTATTGCCCATCCACTATTGTTGCTCGGGCTTCGGGCAAAAAACGAATTTACGAGGGTCTGAAGCATTTTTCCTTATAAGATTATTGTCCTGGCGCGGACCCGAGTTCGAGACGATAATCAAGAGGAGTCTGTAATATAAAAATTTCCAAATGTAGTTTTTGTACTCGTGCGTGTAATCTTTGAAGTTGAAGAGGAGTTTGTATGTCGTTTGCAGTAATCGGATGAACGGGGCATTAACAACAGCCGCTGATGTATGCACAGTGATCTTGTGTACAGACAATTAACATCAGTGCAAAATAAATAGAAACAGTATTCGATTAACAGTAAATGGGAACGTATGAGAAATATGGTGGGATTAGTTTTGTGTGCATACAGTCGTCTTGGAAAGTAAGTGAGCCGACCAACCGTATTTAATGTAATAGTTAGTCAAAATTCGGCTGAAATAAACGCTGAACAGGCTAGTGAATCTCCATTAACATTTTGAGGATTGGAAGCCTATGTTTAGACTCCAGAGGGGGTCGCTTATTTTTCGTAGTAGAACACTATGGACGAATACATAAAAGTTCTAACTCGAAAATATAAAAAGTTATTATTATATTTCACATTAAAGGTTAATACTACACTCCATAATAGGTGCAAAGTACTCTGTTTTTATCGTTTGCTTCGGTGTTTCATTTATTTTTCATTATTTCATTAAAAAAATCTTCCTGATGTTCCGAAAACATGTACACTCGCTAAATAACACGGCAGAGAAGCGATTGTTAATAGTTTATTATTATTTCGTAACAACAACAAACCCGCAGATCCACTAATCCGCTCGTAATTAGATCACTTATCCACGAGAGTCTAATAGACCACGATTTTCCATCTAAGCAAACATCACGAAAGATTACAAAATTTAACATCCGTATATAATATCAAGAAAGAATTCTACTGTTTCTTCCGTCTTCTTTTTTTCTCGCCACGCGATCCATCAAGCGAAACCGAGAGTTCAGATCAGAGTCAAGTATCCTGTACCAGGGGGTGTGGTTCTTTTGCTGAATCCTTTCTAATTATTACAAGCTCCTCTTCGTCCGCTGTGCACACGAATACCCCTAATAATTCAACCCCCTGAACAATTTGATCCTCATCGTCCGCGATACTTCGACCCAGCACACGACGATCCATCGACGTTCCTCCCCCCAGAACGCACTCCCGCGGCGTCGCTTGATGAATCGCCAAGAATCCGTGGGCCAAGGATGGATCTTTCTTCGACCCCGATCGAGGCCGTGGAACGTAAAACCCGATCGCGGAATTAATGCCCGTGCATCAATTCGCGCTAAGCGATCATGAATCTGACTGATCCTCATCAGGAGACGATCGATGTGGCCAGAAGGGTGGGAGAAGTTCGAGAGTGTCCGAGGTACTGAACCGAAAAAAAAAAAATCAATCGTTGTCTAAATCACGTAGAGGGAGAGAACCGGTACTAGGTGACCTCCCTCGATCAGCTCTCTGTACGCGACTTGAACGCGACCGGCCGAGAAATTAATAGCCCGGTATTAATTCTTACCGATTCCACCGCGAAATGACTGGTTGCTTGATTCCATCAATCTAGGGGAGTTAATAACAGGGGTTCTTGGGTTCATTTAGTGCACGCGGGTTAAATCGTGTGTGTCGCGAGATGATGCGATGGGCGGTTTGCGTTTAGGATAAACTGATACCGTCAAGGTATCGATACTTTTACTCGTAACTTGTATCGAAAAAAGTATTAATATCTACTTAGTATCACATCAAAAGTATCGATACCTACTTGTATCGAAGGAAAATATATTTTAATATACTGTAACCAGAGTTAAGCGGAATTTTATTCGAATAATACATAGTGAAAAGCTTTAGTATCTAAAGGTACCATCCTGGGCTTTAAACGGTTAATGATATTAAATAATTAGTTGAGAAATGTCGACTCATTCAGGAAGAAGTATTATTTTGTTATAAAAATTGGAATTCCCAAGTGTAGACGATTAAAAATGACGAAGTACTTCAATAACGAAGTGTCCAAATACTTATGAACGGGGGTGTATATACCTTATATAGTTTTATATAACACGAATTAGCATAACACGGTACTATTTAGGAACCTAACCACCACGTTATACGATGCTTACCTGTACCAAACCAATCGAGATTCCGTCATTTCATCTTGAACTTCGTACAAATTCAAACATCTACCACCACAATGCAAAAATCGATCGATAAAAACCGCTAGAACAAATCCGCCAGACCCCGGAGAAATAGGAGGGAAAAAACCAGCAAAACACCTTCGGCAAGTCCAACGTTTAAAAAATCACCTTGAACGTTCCCTCATTCCCAAGCGAATTCAACGCATATTCAACTCCCCTACACAGAGAATCTTTCTCGGAAACCAGCCTGAATCGTTACCATAAAACTCCCCAGGAATTGGGAAACGTTGTACTCGGTTCCACGTTTTCCGTGGCGCGAGCTCGTAGAAAATTCATTCAAGGAAGCTGCCCGGCGAAGATATACGTCAAGATTCGCGTAGGGGTTTCAGGGAAATCCTCCAACGGAGCTCCGATTGTCGTTAGTCGTATGCCTGGGCTCTGTCGGCGACGGCGGCGGCAGCAGCCGATTCACGTACCATACGTATACAGGTAGGTGCGCCGTGTGCACAAAGCAACGCTCGCGAGCGCACCGGCTATGTTACCCGGTGCATGCTCCTATATAATGGAATAGTTCGTGGCGAGCGATTTATCGCGACTATTTCCATGTCGCCGTTCCACGGATACCGCTTCGTCCCCGGTCAACGCTGCGCTTCTCCGCTTGTGCAACGGGCGAGGATCTTTTATCGCGGGGAAGAGGGAGGGGGGGGGGTGGAGGAACTCCAGTGCATCGTGTATCAATGAGGTCGCCGTTCGGAGGACCGCGATCCGGCTTCTTATAATTCTCTGATGCTTTTGCTCCTCCTCGACGATAAAGGCACGGCTACACACGTGTTACAGTGAGCAGAAACACGCGCAGCCAAAATCCTGTATAAAGGCCAATTTATACACATCCGGGCCGTGTCCGTTCCGTGTCCGACCCGGGCGATCGAATTTTGTCGGTGTCATGAATGGCGACGGACACGGCCCGGATGGGTATAAACTGGTGCATATAAAAATACGGTAACCAATTCGGGTCCGGGGTGCGGATCGGACACGGAACGGACACGGAACGGATGAATATAAACTGCTGCATATAAAAATACGGTAACCAATTCGGATCTGGGGTACGGATCGGACACAGGACGGATGAGTATAAACTGCTGCATGTATAAATACGGTAACCAATTCGAGTCCGGGGCACAGATCGGACACGGAACGGACACGACCCGGATGTGTATAAATGCGCCTTAATTCGGGCCTTCCTTGCGCGTTGAACCATTAAAATCGACTATTTCAAGAGCGTTTTTTATTATAGCTATTTCAAGACCCTCCCAGTATGTCTAGATCTCCGAGCCTGGAAGTTTCACGACCAATTTCTGATCACCCAGTATAAACACGTAATCGCTTCCCGACGCACGCCGGGGGGACAGGTACAAAGATTCCGTGGCGATGCATCGCGCATTAATCGCATCGTACTGCACGAGGTCTTTTGTCTCCGGCGTCTACATCGACTCCTACGCGAACAACGGTGGATTACGTTGCACACATCCTCTGCTTCCCCTGAAGAAGTCGAGCGCGCGCGGTACGGCTCTCCGCGGTGTGTGCTGCACACGTGTATATACAGGGTGTCCGAGCTAACAGTGTACACTCCGTTATTTCCTAAATTAATTGAAATACTAGGAACCTGTTAACATAAAATTGAATGACACGAAGAGGCTAATTCACTGGATAAGGCAAATTTTTTTAAACATTATTATTCGAAGAGATATAAAGGTCAAGTTGAATTTTTTAAATGGAATTATATATTTTTCTTCAGATCACTTGATAGTGTGTTTGAAGACAAATTCAGTAACCCTTAATATATGTACCCTTTTTCAGACAGTTTTCGAAATATCGCGCTTACAAATTTACTGATTTTCAACGGAAGAAAACCTGCTCGAATAAGAAGCACCGGAGTTGGTCTTGTTAACGCCTCAAGTGCCACGTAAATCAAGAAACATGTAAGCGCAATATCTCGAAACTATTTGAAACAGTGTATAGTATTAAATTAAAGGTTACTGAATTCGTCTTGAAACGAACTACAGTAAATTCTTGATGAGTGTTCGAAGGCTCCTCGGCACTGAACATTAAATATTTCATAAACTAATTACTAGACTGTAGATTTTTTTGCAAATTCAGACATTTGTATATTAATTTACCGAATTGAAATTATATCAAAGATTTGTTTCCTATATTAAAGATTTTGTTACGTCCAAAGTAAAATAGAATTTATACTATCTTTTCTCAACATTTTTACTGTGTTATATTCTGCATATTCACATTTATGATAAATGCATAAAATCCGCAGTCCACTAATGACCATATGCGACTGAAAGAAATATCATTAGCTTCAGAATTCCAAGTTATATCACTGTGTTAAATATCATTAAAAAACGGCGTTACACCTGGGGCCAGAGGAGCCTTTGAACATTCATCAAAGATTTAGTGTATCAAGTGATCTAAAAAAATATATAATTTTATTTAAAAAAAAACTTGACCTTTGTATCTCTTAAAATAATAATGTTAACAAAAATTCGTCCCAGCCCGTTAGTTAGCCCCTTCGTGCCAAGGAATTTTATAAATAATAATATTTATTTATGAACGGGTTATGAACCCTTTGGTACCATATACAAGTATGGAAGTCCAGAGGACAAACGAAAAGTTTAGATATACAATTTTGCGTAAAGATATACCAGAGTTTACACAGACATTATAGTAACTGTACAGAAAGTTTAATAAAATTTAACAAAAGCTCCATCGAACTCTATGAAGAATTACAAAAATAGATATCAAGAAAAGAAACAAAAGTATTTACAAGACTATACAGAAAGTTATGATTTTTTAGAAATAAATTCGTAGTTATCGAAAAAATAACAACTGAATAGAATGCAAGAACACAGGAAGAACTACAAAATAATATATAAAATTACCAGTAAAAGATAAGAATACACCAGAATCAAAGTTATGTGTCGTGTATAACGGATAATACCGATTCTTTAAATTTTGTACATGCACAGTTTTCCAATATTTTAAATAGTTAACGAAATAACAGACTGTACACTGTTCGCGCGGACACCCTGTATGTATATATATCGGTGAAGGTGCACTTGAAGGAGAGTGGGTCGAGCCCACGGGGACGAGAAGAGTTGTCGGAGGAAAGGTGAACCTAGGCGGGCTTCACCCGAGGTCGTGGCCGTGCATATTCCAATCCTAACGACGTCTCTCCGCTCTTCCAGGAGATCTGGGGGCCCCCGCTTATTGCTCGTAAATTGCGCGTGGCTCCCGACCCGCTTTCTCGTTACTTCTAATGTGACCTCCGCGATGTATGTAGATTGCCACGTCGGTTCTTTCGCCCATCCACCCCCTCCTCCTCCCCTTCGCCTTATCCTAGACCACGACGTCCACGACGACGACGACGACGACGACGACGACGACGACGACGATCACCTGCGCCTTGTGAATTCCATCCTTCGACCGGACCGCATGATCGATGAATAAGCAGAATTTCATCGGACAACCCGGCGCGCTCGAGTCGATCATTACCTTGGCACGAGGAGGAAGAAAAAAGGCAGCGAGCTTTCATTGCGTTTCCCCGTTTAAAACGGCAATTAAGACGATCCACGCGAGCTAAACTAACGAACCAGGGGTAGGGAAACAGAAAAAAAAAAAAAATTGAAAGACTGATGCGCCGGGAGTTCGACGGCTTTCTGCTAATGTCCCGTGTAAATCGGAGTTGTAGCAGTATGTTGATACACCGGTGGAAGTAGTAATTATCATGGACAGAAAGTTATAATTTCCTAGGAGTTTCGAGAAATCTTGGTGTATAGTGGAGGGATGCTGTGTGAAATCTGACGTGTCTTCCGAGATAGTCGAGCTATGGGGATCTGGGTCGAACGTAACAACTTGTCTTCTTGAGTTTTTAACTTCTAAATTGTGTAGAGTTTTTGTAAAAACTAGCACACGATGACATGACTTAATTATTGGACAACATTATCGAACCTAAACACCGTTGAATATATTACACCAGTTTTTTTTTAAATAGTACTTCCTTTAAAATTACCTGTTTGTAACTTTCATCCCTACCCCTAGGGACAATTGTATCACCGCATCTAATTTGAAGGAAACCCAATTGATAGAATAAATGCTTGTAAATAATATTTTTAGTTATTTTATAGGTAGATATAGACATAAATATAATAATAATAGTAATAATGATTAATTAACGGGATAAATACCCTTTAGTACAGAGTTATTACAATAAGAGAAGGACGTACATAAAAATGGAAATAAATGATATAGTTAAAATTAATTATTGACAATGCGAAGAAACGAATTCTGTAATGCTGGCGGAGAGTGATTAAACATGTTGACAGAGTCACAGAATTCGTTGGCCAATCTCTGAGCACGATCGAAACAACCAAGTTGGCCATATTGAGTACGTGAGTGAGTTTTGATATAAAATAGGTTGTGATTACGAGAGCTTCGAGGTGGTACGTGAAAATTTAACAGTTCTATAATCTCCGAGCAATAAAAGAATATAAATATAATACAGCATAAAATAGATTCAGAGGATTTTACGAAATTGAAACAAGAAAGTACATAATTTAAAGAGATAATACAAACTTACTTTTTGGTATATTATTTCAATAGGATAGTCGTATTAGGAAAACCGCTTACTGCTGCGTGTTAGCGACAACGTAAATGGAGGGCAGTTGAAATTTGTGTATAAAAATGGAAAGAGGCGATTGTTAGTCGATTGGATTTTGTTTTATAACAATTGTAACATTCTTCCGTGTTGCGTTAGTCCCGAAACTCCCCTACTCGATAAGAGCTGTGTGTGGATTTTAATCTGAAGGGACACTTTTATTCCTCGTAAAATGCAACTTGGGGATCGCGAAATGGTCCCCGATAGAGATAAAGGGACCGTGAACGTTTCACGGTTCGGACCAAAGCGTTTTCGATATGGGAAATTGAGTTGTATGCGTGTTCGTTACGAGCAAGTGGACTGCCTTTTGGCCCGCGATAATCGACGAGCAAATTAGGACGACGATTACTTTCGATGACGGCCAATGACTGTCCCGAGGCAACGGCTTTTACAAGACTGTTACCGTGCACGCGCGCGAGCACACAGCCGTGCCCCCGAGAGCCACGGTGAACGCGGAGGATGTCTGTTTGATTTTAATTAACATTAATTTGCATAATAGTCGAGGTTAGTCCCCGAGCCGCTCCGAGCGGGCCGAGCCTCGACGCGCCGCGTTGCGTCACGTCGCCGTCGGCCGATTCTTTTCCGCGATGGAACCGGTCACGGGCTTTGGGATATTCCAGTGCTGATGATATGTAACAATTTCTGATGTGAATTCAGTGGCTATCAGTGTAGTGAAAATAATGTATTTTTTTTTTAATAGTTTCTGTCAACAGTTTACTAATACATGTATTGTTTGTTATAGCATTTTATATTTTATGTTGAGAATAGTTTTATTTGCGTATATTTATTATAATGCTCTGTTAGATTCCAAGAAAATGTTTTTTTTTAATAGTTTCTGTCAATAGTTTACTAATATATGTATTGTGTGTTGTATCATTTTATATTTTATGTTGAGAATAGTTTTATTTGCGTATATGTATTATAATGCTCGGTTAGATTCCAAGAAAATGTTTTTTCTCTGTACTATTTTCTCTTATATTTTCCACACCTTAAAAAATATCGGTAAATTACTAGTAAACCGGTTTTGATTGGAAATTTTACCGAATTACTGATAATTGGAAGAGTCGATAAATTTACAAACACTTGTCAGTGGTAAACAGTATCGTAAAAACAGTATAGACATTCTTTATATAGTGTAGATATATAAAAAAATGTCTAACAATCAAACTTAATTTGGATTACAGAGGGTTAATAAAACAATCGACTTAAATTATCGGATGAGTAACTGAAATCTGTAAAGGAATCATCGCATCGTTTCGTTGCAACTGAAATATGTCGAGAAAACAAGATTCTTACAGTACCGTTATAACCTAAACGCATAAATTTCATTAAAGTTTTCGGGAAGGTAGTACCGATCTTCGTAAATAACTGGATTATCCGACGAACCAAGGAACATGAATTTCCCCATTTCGAATCACACCTTCCTCGATCGATCCTGATGTCGAAACCTTGATATATCGCCGTTAAATCCCAAATGCCTTGCTCCCGATCATTCGAAAGGAGGTAGGGGGATTTCCACTCGTAAAGACGCATTCAAGTAATTGCGAAACGCGACCGTGCCCGTCCATCGGGGGCCAGAGTGCCCAGGCGGACTTGCCTTATGCATATTCACGAGCGATGCCCGATGAAAAGTTTACCGAATAGCGTTAAAGCACACCGTGTGCTAGGTGTCCGGCACACGGAGCACTCTATGAATTCTCACGGAGACTCGGTTCGAAAGTAACCACCGATCCCAATGGCTGGCGGACCAGTGGTGCCAGCCGCGAATGAAATCAATGGAGCTAAAGTGTTCTTCGGGGCTTGCGAAATCGGCTCGAACTGCAACGGGCACGTTACGGATGTAAATACGAAGACAGCAAAAAAAAAAAAAGCAGAGACGTACGTGTCTCGTTTGCAGCTTGAACGTTTACTAAACAGATCTCCTTGGACTTTGCTTCTAGGGAAGTAGCACACATCTGGTTTTGTTGATTTTACAGAATATATGTCATTTTGCTGAAGTCTGGTTTCACAGATTTTTAATTATTGTAGAGTAGTTTATGGAAGATGCTGGGGAAAGAGAAACGCAATGTGGGTCAATTTTGCTATGAATCGTTGCGGCTGTCGGGCAGCTTATAATCGACGATTGGATCCTCCAAATACATAGATGTTTGATGTTTTACAAGATTCCCTGTGCAGACATCTTTATAGAATTATTGACTATCAATTCAGTAGAAATCGAAAAGACACGATAGTAGAAGAGACTGAAAGAACTGGAAGGAAACCAAGGCCCTAACATCATTCGATCGAAGAATTTTAACTTTTCAACATATAAAAAAAAAAAGAATAATACGAAACATTGTAATTTAGTAGGCCTTCCAGAAAGTTCTGCCCGTTTTTGAATTCGAAGAAAATAATACATTTTCAGTACATTTATTATAGAACCCACAAATTACAATCACCCTGGGAAAAGATCATTAATAACGATAGGAGTTATATTATTCGGTAAATCTTAATAAATGTGTTAAAAACGTATTATTTTCTTCTAATTCAAAAACGAACAGAACTTTCCGGTAAACCTAATATACTAACGCTATAGATTTAATCTTCGCTGTTATCTAGTGAAACCATTCGTTCAGGTAATAAGTTTCTGTAAAATTCCCATTTTGTATACCAAAAAGGAGACCTAATCCCTAACGTTCATTGGATCTAAGAATCTCAACTTTTCAACACATTTATAAAATTCGACCAGAATGAAACGAAACATTGTAATTTACATATAACGCCATAGATTTCATCTTCTATATTAATAAGTACCCGTTAAATTCCCATTCACACAAATTACCCCATCAAACTACGAATTTCCATAGACAATTCGTAATCGCTAGTCAGTATCTTGAGAACTCCAAACACGATCCGCTACGTCTACATCTGTATCCGTGTCGATCGAATCCACGTCGCTCTTCCTAGGAGCGTCAGATCGCGAGGATTTAAAATCCCTCTGTTCGTCTTCAAGGACTCTGTCGGGTAACGTGTGTCGAACGTTCTCTCTCTCCCTCTTTCCACTCACCCGCGATGAAAATCGAGCACGGATACATCTCCCCATTTTCATCCCAGAAACCATTCCCATATATCATTGCCTGGGGACGGGGGAACGACTACGGTTGCGGCCATGTATACGTTGCGTTCCCCATGTTTTGAAACGTTCCTCTCCCGGCGAGCCTTTTGCCTCGCTCTGCCACGAAACGATGGGGCCTTTCTGCATATCAACGAGCTATTGGCAAATCTGCCAAGAACGAGGAGTAGTGAGAGAGAGAGAGAAAGAGAGAGACAGATGACAGTCTGGTGGGAGAGGTGGACCGACACGGTGGTAGCGGCAAGATCGCCAGGCTGTTTCGGGACAAAAATGGAACGACGAAGACCTCAACCGCTCTCTTTCCGCGCGATTACCTTTCACGAGGTGTCCGAGAGACCGCGGAACAACGTAAAGGATGCTGAGGTAATTTCAGTCGGAACCGAGTACACGATGACTCACGCGACCGAGGTTTACGAGATCGTTCGTCACCGCTGAAAAAGACATCTTGTTGTTCGTATGTTTCGATTCTCTGCGGTTCTGTTTTGTCGGCAGGTTGGGAAATATCTGGGGACACGAATGACCTGTTGGGGTAATGCAATCGACATCCCTGTTTAGCCTATTTCCTGCTACCCTGTTTGAGTTACTCTTGGGACAGGTGTACGCATTGGCGCCTTCGAATTGTTGTGACGATTCGGTGGCAACTGTCTGAAGTTTGTTACAAGGTAAATGAATAGGGAGAAGGGAAGGAAAAAGAATTTGAGTTGTACTTAAAATAGTAGTACACTCTTAGCATTCTTTTTACCTATAGTAAGCGTCAGGATTGTCCACGTCGTTTGAAGAGTACAGGGGAAAAAGGATGAGTGGTCAATTGATGTTATGTTGACCGAAATAAACATTCAGGACCTATAGTTACTTAATCATAAGAATATTGATATTGCAAATGTTGGAAGCAAAGCACTGGTATCCTAATCATTTTTCATTTATCAAGAACACTGATGCACAAAGAAAGAGCATACCTACCTTGCGACTGGTTAGTTAAAACTTAACGAAGTAAAGGGATTGGACTATGTCGGCAGAATATTAAAATCAAGCAAAAGGGTCTTTACTCTTAACTGTAGGTTGAGTATCACTGCGAATGCTCCACTTTCCGTCTCTCTTCAGCCGCCTTCGCGTGGACGGACTCTTCCAGTGGATTACGTATGGACACGCATATACCAGGGGGGATGGTAATATGCCCGCCTCAACTCTTTCGCGCCGTGCTCCTAAAGAGACTCTCACTTCAGACCGTAATTTTTCTATCGCACTGCGTACAGAATACGATGAAACGCGAACAGTGAGGCAACAATACCATTGAACAATGGGGTACCCGTAAGAATTTATAGTGTTTCAAAGACTCCTATAATAATTCAATTTGTTTAGGGTCTATATGGTTCTCCACAAATGTGAGATTCATTTCGAAAATTTCATGGTGGGATATGGGAATTTTGCATGACTTGGTTGGAAAAAAGGAAGTTGAACGATACCTGTATTTGTAATTTAATGTGTGTATTAATGGAAAGTTAAATGCAGAAGTCCTATATATTAGAGGAGAGTCTCCTATATTGTATCACTTAAGATATTTTACGTTATACTATTTCCCCATTTGGCATTTATTTGCACGGAAGTTAGCATTGAACAGTGTAACTTGATGTTTAAGACACCTGCTATTAGATGTTTAACCTTTTGTCAAGAACAGATTAATTGTTTATAAATCACCTTATGACGTGGAGTAAAAGGTACGATTTAAGCACCCTGTTTCCTAAATCGTACATCCTTTAAAAGTATTAAATTTACGAAAGGAAATAATGAATGAAATTTAATTGAGAAAATGAATCATTCATTAATACATATTTATACATATTTAGAACAAATAACAAAACATCCCAAATATACTAATTAAGAAATAGTACATTAAATTATACTTTATCGGTAAGCACTAAATCACCAAAGACAATTTATACTTCTTATTGATCATTTATTTCAAATTTTTATCATCTTTTATACAGAAATTATATTTAAAATCAGTACGCTATAGGCAATTCTGGCCCTACCCACGTTACTTCTCCGTGACGTAATAAATTCGTCATCCAGATTCCCATACGCTCATAGTTACGTGTTCTGCGCATCCCTCCTGTCGTCTTTTTCAGACATTCATATTTTCAAAGATGTTCAGGAAGTCAGATTTCTAACTGCTGCCGTCTCGTTTACACTTCACCCCTTCTTACAGTAACTCCATTAACCGTGTATCGTCTTCCCGCGAGAAAGGTAGTACAGGAACCAAAAAGAACGGACGCCCGGCATCGGGAAAAAGGACGAGCAGGATGATGGACAGCGGATGGTTCGTGGGAAGCTATCCGTCGCGCGAACAGCAAGAAAACAAGCGTTTAGATAATGGATCCATTGTTCGAGCGCAATCATCGCGACCGAAACACAAACGTTACCGAGAGATGGTCCGGGATGGTGGGTTAATCAGAACTCAGGTGGGCACATAGATACCAGAGAGAGACTCCTCTGGAAAAAGTATCATTGGAAAGGATTATTCCTATAAACGGCATTTCTGTTTTCTACGTGGACACGAACTGCCTCAACGCGCGCGCCCGTAAGATCCTTTCCCGAGGACCTGCGCAAGCTCTTTGCAATCCCGTCCCCGTACTTTTCTTCTGCGCGATCGCCATTCGTCACGATCGTAAACTGTCTCCCTCCGCTGATGTAATGGACGTGGATTGACAAATCGTGTCTAGGGAATCGCGCTGTTCTATACACGTTACGGTGTTCCCAGTAAAGCTAGCCGGGGGCTCGTCGAACGATCCGTAGGAATTAATAATTTTCGCGGTCTTCCGTTCCATGGACGGTAAATTGATACCAATTAAGAATAAACTGATGATTTTTCTTCTTTTCGTCCCGATAATCGCGACTCGGTGGTCGCGAACGACCGTGAACGATCGTGAAAGTTGCGCGTGTCGCACAGTGGTCCAGAATGGAAATTACTTAGCTGAAGCAATGAAACATTTGGAAACTTACAAATTTTATTCGAATAGAAATAGACAAACGGAGAAATTTTCTATCGGTTTTAGGGACCCTCTTCGATGATTCGGCATTATTTAGTCAAAGGTATTCTCAACATCTTCCATGGAAATTGGAATTTAGGTTTTGTTTTTGGCTGAAGTTGATAATGAACAGTATAACTGAACTCCAGAGTCAGAGTACGTTTAGTCACACTTGTCAAGCTTTAGAGGAGAGCAAATCAAAGGTGCAAACATTTTGTAACCTGGTAACCGTTCGGTAAGAATTCAACGAGAAAGAATTGCTACCTTCAAACTACTGAATGGACTTAAAAGAAATCTCGATATATTGAAATGGTGAACATTATACTAAGCCTCCTATGCGATGGACTTGACACTGTTCAGCCCGGAATAAGATACGGACTTCATATTATTTTTATACTATTGTATTAAAAACTAGAACGAAATAATTTTCGCCAACCAAAAAGGTGAAGAATTTAATACAAGAAACATGTAAAATGTCATTTTTTTTCAAAAGTGAACTGAATACACTTTGGCCCTGGGGTCCGGATATTGATAGAGATCAATAATGCACGGAAAAAATCTTCCATGATTAATAATAAGTTGGTGTGTATCTTTCGGAAGGTAATAAAAATTTGATTTTGACCATTCGAGCCGCTGACCACCCGGATATTCAGGCGCAAGATCTTCATCGAAGAGAACGTCCGGGTATCGTGATCGGATTTTCTCTTTTTTTGCGCTCGATTCGCTGGATGGAACACGACTTCGTCGTCAGGTTTCACTAAAGCAATCGACCGGGCAGGCACGTTCGCAAATCCTGGGATTAATTCGCCACTTCGCACCTCAGCGCGTCCGAGCCGCGAGTCCCGATAATAACGCATTAAACGGGAGCATTATTCGATGAAAGGACCGCGTGCCGGTGTTCCGTTGTTAACGCATAAATTGTAGAATTTAATGAACGCACCCGATGCCATTAACGCCTCGAGGGAATGGGTCCAGATGATTTAGCAGCTAAAAGACAGATGCCTTAAAGGCCTCTCATATGGGGATCAGGGGCAGTTAAGGGATAAAGTTTTTTATTGTTTATTTCAATTAATTCATACGTTAATGGAACTTGTTTATCAGCAATTGTTACGCAAATCAAATCACAGCTCAAGAGGAAAAGTGCATAAGGCGCATAGAAAATGTTTTTATATCAGATATTCCCATCCGATTGTGGGATTAGTTATTCACGTAAATCCTGATAATACTTGAAACCGTGGACGGCTACAGGAAATCCTCGATGAGTATTCGAAGGCTTAGCGGCACTGAACATTAAATATTTCATAAACTAATCGCCATATGCGGCTGAAACAAATGTCATTGGCTTCAGAATTCCAAGCTCAATCACTGTGCTAAACCTCATTAAAAAGTTACACCTGGGGACCTCTCCTTGTCAGTGCCGAGGAGCCTTCGAACACTCATCGAGGACTTCCTGTAGTACCATATTGTTCCTTTACATGTCACTGATATAAATCAATTCACTTGTGGCTATACAACACGTATAAGTCCCCTTCACAATGCCCTAAAAGCGGGAATTTGATTGAAAGGGCCTGGGCACTATAGTTCCCACGCAGCTGCGAGATTCGCCCATGTTGGGAACTACATTTCCCACCCGTACCGAACCTGTTAAGCTTCTGCGGAATTCAGAGACATCCTTTAACCAAAGTCATCGTCGACATTCTCTGTAGGATAAATTCACGCCAACAACATCGATGTCTTCTTAACGTCACTCGGCTTTTTCTCCTCTCCGACGTTCTTCCCGGAAGCATGGATGTCAACCAGTTTCGGGCATGATGTGTCGCCTCTCCTCGACGTCTGAAATTGACGACGACGAGCCGTAATTACAGATTCCACGGGATAATATTTATCTTAGGCGTGGAACAGAGGAATGCCACGACGATTCCGTGAAAGACTCGACGCGAACACGTCTTTCTCAGTCCTAGACAAAGAAAGGCCCGCCGTTTTGATTACGTTTCAGAACGGAACGCGCGCGCGCAGTGTCCTTCGAGGATTTTTCACGTGGCGAGCGACACAATGCAACGCGGCGTCGACGGTGCCGCGATAATCATATTGCACAAGCGCAGCGTGTAACGCTCAAGGTTGCGGCGTTACTTTATTTCCAAGCATATTTTCCCCGTAAAAGGCAAATAATCGAGGCCCCCGCTGCAATCTTAGGTATCACCGAGCTTCCCACGTTTCGAGATCCAAACGAATTCCGCGCGACGGCGGCCGCTGATGGCAGGGAAAATTTTATGGCCGGTGTATAATCGTTGGTGTGTACCTTTGGCATATTTACTGCCTCTCGCGGCGATAATTGTCGTCTTGTAATCGATGTCAGAGGGAATCGAGGTGGCACTGTCAACGGTAACGAATGGCCGATTGTTCGTTGGAACAAGCGGTAACATCGGGGGAGGGGGGGATTCTGTCATAATCCGAATAATACTTGTCGATCGTTTGGTCACGGTTAATTTATTGGAAAAGTAGCGAAACCTTCTGTTAGTGAGGTAGTTTTTGAAATTACGGATAAATTCTGGAATTCGAATTACAGGTGAATTTCAGAGTCAAAAAGAAATCGGCATGTTTGATGCTTAACCCCCTGGTGCATGAATTATGAAATTCTAGTAGAAAATAATTAATTACTATTCAATTTAGTTTACTGGTGTATTTAGGTGAAAAAATAGAACTGATGCAGTACCTGTTTGCAGGTGTTGTACAGATACATTGCGTGACATAATTATAAAACCACGGTAAAATTTTCAATTCTTAAGTATTGTGGTTAAAATAAAAACGAATCAAGTATGCCAGGTCTGAAATCGTGTTGAGAAATAATGTTTCTCCAGAAATGGATAGATTATATTTCCTAGTAAAAAGAGGTATTTGTTTTTATTTTAACCGCGATACATAAAGATTGAAAATTTTAGTACAACAACTGATAGACAATGTGCTAAGACTAAAATCCAGTACTTGACGAAACGAAATTTTGATTGGTGTATTTTTTCTTTCTTTAGTAACAAAAAAAGTTGAAAATTTATTTCAGAAACTACAAGTTTAACTTCAAACAGACGCCATTTTGTGAAATATTGATATTTTCAAAATCGGCTTCTCTAAATACTAGTTCCTTCTGTCTACTTTAATATAAAATTAAAAAAAACTTGTTTCAGATAAAAGTCCACACGGATATATCTGGTAGCATAGGTAGTGTTTGGATAAAACGGGTTACAATTAAATGACAGCCATTTTCTTCTGTTGATAGATATATAGCTCAATTTTTCAAAAATCACTAAGGAAATAACGTATAATAAGATGTACATGTTGAATTTTTAAAAAAACAATAATTCTACATACACAAAAAAATTGTTTAACTTTCCCTCTTATTTAACAACTCAAAGGTATGTAACCCCTTAAATAACCATCAAACAAGACAAAAATATTTTAAACATACTGATAAGGTTCCTCGGACCCTACCTCACTGGCAAAGAGTCAATCCACCCAGACACGGAACTTCTGCCCGCCTATTAAACCGAATCACCCCTTCGATCGTCCCGTACGAAATTTTCTCGAAGCACATCGACCCACTCTCGCCGTCTGTCCTCCGTCTCCTGTGGCTCTCTGCCGTGAAATTACGATACGACCGAGTGTCCCGCGACGACAACTCGGCTCCAGGGTTCGACGTTTTCGCCGTTTGGAACGATATCTGTCGACGCCGGACAATTTTAAGCCCGTCGTTCCCACACGCCCTTTTGCCACATACACGTCCGACGACCAGGCGGATTACGCAACCCCCTGTGCACGTACGTATACAGGGTGGACCGAGAAACGTGATCAGCTTAGATTTCATTTCAATTTCATTCATCAGCTCCAGTAGATCGTAAGTTCCCAGAGTGGGCGTTCTAATTATTTTTGTTTTATTTTCAATTTAACTTTTTTAAGATTCAAACATTACACGCACAACTACACTTGGAAATTTTGATAATAGAAATAGTTTACCCAAAGGGCGCTGTGAACAGAAAAAAATTTTGAAAAGGTGCGTTGAGCCAAAAAAAAAGAGGAAATTATGCACTAGATCATCGATCGACTACTTTAGAGGACTCTTGTTTTGTTTCATTATTTGTTATATGTAAACTTTTCCAGGCGTGGAGAAGTCATACGAATAGCATTTTGAAGACCACTTGTATACCCGTCGTCCGTACCAAAAAGGTTAAATTGTACGCCAAGTGAGTTTTAGTAATAATAAAATATTTAATTTTACCTTGACAGAAATCGAACGAAAATTTAATATTAAATTAGGGTAATCTGACAACCCATACGACGATTTCTGAGTTGATTTTTGGAATGTGACTACTTAAGGGTTGATTAACTCTAAAACGAAGCTTTGTAGAATCCTAATAGTGAAAGTATCCCACATTTTGATCATCACCCTGTATATGTATACGTATCCGCGTAACGTTCGCGATTCACGCAGAGAGGGAGTAAAAGAAACGAGGCTGATTTGTAGATCAGTCTCGTGCGCGCGCGGGCGCGTTGCGTTGTAAGCTGGCCAGATTGAAATCAGAGATGCGACCGAGATTACCAGCTATAAGCACCGTATAATGGAGGATGCAATGAAAGGGATACCGTTGTACCAGTCCGGCCGAGGGGCTTCGTAAGGATATCCTTCGTCCCCTACCACCCCCTCCGCGGCCCCGTTTTTCTCACCCAGACTAACGAATTTATACGACTTTCTTGGCTTTAATTTAGACCAGGCTGGAATTTACACGCGCCCAACCGGTAGAGATAAGTTCATTTAACCTATCGATGGTCCATTTACCTAGACGGTGTCGGTATCTCGTGTCTATAGGTGAGAGTGGGTAGGTTTGGGTCAGTTTTCAATTAATTTGTAGTAGTGATTAAAATGAAAGAGAAACGCGCTTTAAATCTGAAGAAGTATAATCAGTAAGATATTACCATCGATGATTCTTCATGATTGTATTTTATTATTCGAAAGGAATCTTTAAAATTATAATACTTTTGAAAGTAGGTATTTGGCGTACAGCTACCTTATGAGGGGAGGTTTGGGTCAAGATAGTTGGAATAAATGGGTTCTGAGGCGTGATCGAGGGTATCGTTGGCCGAATCCGATCGATTATTATTCCCGTTATTATTTACCAGTTCGTTTTTCCACCAGCCCTCCGCGCACGGTTGATCGAATCCGTCTGATGGAGAACGTTGTAGATGCGATTACTAAACGACCGTAACAGAGAAATAGAGAGAGAGCCGCAGGGGAGGGAATAATTGAAAAGGTCCGAGGCATTTACAGTTATCGATTGTGCAATTGTGATCGATCGCGGCCGGCCGATCGGGAGATGTTTGCTCGTTCCTCTACCCCCTTCCTTTCCTCCATCGGTCTCTCAAGGTCCAGCATTAAAAGTCCCGACGATAGAAGGGTTACCTGCCCCGCAGTGGTTGGCTGTCCAGCCCTGGTGTCTCGCGGGGAATCGACCATTTCTAAATCATCGTGACTTCAAGCCTCAACGCTAGAACTACCAAGCAAGTCTAAATTACTTGTCAATACATTCACACAACGATGATTAAAATGTTATAACAATCCATTTTCTCAGACCTTTTCTAACTTTTATTACAATACGACATTGAAGAAATTAGTTAATTTATAGATCTGTAAATTTTCAAAAGACTGCCATATTTGTCGATCGATCGAAGAAGGTATGAGTTTATCGTTGGTAGTTCTAGTGTTAATATCGGCCCCCGTAAAGTCGCGCCCTGGTGTCTCGCGGCAAATCGACCATTTCTAAATCGTCGTGACTTCAAGCCTCAACACTAGAACTACCAAGCAAGTCTAAATTACTTGTCAATACATTCACACAACGATGATTAAAATGTTATAACAATCCATTTTCTCAGACCTTTTCTAACTTTTATTACCATACGACATTAAAGAAATTAGTTAATTTATAGATCTGTAAATTTTTAAATGATTGCCACATTTATCGATCGATCGAAAAAGATGCGTTTATCGTTGGTAGTTTTAGAGTTAATATCAGCCCCCGTAAAGTCGCGCCCTGGTGTCTCGCGAGGAATCGACCATTTCTAAATCGTCATGGTTTTATGCCTTAATATCGGCCCCCGTAAAGTCGCGCGCCAGTGGGATATCGAGCCGTTGATAATAACATCGACTCGGATGTTATTTATGCGTGGCTGGACCGCGTGAACGTTCTTATTTGCCGTAACATAAATTGCGCCCCGTAGCACTCCAGCGAGAGATATAGAGCTCCGGTTTGTACACAACGATGGTTTAACCGCCAGTCAATTTCACGGAACTGGCGCCCGCGCAAGCGCAAGTGAGAGAGAGAGAGAGAGTGAGCGTGCACACCTGTGTGTCGCGCGGTGAAATTATGCTAATACGGGGGGGGACCCGTTTAATGCCGGGGTTTATGTGTAAACGCGACATTGGACATGTCGGTTTCCAGTGCAACGCGCGCGCGCCGCCGCCGTGCACGCCATCAATCCTTCGGTCTCGGCTGTTTGACGTTTATTCAATCGTGAATTACACCGCACCGCGGCCACGCGACCTCGGATTAGATGACTCGACCTCGAAATTCTATTCTCGATAACGCGGCCGGGGAGAGAAAGAGCGGTCTTGTTTCACCCGCGATTACTGTCGGTTCGTTCGGATCGAACTTCGTGTGAAATGAACTATGGTGAGAATTGAAACGACGAATTTTTATGGTAATTTCGTAAATGGACATTTTTAGATGTATTCTTTTTTTAGGACTGTAGCCATTAGCCTCTTCAGGAAGAAATTATTGAAACTCTTTTTCAGCTACATTTGTTTACAGTATATTGATAAATATTAATGACTATCAATTGGTAGGTTATCTGTTTTATTTTTGTTATGGAATTTCCGAGTAAGTTTTATGCATAATAGTCTTCGTTATATCTTGGGAATCATGGTTGAATGCAAGGAAAACTAAACGGGCACATATGTGACAATATGAGACACTAAATAACTTGTTGTTTATAACAATTGTTTTCTTCCGGATGATACAGAGAGAAATTTTGCAAAATCAGACTGGCTTTTCCTTTGATAACTGAGAGTAGACATAAGACTGCAACGCGTTAAAATAACGACTATTTATAGTAATTTCATAAATAGATATTTTTATATATATATTTTTCTAAATGACTGATAATTTATTATCCTGATTAAAACTTCTAAGTAAGAAGTAAAATATTAATAGATTCTAATTATTAGGCGTACCAATAAGTAATCCACTATACTTTGTTAAATTCAGTACTTATTTTCGAGGAAATCAGAAGCCTATACTGTTTCAGTGATATTTATCCTCGTTGGTCAATGTTCGTCGCCATTTGAAGAGCACAAAAGGGTAAAAGATATTTCAATTTTAAACTATATTACGAATTACTAAAAAGAACTACTGAATTTACATGCTGGTACACCTATACACATTATTATTACATGTAGTATTACATTTTACGCGTGTAAACACGTATTCATATAATTTTTTAGTCGAATGCATCCCAAGATAAATCTTCTATAGACTGTTTGAGTTTCACCATTTTTCCCTTCCTACTCGTATATCACTGAAATAAAATTGCAGCACAAAATCGGAGAAATTTTACTTAAGAATTGTTTCGTCGAATAGACTTGTCGAATCACACAAGGAAGTAAACTGCGGACGTCTACGGTATCGGAAGTAAATCTTCCATAAACTAGCGTTCTATTGACAGTGTTTCTTTGACGGTTCGTATTTTATGCTTCCGCAGAAGAGGATCATCGATGTCGATGTTTCACGCGGTCCTATTGTTGACACGGCCGAGCTAGCCATGAATTTACTACACATATAGTTGCGGAGGCTTACGACTCCACGTCTGGCTTACGATAACGGCGCTTTATGATATTTATGAATAGTTGTTTAACTTGCACTCGAAGCAGGCTCGCCTGTTTCGAGACCAGAATCGATGTGCCACCTTTGGTTTGAAAACATCCAACGGAGAAGCTGGCGGATAACTATTGTCCCGTTCGATTATGGGTGAAATTTCAAACTTTCTCGGGTTAAATCCGTAATACTTTGTGAAACGTACGAGAAATTGGAGTCGAATTTTCCCTGGCGGGCAGATACTTACGTGGACCGTATTACGTTACAGGATCACCAGGCTTGATTAATTCTACAGTTCGGTACAATGTACCCTTAAATTTCTCTTGGGATTTTCTCGACTCAGATTTCTGCAAAATTGTGATTCGATATTTAATATTCTACAATGGAGGTTCATTTTTCTCTGGAATATAAATCAGGCTGTCTTTCGATGCCCAAGTATCCGGAATAACGGATCGATTTTGTAAATATGAGAGAAATCGGCCATTTAAATTAATCAGAAAAGACGTCTGTCATTTTAAACAATAAACATCATTGACACGGATATATAAGAATGTAAAGAAAAGACGAGGAAAAAGAATGATTACTTATTGCTGGAATAATTTTATTTCCTGTAAGAACAAAGGAGCGTATAAACTAGTGCGAAAATTACAGATCTTGAGAGATAAACGAAATTAGATTTCTGCAAATGTGTTCAAAAGGTTAAACTAAGATAAAAAGTTAATTAAATAAAAAAAGTAAATTATAAAGTTTCTTAAATAAAAAATAAATTATAAAGTTTCTTAAATACTGATAATTCTGCATTCAGAGTCGAGTGAGCCTCATTCCTATGATTAGACTGAGGATGTTTTTGTAATTTTACAGTTTTGGACAGAAAAATATAACAGTGCAAAATTACACAAGAATTTTAGCACATCAACAGTACTAAACTTTTTTAACAATTTTTACTTCAGCAGATTTTTCGAATCAGGAAATTGAATAAATACATAAAGATCCATAGTTAACCTATGACGCAGTATATAAAATTAAAATAACAGAAATAAACTAAAACAAGATAATACATATAGAATACTTTAGTGAAAATTTGAAAATTAATCATTCAAGCGTCGACGTCTGAAAGCTATACCGGAACTAGAATCAGTAAACACTAGTCAGACACGCCATATTTCAATATGAACTGCAAAAAATCTATGATCTGCATTCACGATTTACGTTTCAAACGAAACAATCATCTCACGGGCCAATTACGAGTGTTTCAGCCGGAATCTATTTTCCCAAAGATTCACTGAACTTTACAAACAGACCCTCGTGCTCTCTCTCTCTCTCTCTCTCTCTCTCTCCAGCGGTTATGTTTAACTCGTAAATTTCACGCAATAGCCGGTGCCTCTCAGTCCGCAGGCACGTGGAAGGTGCACGGGCGGGATGTGCTCGGTTGGCGCGTTCACTTGGACCCCCATTGGTGTTGTTGGATGCCTTTTCTTGTATCGTTCGCACACTAATCTTCGGGATAATGTATTCCGCCGGTGCTCGAAGATACGGGCTTCAGCGCGCGCGGCCGCCCCGCGCAGCAACAATCTAGCAGGTTGCGCGAACGAAGGTCGAAACGGATTATCGGTTGCCGTGATTTGTTGATGCACCGCGTGTAATGGGATCTCTTATTCGTGCCGCGACTTTAACCAGGAAACGCGGATCTAACCAGCGGTTACTACGGCCGCGCGCTCCTTCTTCGTTCGAACAACCACCCTTTTTCCTTCCGCGAAATTGAATTTCCGCGATGTTCTGGCGACCTCTCGGAAATCATGAAACGGGACGGTAAATATTTACAATAAGGGAGCCACCTCCGATTTCGACGATTTTTCAATATGTCATCAAGGTCATAAAAGGTCGTAAAAAAGTTATCAGAAAAAATTTAGGTATGTAATTGTTTAGAAGTTTGGCCTTCTCACCGATTTCGATGATTTTTCAATATGTTATCAAGGTCATCAGCCTGAGTAGTGATGTGAAGGTTGTAGTTGGGGGTCGCCGTTTGTAAAAAAGGTATCAAAAAAAATTTTGGTATGTAATTGTTTAGAAGTTTGGCCTTCTCACCGATTTCGATGATTTTTCAATATGTTATCAAGGTCATCAGCCGGGGTAGTGATGTGAAGGTTTTGGTTGGGGGTGGCCATTTGTGAAAAAGTTATAAAAAAAAGTTTAGGTATGTAATTGTTTAGAAGTTTGAACTTCTCACCGATTTCGATGCGCTGAAGTCAAAAACACAATGTTTTTTTTTTCAAAATTACTAAGTAAGAAAGTATCGTCCCCTAAAATAATAAATAATGTCTCGATTTACTTCAACAAATAGAAATTTGTCTATTGTTTTGGAGGAGTGTTTATAAAAGAAGTTTCTTGAACTGTCTCTAACCAACTCCGATCATTATTAATACTTCAGTGTTGGTTAGACAGATTTTTATAATTTTCAAACTATTGTACTTCAAGCAAAATATCCCACAGGACATTAAAGATTTCCCAAACTGTTTTTCTCATAGGTTTCATTTTTTTCTACAAAAAATAACAAAAATAGTGACGGTCCTGTTGGAACTCCATCGATTTTCCATGGAATGACCCAGTCATTCTATCATAAATCGTAAGACGAATGTAAACTTTTCCATTTTGGACCTACATCACGAATGATGTATCCACAATCCGTTCGATTCATCAGAAATAGAGACTGTCTCCTACTTCATTCATTGCTCACATTGGGACGTTCACTGTGAACGAAATACAAATGAAAACAATCTTTAAATTCCACTGTGGATGAATTATCCGCATTACACATCCAATTGTGTATAGTTTAAATTCGCCTGTAATCAGTCCATAAGAATCGACCGTATGCAAGTTGCAGCATACATCCTCTATTCTGAGCCACCACGCATGAACTTGACCGACCTCGATGACCAACCCATTACCTAATGCTTCCATTCCTGTAGCGCACTATAACACCGCAACATATATTACACGCCAATCCAGCATGAGTAATGCTTCAAATACCCGAAGATTCGCCGTTTCGATTTAGAAGCACCTCCTAGAGCTAACCCTAACAGCCACGAACATTACAAAGCAACGAGTGTACGTAAACACAGGAATTGCCGTGTGCGCATAAATTTCCTGTACAATTATTTCAATGGAGCACACAAGTACACTCCGTCCAGCACGTGTGGGGGGAAGTACGCGTAAAATTAGATGATGTTCGCAGGATCTGGATCGAGAGGAAGTCGATTAAGGCCTCGAACGCCTAGGGGCCAGCGACACGCTGAAACGATCCACCGAGATGTCCCCGAGTTAACCCCTTTCCATACCATTTAACACGGCAAAATACGGGCCAAAGTGATGCGCGGAAATGCTGAGTTTTCTGTTTAGGTTCCCTACTGCCGAGATTGTTTAGATTTTAGCCCTTATTCCCATCAGCCACTATCTCCACCATAAACACACTTAGTGCCTAATATATGGCCGAAATTGATATCACGAAGCTCACTCATGAAATTCATGTTTGCTCCGAAATTGAGAGTCAAACTCGTGAAAGTACGCCAAGGGGTTAAGTAGAATCACAGACGAGATACAAGAATAGATCTTATAGGACTTGGTATCTCACGAAAATCACGCTGGTTCGAGCGCACTCCACGTAAAAGTTTCCGACTTCAGGAATTACGTTCGACACTGTGACAGCACACACACACCGATGACTAGAACAGTGATACATACATATATTATTGCCCCGGTTTCGCCAGCAAGAAATGAAATACTGAAATGGTACGGGGGCTTCCAAAGCCCCCAAAGCATGGGACAGAAAATTACATTGCATGTTAGTTCTATTCTTATATCTCGTCTGTGGTACAGAGATGGGCAAACTCTTTATCTAGATAAAAAGTTTCGAATAACGAATGAAAGATAAAAAAAAGTATTTCGTCATTTCTAATTGTTTAAACGTAGGAATTTCAATTTCTATAATAAAATAATAGTTCTTCATGAATGAATCGACATTTGTCGAACAATTATTTAATCTTATTAACTGTTTAAAGCTCAGAACGACACTCTTAGATACTGCTGCTTTTCACTGTGTATTATTCGAATAAAATTCTGCCCAACTCTGCTGTGGTAGAATCATTTACCCGTCTTGTTTATCCCAGGATGACGATCGCCGGTCCACGGTCTATACCCTCTAATTAATTACTCCATCGTCCATATTGCACACCTCGTTAACGTTCTCTGGACCCACTAGGATTGCCCCGGTTATGTAATTCCATGCTGTGTTTCCGTTGTGACCATAAATGGTACCCATCGCGAGAAAAGCTACCACGTCGGGGACAAACACACACATACAGGCACCGACACCTTGGAGGTCGGGCAAATAATTATCGTAAATTCGTATGTACGTTTCCTCGCCTGGCTTGGGGGCTAGCTGATACCAACCTGAACTGGATGACGGTTCGAATGCGGTGGCGATCGCGTAATCGGGCTCGCCTGATTAACCGCGGAAACAGCTGTCTAATTAATTCTAACGATGCTATTATGAGAAGGAACGCGCGGTTGTTTTCGGAGCAAACGGCCTGGTTTCCCCGGTAATCGGCTAATAAGAAATTCGTAGCCGACGACATGCCCAGATATCTGGACGGGGTAGAAGGGAAACCGATCGACGGACGAGAGACACGATTTTGCCCGGCGATGTCGATATTTTAGTGAACGTTTAACGAACCACGGTTTTAGAGCGTAAACCGGGATTCTGCGTATACTGTTTTTGGTACTACTTCTGTTTTTGGTGATAATGGCAGTTACTGTCCATTGCTGGACCCGGTAGCATTCGTTATTTCCCTCGCGAAATCGTTTGCGACCCGTCGCCAAGCGCCGTTTGATCGCCGATTTCGCGTTATTGCCCACCACGTCTGATTAAGATGAACCGTGTATTAGATAGAGTGGGATGCAACAACATATGACCATGTAATTGTGAACGAATATTCTGTAGGGTAAACATAACAAGGAATTAAGAGATTTTGTAACTATTAAAGTCGAATTTTAAATGATAATAATATTAATGAATATTTGTCACACGAGAATTAGATTTCTTAATATCTATATAGTTTTATAACGTGTGGATTTCAATTTGAAAATTTGGAAAACGTGTAATTAATTAAATGAAAAGGAGGCAATACAGATTTCACCAGTGAAGGGACAATATTAAGCAATGGAATATTTCTAACTAGTGTTAAATAAAGAATTTAATAAAGAAATTATTAGTTTCTTTAATAAAGAAATTATTAGTTTCTAACTAAGAATTTCTTTATTTCAATAACTTAATTTACTCGTTTTTATATGGAATGTTTACTCACTAACACGTCTTTATTTATTGGTGTATCCACTATAAAAAGTTATGAGTAGAAGTATTGATAACTTGACGGTATCGGTTTATCCCTAGCACCTTAACTAAACGGTAAATATATTTTCAACGATGTTTATGGTTTAAAAAACGAAATATAACGTGTCTGGCTACGTATGGCCTTTTCCACTGTCGCAGTGGACGTGTTAAATGAGTCCTTCTGTTAGCGTTCTTCGATATTTATCGACGCATTGTGTGCTAGGCTTTGAACTTAGGAACTACACCCGATAGCGCGCAACTTCCTTGTCGATTGTTTCGTGGAAATGCGTCTGTAACTAGCAAGTGTAATTATCGGATTTAACGAAGAAACTTCGTGATAGAAAAAATTTCTCAGAAATAATACTTCCGAGCAGGGGATTGCTGGGCGATGTTGGAGTTCTCGTTAGCTTCAGCTCGCTTTTCAAATTAAGTGTGGCCATAAAGTTTATCTGATCCGCCGTAGTACGTGCATGTTTTACTGGAGACACGGTGGGAATTTGTAACTCGAATTCTTGGCCTAGGTTTCTGTGCTTGCCTCGTGAACGGTGTTTCTCTGTGGAAAACGTCCAAATGATTCAATTGTTTACGTAAGGATATTCGAGCAGTTCATTTCACTTTATTTCAGCTGTTTATTAATCCGTTGACTACGAAAGGCGTATATACACGCCGTCACATGTCTATCAATATACAGGGTGAACCACGAATCCTGACCAGTAGAGATTACTCTGTTATTAACAGTCCGATCGGAAATGTTTTTATCAGGTATATCATGGTTTCAAGAGAGCTTTAACGTGATTATAGCAAGTCTTTTGTGAACTCTTTCTTTTTCATGATTTTTCAAGGTCACCTTCAATTTTTTGCAGATTAAATACGTACACAATAGTCTCGGTACGGTTAATGTTAAATAAGAATTCGAATAGTAACCAAATATGGAAAAATCGCTTCCCCTATATATAAAGTTTGACAAATAAATGTAAGGTAGTAATATCTACATATTCTTAGAGCACCTAAAGTTGTTTATTTTCAAATACACAAAAATCCTCCCGCTAACAAAGTGTTAATAAAAAAAAAAGAGTACAAAACGATTCGATATACTTCCAGCAAACGATGTTGAAACATAAGGTGTGACATCTTAAATACTTGCTTAAACTATTAATAACTCAAAAACTATGAAGTCCACAACACTGTTTAAAACAATCCCCGAAGAATCGACATAATTCCACAAAACACTCTATATATCCAACGATATCGTTCAACAAAATTCATGCTCACCGCGAGGTCCCCGGTGGACGAGTCCCAAACCGAGTGTTCCTCTAATCCGAGAAAAATTCCGGGATTCAGGCCGCGGAAAGGGGTTCGTCGTTAACGAGGATCGACGATAACGCTCGGTTAACGAGCGGTACGTTTTTGTCCCGGCCTATCCCCTCCGTGTCTTCCGTGCTCCGAACTTTCACATCTCGAGGGGAGGCTCAGAGAGCGCGTTCTACAGGTGTAGAGGTCGAGAGTAGTTAGAGTTTTACGAGGTTAATGCGCAAACCGAGCGATCACAAGAGGCGTACACACACGTGGTACGTCGGCCTACGAGCTGGCACGTAAAGCCCGTGATGAATTATACGGCTCGATAAGGTCGTGTGCGTTAATTTATTATCCTTGTAATCGCCGGCGTCCTTTTCCTGCGCCACGGCCGTCCGAGGTCTCTCCCCGGTCTAGCCAGGAAAAATTCGCGCGCGTGAGGATGAAAAAAGAAGGAAAAGGAAAAACCTGATCCCGCAGGATGATGCTGCTGCTTGGGGGTATGGTGGGACGAGGGGTTTTTTTTATTTTACAGTTGTGGAAGCGCTCGCGCGAGGAGCGAACAGGAAACGGAAAAATCTGAGATTTATCGACCAGACCGGCTTGGAAGATCGCGTACGTACGAGGGCGCGCGTGCTCGTCGGTCGGAGGAGTCTGGAAACAACGGCGGCGCGCAGGTGAAACACACCTGAGCCCGTTCTCGCGAAGGTTAAACACCTGCGACAATGCTCGCGACAGCGACGCTCAACGTTCTGGGGCCTGACCTTTTCCTGCGTCCTGAACCACGGGCGCGCACGGCGCTAACCACGCTCCCACCGGATGTCGCGTGTCAACGCGACCGCTATTGTGCACGTTCGACGTGAACACAGCGGTAATACGAGTCGGAAGAGAGAGACGAGGATGATCGAATTTTCTCGCGTGAATGGGAGCGATTCGTGTTAAGGTTTATGAGGCTAGGCTTGTGTGACGGCTATATGACAAGGCAATTTTTGGGAATTTTTTAAAGAAAAACTATTGAACTTATCAATTTGAATAATATATATATTTACTAAATAATATTTGTAAAGTATGCTATATTTTTGTATTTTTTAAAACTTATACAATTCGTTTATGAGAGCGTCTTAACGAAATTTTCTTTCCATGGCGACTATAGTATAGGCTCTTGTGGTTGTGTGAAATAAAAAAAATAAATATTTTCTTAATTTGTATGTGTGTGGCTATACCTCGTACCAGAATAATTTACAAATTTGAGAAATGAAAAAATGGCGCCTTCCCAAACAAAAGGTTTGATTTATTTGCATAAAAATGGCTGGTTCTTTAACCCGAGAATTTTTAATTTTTAATATATCGAAAAACTGGTGGTACGGGTTAGAATGACACATCTGATGAACAGAAAAAGTAGCTGCGACAAAAACGCGATCAAAGTTTCAAGTACTGTTTTAGAGCATAAAAAGAGAAATGTTTCATACTTACAGCTAATCGCCTATTCCGAGTCATATAAAACACCTTCCTCTTCCTCAAAAAATTGTTGCAAATTGCAAAAGAGAAAAATCCGATTTTCTGAAACCGTCACCAAAATTATTTTTGTTTATTTTCGAGATGGAGACAACGTAAATAAAAATAAATTGGACTTAATAAAAAAAAGCACACAATCATACATTTCTATAGAAAATTGTTTGTTCAAATGGCCGTAATCTTCTTTATAGATCGTTAAAAAGCGTGTCACATAACATTTGCCGTCTACTTCAATTATCAACTAAAATAACTACGAAATAATACCGAGTTTTCTGAGACAATTAGTAATTTTCCTAAAAGTTGTTGTCATGTAAACTGTGGATTGTGGAATGTACCTCTATTCCACTGAGCTCCTCAAATATAGAAATTTATAACTAAACTAATATCTTCACCTTCGTATTGCTATAAAAGTTGTGAAGGATCGGAGAAAATGCATTGTTGTAATAATTTAATCTTCGCTATAAGGACGTACTAACCAGTCATTATTACTGCTTTGGTAGTTCTAGTGTTAACGAGTGTTATGAATCTCATCTCAATGAGTATTTTCGCTCTGTGGACAACGGAAGGAAATGTACGGTAGTCCCATTGTGCTCGATTTCTATGGTCTCGAGGGAAAATATTTGTAAAACAGTCTGTGTGAAATTTATATAAAGAATGAACACTAAGATTAAACCTAGAATTCTAATTGGTGCAATGAAAACTTCACATCGATAATTGTACCACTTTTCCTGTGTAAGATAGAGTGTAGGGAGAGCGTCATTGCAGGCGAAGCTCCGGTGATTTCAATGCGTGGTACTACTGCAGTTGATGCGCGATAAGATAGGATTATATTAAAGAAAGTACGATAAAGTTATCGTTCATAGTTCGTTCCCAAAAATAATTTCGCATATAACTACTTAACATAACCTTCCGGCGATAAGTTTGAAATCAGTCTATAACATAACAAAATAAAAAATTTCCATGGTAGATAAACAAATTGAAACGAGTCTAAATAATTGCGTTCATTACCATACTTTAAAAATGAAAGTCTTCAATAACCATAGTTAACACGTTGAGTGCTACGTCAATCATCAATGATAGACACAGCACTGTCCCTTACAAATCGTTTTATACTTTCTTCATAACATTTCCTGCTTTTATAATCTCAATTCAGAGTAGGTGTCATTAAGTTTTCTGAAATACAGAACCCATAAAATCGAAACCAAACAAGATGATCGAAGTCATAAATGAAAATGTGTGAGACAGATCGGAAAGGGGGGATGAGACGAAGAAGGGACAGAGAGAAGCACGAGGCACTGTCGTTCGCCAGGCTCATCCGCGAGAGATCACAGGTGAAGGTGCATCGAAAGAGAGAGGGAGAGACGCGTCGTGCATGCGGGGATCCACCGACTCTCCGAGCTGGTGTGTATCGTCGATGGTGAACGGCTGCACACGGCGCTCGGTCGGCCGAACCTGCGCCTCTCGGCTCGTCTATCACGACCGGATAGATTTATCGAGTATCGGCACCTTCGCGTCCCGCCAGGTCTTCGACAATTTATACACCTTCGCCGGGGCTGTGAAACGTAGGTGCCCCCGGGACAGCTCCGCGACGAACGTCTCGGCCAGATGACGAGGAAGATTCATCGACGGACCCCAGAGCCCGTGTACATGGCCTATGGCCGCTAACGATCATTTTCACCTAACGATCGAAGAAACCGACAGATCCGCCGATAATGCAATAAAGATCGCCAGAGAGCACTGGTCGGAGGAGCTGTCTTCTGTATTCTTTACGTTCCCGATTCCGATCACCCTTACGCAGTCACCCTGTCCGATGATGTGTCTGGTTGCGTTTACGTTCCGTCGTGTTTGCCACGGTGCTTAATGAGACCTCTGATCGGAGGATCGATTAATCTAGCGGATGATTTTTTTACCGCTGCTGGCGTGAATGGTGTTTCTTATGGAAATTGGGTAACAGGTGTGAGTTGTTGGCAAATAAAGCAAACTCGAAGAAGGTTATTTTATCGTCTAACGAACGCTGTCGATACCCTCGGTTATCTATTGGAGATATTTTCTAGTTTTCTGTTTGCTTGTGATGGGTGGATTGTACAGGAATGAATTGGATTCTGAGTTCTGGTGGAAAGCCATTAACACTTTGACTGTCGTGTGACACACAGGAGTCTATTTTCTTGATGCGGACGTTAGAATTTAAAACTTTTTGTTTTTACGGTTGCATGGGATGACTGGATTGTTTGTTTATAACTAGTGTCACATGATTTCAGGGTTTCTTTTTATTCGAAATAAAACAGTGACGACGAACTTTAGTCGCAAAACTATGGTTTGATATGTTAGCACATGGGGAAAGAAAAGTGAAAGTCAGGTCCGGCAGCAAACGTGTTAATCCTTTCGATGCTTATGTCGAGTATACTCTTTGTGAAAAGATAGTATTTTTTTGTTTAATGACGAGTATACTTGTCGATAAACAAAACAGTATTGCATTTGCCACTTAAAGTAAAATGTAGGTAAAACCAGAAACGTATTGATAATTTTAACACATTTCAATATTTTAGGACAAAAAACGAAAATGTACAAAGAAAAAAGTGATAAAAAAATTATGCAGCAGTATAGTACGAGGGCTGTCTAATAAAGCAGAGACTTTTTTTGACAATAAATAGCGCTTAAGTCGTAAGAGTAATTTTGACATTTTATTAGAATTCATTTCAATTTCATAGCTTAAAAATAATTAAGCACAGAATTGCACATTTTCATAATGAAATAAAACACTCAAATGTTTAACTACCAGCGTTTTTATTTTAGCGAAAGTATTACCCGTCTACTCATATCAGTCTCGAACATATACGTCATTCGGTTCATTAAAACTAAAAATTTTCAATCGATCCTTGAGATGGTTAACCCCTTGCCCTATGATTTTCTTGATGCCTGCAGTCTCCAGAATTACTTTATCATCAATAATTCCCCAGAAACAAAAGGAACTCGTGTACTTATCGCAACTGTACATTTACTCTAAAAGTTAAATATTAATATCAGCAAACTAGTATTTCACTTTCACTCAAAGAAAATTAATAATATTTGTTTGTCGAATCCATTTTGACATCGTCATCACGAGCCTGACTCGATGTTATAAGGCAAGGGGTTAAAATCAATCTATCATGATCTATAATCCTATATCAAATTTTCACGATCGTATCTTCCAGAAACGAAGGAACCCAAAAAGCAAAAACCTTTATCCACGTCTCACCGACCGAATATCGAACGAATAATCCCAAGACCACACTCCATAACACGATTTCCGATGCAGCCCGCATAAATGCATAAAGAATCGGCCGCGCCGCCGGTCTCAGGACGCTGCCACACACTACCTGTTGCATCGCCCACCGGTTCACAAAGATATCGACGGTAACGCGAGCGAAAACCCATAAAATGTACCAATTCACGAGCATATCCGATTACGGAACCGCGATATATGGCCCTCGAAAGTCTTACTCCCGGGGGTACTACCGGGTCTCGGTAATCACAGGGAGGGTACCACAAATCGGTGGTTTGGAATAAGACGTTATACACACACTCTCGACTTTCGAGCGTATTCGAGTCGTGAGCGCATAATTCATTCGCAGCCCGGAAGGTATCAGGACAGAAGGCCGAAGGAGGAGCAGCTAAGAGGCAAGGCTTCGGTGGTGAACGCGTCACGAGGAACGGTCCCTCCTACCCACCCCACCCCCCTCCCCCATCGATCCGTTACCCGAAACATTTTTCGGGTCCGCTGTAATTACAGAGGACCCCCTATCTCGGTTTCTCGCCGTTTCGCAATCGCGTTCCAACGGTCCTTCTCCGCCCTTTGCACGATCCGAACCCGCGCGTGTGCGCTTGTCTTCGATTTTTTCGCCGTCGTCCGCGAGATCTTGGCGTAGGTAGAACAATTCGAAGCTCGCCGCGAGCTACTCGTCCGCGAATATGGTTAACTCTCGCGATCTCAGTCCCTCTCTCATCTTGTGGGTCATTTAACAGGCCTTTACGACCTGACGAGAGACAATATTCGTTCCTTGAAATGCCTCCGAATTCGACGACCTCGTTCCTGCGCCCTGATTGGCCACTACTTATTGCTCCGGTGTGCATCTTCTTCGTCCGAGAGAATCACATTTACCTCTGGCGGTTTTTACGAAAGGTATCTTTTTCTTTTTTTAACGCAGTTTTAATCTCCTTAGGGAAATTATTCTGCGAAATGTTTTATGTTTGATAGGAATTTGTTGATACAGTTATTTATTAATACAGTACTTCTTTAAGTCTTTGGATTGCATTTGTTAAGATTCGTATACAGTGTGGAATAAAAGTGTTGTAGCGTCCTGAAATGGGTCACTTTGAGAGGTGATTTAGAACAAGTTTTTCCTCGGCAAAAATTTTATTCGAGGCTTTTTTAATAAGATATTAACGAAAAACCCGGACTGGTATTATTGATTAGAGATTTTTTACTCCCCTCGGTGAGTACTACAAGCAACTAAAGTCTTAGACCCTTTTTGTGAACACTGTGTATATTTGTAACCTACTAGTGAGAAATTAATTTAGAAATTTCTCTGATAAAGAATCTAATTTAAAAGTAGACACCTAGTTTGCGTCAAATTGACTAGAACCACTGCACGAGGGTTAAGGGATTGTGGTTAATAAAAAAAAAAATTAAGGTATTGTTCATAGAAACTGTGTAATTCATAGATAAAAATAATGATCACGATTTTTAACGAATAAATGTTAAAATTTCTACTACTGAATTAGCAGGTATAATGTCGAAAATAAATTCGAATGGAATAATTTAATTGAACTGTCTACTTAAGATACTCTGTATGTCAGAAACCTTCGAAATTCGCCGCCACGTGGCACGCTCAGATTTCAAGGTAAATGCACACGAATCGGCATGCACGGGCGCTCCGTTTCCGCGTTACTTTCACCATCCTGGTATAATCACGCCCTTGTCAATTAGCGTGCGCAAGGCAGCGATTAATTATGATAAAGACACGTTACTGTAACGCCTGGCAGGTAGATAATCGCCTGTTCCGAGCTCGCACGATTTTTTCAAGCTATGTTATGCATTTACGTTCAGTTCTCGATTTCGTACACCGTTTAACTCTGTATAAAACATCCTTATATGTTATATAAGGTGTTGTAAAAGAAGGTGGTTAAATAATAGTAGTAAACAATCAATGTTTGCAATGAAAGAATGTTTGATTATCGAAACATATTTCGATCCAATTGGACAATATTTATTATAAATCCGAAAATTTCTTATTTCCGTTTGTTTTATCAACTAAAAGGTATTCAACTCCAATGGCTAATATACCTTTTAACAAAATTAAAACAAAGTTTCATTCGCACTATAATGTGCAACATTTGCAACACTATTCATCACATTTCATCACACGACCAATTGCATGAATAGAAACATTACATGCCTGATCATTCGAACCAGAATGATCGAAGCTAATCGCGCTATTAAGACGATGAGCTTGTCTAACATCGGGACGGATTGGAATTCAATTTCAAGCTAACCACGCGTTTCAAAATAATTCACGCGTGTTATAATCGCAACTGACGGGTCAATTCGTGGCGCACAGTGATCCTTTTTTCCGAATAGCTGGTCGAAATAAATTTTTTTAAGTAAGTATCAGCGTGTTGATAAATGCTGCATGGAAATTCTGAATGTTTCATGGAAATCGAAAAAAATAACATTTTCTGAATTTTGCATTATTGTTGATGAAGTTCTTAATGAAGTTATGAATTTTGGCCAGCTTTTCGGGAAAAATAAAATATATTCATATAAATGGGGCGTCAATATACTTTATTTGTATATATATTGGACGAAACTTATACCATCAATCCTGGGCAAGGGGAAAAATCGTAATCCGCGATTAATTGGTACAAGACGGGTCATCGGCTAATCCTCGTTTTACCGTCGAAGTCGGAAACTTAATTGAAAACTCGCGTTCTAACGAGTTCCGCGATGCGGGTGGCGCACGTCCACCCACCTGGCCGTCTTCGAGAGAGTTTGTTCGCGCATATTTCTCCGTATACCGAGCTCACGGTTCCACTGATCGCACAATGTATGATAATCGATGATGCTGCACGACAGTCGACCACGGATGAACACCGATTCATCATCGTGGCGAGCCAACGACAAACTTGTCATTTCCGTACAGTGACCACGTTTCTTCTTTTTCGTGTATAATTAATTGATCGATCGTCGCGACGCGTTCAATAATTGTCAATTAGATCGCCAGTGTGGCGCTGTCTTCGAGTTTCTCTCGCTGAGATAAGTCTTAATGATTACGCGTCGAAATAACCTGATAATCGTGAGATATTGAAGTTTGCGATGTGACTGTTATGGAACAGAACGGTTGTGGTCTCACAGGAATGCTGTTCTGCGTTTACAGAAGCAAAGGGAATTCAGGTCAGTGGCAGTTTAATCGGAGACGCATTGTAAGAACATTCCACTGGTTAAAATTACGGATACTTAACGTGGTCTGTGGACGAACGAATTTCCAAACAATACAGGGTGCCCACCGAAAGTTATATACATAAGGTGATTCTTGGTGAAAAGATACGAAGAAAATATAGAATGAAAGTTTTTTATTCGAGGCTTCGTTTTTGAGATAATCGAATTTAAAAGTCTGCTGAATGCGCATGCTATTGAATAGGTGTAGGCCAGTGCGTCTGTTCGGTGCATTCCGTTTCTACTTACTATCATGAGTGTACAATACGCGTTTCAGATTAATGTTTCTTCTTTTTTTATTTAAAGCATTTCACGCTTCTAGTAAAGCTTGTTGCTGCATTACATTTATTCATTGTACAGGTTACATGGTACATATCATTTCATACAGATTTGTTATATTGTCTTAAGTAGTTAAACATATAAGTACAAGCTTATATATATCGTCCAGCAATGAGATTTTCAATTGTTCGTGGTAATTGTAGTTTTATACCTAATAATTCATCGATCAATACTTTTTGCTGTGCGATGTACAGCGAGCATTGACAAACTACATAAGTGGTTTAAATCTTGGTCCACTTCTTGGCATTCGTATTTATAGCCTTTTACTAAACCTACCCTAGCGAGTGAGGCTACAAGACTGTAATGGTCAGTTCGACTTCAATTAATCGTAACTATAAACTATCGCGCTAGTCCCATTTTACAGAACCATGGCCTTGGGTTGTCGTTGTAATACAATTCAAAAGATTTTCAGATTAACATCCCAAATCGATTTTCCCGAGAACGAAGTCTCGAATGAAAAAGAAAAAAAAAATAAAGTCACCTGATACTTGTACATAACACACGGAGTCCCCCTGTGTGGCAGTAGCGAATGTGTCAGAATATATCTCGACGTAATAACTTCCCGCGTTAACTTCCTACTATCGAATAATCAAAATTCGACTCACCAACTGCAGCAACCTCGGTGTACCTGAAGAAAAAAAATAAACCTTGGCAAGAACATCGCATTACCGTGTTTAATGAAACCACTTAGATTGGACTCGTGGGGGTAAGCGTTATCTATCAAATCCGACAGCCGCATTTGTCCATGGAACTCTAGTCCACGGGGTTCTATCTCCTCCGGAAAATTAATCAACCACCGGACACACACACACACACAGGAGGTGCCCTTCGCGTAACTCCCCGAGACCGTCTACTTATCTCCCGCCGCGATTCGATCGGTTGGCAGCGAGCCACTAATGTCCGCCTATTATCCCTCAATTTGGCATATTCGAAAAATCCACGATACAAACTCTGCCCATAAATCGGCAGATTAACCTCGGCGTTTAACATTATCAATTACCCTCTCCCTCGTGACCGCACGAGGTCACGGAAGTGTACGTGTACAGGCGGGTGAAAGGTAGCCCGGGGAGGAAGCACGAAGAAAACGAAAAGGGGAGGGAGCAGCTGAAACGAATAGTAAGGCGAGGCTTCGGCTAAACCGCGCGCGTTATTGCCGGTAATGCGCGGCGTTAACCTCGTGTAGGCGAGGCGACGATGGAAGAAGAGCGCGCACAGGCTGTTGCCTGCGCCAGGAAGGAACGGTTTTGTACCGGAAGGAACCGTTCAGTGGAGAAGCAAGGAAATTCCTATGACTCGGAGGAACGTGTAAGAATTGTGGTTACAGAGGGTGAAGATAAGAAGGTCTTTGCCCTGGAATAACGTGACGAACAAGACTCGTGGCGGAATGATTTTAAAGTGATAGGACAGGTCTGGGAATTATCGCAGTTGCCAAGATTACTGCAGAGATTTGTAAAACAAATAATATTTAACGTTGAAACGTACATAATCGCTTGACGATTAGTGATAAAATTATTTTGAACTTTATTATAAAGATTTATTAATAAATCTATACGGCAAATTTATTATTAATTCTTTTATCGTAGTGTGAAATTGGTAGAGACGACGCTTTGATCGATTTCCCGATATGACGGTTTTGAACACCTACTTACAAAATATTTATATTTTTATAAATAATAAGTAAAGAATAATTTGAATAATAATAAGAAAAATAACCTTGGGCCCTTAACTGAACTTTGTACGAATGGAAAGTGACGTGAGTAAGATATTTGGAAAACACTGTCTAAATAGAAGTTAAACTGCGTCTACAATATATGGCATAACACATTATATAGCAAAGTTATAAAATTTGTAAGAAAAACAGAAAGAAAAATGTTACGTAACCTGATGGTTATAACACGATGTTATATAAAATTTTTCGTGTTTTATATCAAATTATAGATTACCCATCAAGCGTGACCCCATTCTTAATAATAAAATGCGAAATGTTATACAAACTTCTTACAGACTTGGTCCAGAAGGTATAATCATGTGACAAATTATAAAATCATGATATATAGCAAAGTTTTATAACAATTTGTTATACAACACTGTTTTCCTATATATTGTAAATGCAGCTTTATTTTTTTATTTATTTTTTATTTACATTATCAGTATTCTAAAAATTGGACTTATAACGCATTCCAAATGAACAACTAGTATAACAATTACGTATTATCAATTGGTGCATGTTCCATTCAAACGATTATATCGAAGACATTTAAGTCCGAAGACTCCAGACACTGGAAAGAAATAATGATAACTTAACCAGTAAACCTGGGCCACCGGGAAATTAGATTATGCAGTAGACATCCCGAACGTACAGGTCTCGACTTCCACGACTCCCACTCGCGAACGGGGCCCGTACGATTGAAAGAAGGTTCGCGAGCAGATAGAAGGGAAGCCCCCACCCCCTGACAGGGGTCAAAGAGTTAGACGAGCGCTGTCAGGGCGTTCTAAGTTCTGACGACTTCGTGGTCCATTAGATACCGAGGATCATAGACCTCGACTAGAACCACGGGTTCCAGTTAATGGCCCTAACGAGACGTTCCGAACGAGAAACAGAAAGACTTCGCGAGAAGGTTGGAAGGCGAAAAAGTGTCCGAAGCGGAGGCTAATTAAGCGGGAAGCCGCGCGGTTATATCCAACGCAAGGAAATTACAGTTAATAATACCACCAGTGGTTAGGATGCGACCAGGCCCAGCTCTGTATTCATAATGATTCCTCGATGCGATTGGATCTGTCCGGCGGGGCCTCCCTCGGAGATTTCACAGACGATAAGAACGAACGCGGTACCCCCACCCCAAGATACGTATTCCATGTACAGTAGACTCGCGTTAAAGTAGCGGTGCGGAACTCTCGAGGCGGGTTTTTCCTGGAAACGCTAGTTTAACGTGAGCCAATAGGCACGCAGGATCTTGTGTCTGTTCAATCGATCCACCAGTTGGATCAAAACTTCGGTTACAGATGACTACCAATAGTGAGGTACGCGTACGTGTTTGAGAAATGCGGGTAAACTGGGGCGTTCCCCTACCGCTACTTTAACGTGAGTCTACTGTATCTGTAACACGGCGATTTTTGTATATGTGTCACAGTAAAAGCGTGAAGTTTTGTAAATGTATACACTTACTAGTCAAACCCATGTACGATTTTAGCAGAAGTATGAACTCAATATAAGAATGTATACAGTAATTCCTCGATGAATGCGTCGATAATTCGTTCATTTCTTCCTACTTGCGTTAAGAAGAAATGTAAATGTATGCATTTACTAGTAAAAGTACAAGCTTCGTTCCGTGTGAATACATTTACGAACCAGATTAGTAGATGCATACGTTGACTAGGAAATGTATACATTTACATGAATTAACGCTTTTACTGTAACACATATACCAGCAATTTTTCATGGCATTCCCCCCAGTGAACGGAGAATATTTTCTCGTAAAGAAGGACGTGTTATGATTATCGTGATTACCCGTATACCTGGCCGCGTGTAATTTTCGAACGGAGCAGCGCGCCGCCGTAGTGATACGTGATTATAGTGTTTAACTTTCGTTGATACGAGATCGGGCCCCGAACTTTTCATACAGAGAGACAGCGCCGAAAAAACAGGCGTGCAAAACCGATCGCCGGGACGATTCGTGTCGAGATGGTGCGTGCGGTGTCAATGAAGTATTTACGACGTCTGGAATTGAAAGGTTCACGGAGAATGGAGGGGGGATGGGGTCTGGTTGAGAGACATGTGGGTCTCGAATTCAATTAAAAATCAATTCTAAGGCCCCCATATGTCTTTTAGTCGTTTTCTGTTGGCGTGTCCATTCTGGACAGACCCCGGCTAAATATCTGCGATATTGGATCTAATATTGATAATGCTTATCGATATATATATTTTTTCGTTGAATATCGATAAAAGAAAAATATTGTTCAGAAAGGTATCGATATTCATAATATCGATACGAACATCCTATCAATTTACCAATTCAAAAATAAGCTGCATTTATTTAAGAGAATATCGTTAGAGCTCAAACGGAATTTTTTACGATAAAAGTTTTTCCATAATATTAAGAAATTATTTCATTTAAATTAAGACTCGAAGTGTAGAAATGTAAACAAGTAATTTACTTATCAGATAATATTTATTTATTATTCAAAAATGTGCATAAAGAAAACATAAATTCGAATCTTCCTAAGCAAGTTAAAGAGAATAATTGTTGAAAATGTTGTATAGATAGATATCCCTATTGGAGATCCTTATTAGATCCCTCGGATGGGACTGACGTCGCAATTATTCGTTGTATTTATTCTTTTTTCAAACAGCTTTCCCTTTTATAAAAATTATCGATATTTTGACAAAAATTAGTGATATCTGTAATTATTAGTTTCTAAAATATCGGTGAAAAGTAGCGATATATCCATAGGCAAATATCGAAATACATATACAGCTATCGATAACTATTGCCAATCATTAACCCCGGCCGTTTGCATAAATCTTGGGGGCTCATTGATTCACGAGGAACCTGAGGGGCGAAGGGGGTGGGGCTCGCGTGCGTGAGTCGCGTTTACGCAATCGACACCGTGTTTGTTCCGAGCACGAAGCATCGTGTGTCCCTTGCCAGAAATCGATTACCTCTTAATCCCGTTATTATTCGCGCGCGCTTCGAGTCAAGGAAATTCTTTGTGTATCAGACAAGACGAAAGAAGACGAGAACGTGATCTTTAAATGATTATAAATCGCGTAAGGATTTCGAAAAAGTTGAGTGTACAGTTAAACTTTTACCTAGTTTTTCTTTTTTTTTTTGCTTCAGGTTCGTGATATGGTGTAATGATTCGAAATTCGTTATTTTCTTTTCAATGAAATGATAATTTAATCCATATTCGAAATATTCGTCTTTCTGATTGATGGAACTGGCGTAGGTTGATGGATAACAATATTTAACATTATTCTCGATGTTAGTCTATCGAGTGTACAGGATGCTTCCGAAACGGTGATAGAACCCGAGACGAAGGGATTCCACACGGAAAAATACGACGAAAATGTATAATAGAATAAAATTTTTTCATACGATGTTTTTTTTTTCAAGAAAAATCTTCCCCCAATAAGGAAATATATCTCAATGTATAAGATTTATTTAAATATAAAGTAATAAAAGCGGTAGTATTATGTTTACGGATCATCGTATCTTCTCCGTACAGATCGGATGTCCTAATGTGTGCTTAGGATCGGCAGTGTAGTTGTGCGTCTCAGAACAATAGATCGTAAGTTCTAAAACAGCCTGTATAAAATCCATCGACATCGTTTGACGCGTCCTTCATTCTTGTTTTTAATCAGCCAGCGGATAAGCAACGCAATAAAACTGGTTCTCACGTGCGTACAATCGAGGCCCCCATCGAAATCCGTACATCCAGCCCCTTGGGGTCGACGTGAATTTATAGAATTCCGTGGCGATGGTTTCGCGCGAGAAACAGGATTTCGCGGACAGAAACTGTTCATCAATGAATACACACGTCCCGTGACGGTTGCACGACGCAGGCATCCGCGAGTCGTGAAGCTTTTAAGAAGGCTGGCCTAGGGTGAGATAAGTTGCTTAGCGCGACATTAATTCCACCTCAACTAGCGACTTGTGTTTAATTTCGTATAACGAGAAGCATCGTGGAAACGTTCACATTACACCGCACCAGGGGTGAAAGGTTGATATTATGCATATTATTACATGCAGGAAGTGCTGGCTGGGTTGAAGTGAATACTGTTTTCTAAATTGCTGAAAGTAATTACCATTCCGCCTCGAATAAAGACGAAACGCTTGGGGAATAATATTATATAATCGATGTATTTAGGTGTACCAATAAGCAGTACACGATTTATTTTAGTTACAAGACGATGTATGTTAAATTAAATGTTTCTTCGCGATTTCTCATTGAAAATGAGTACAAATGGCGTGTGGGATATTGGAAAATCAGAAGCAGTCCTAGATCCTCGAGATCCAGAGAAATAAACTTCGTCAAGAAATAATGGATAATTTATTGGTATACGCATAATAATTTGATTTAAGGTAAAGGTGTCCTGTATGTTTGAAGGCTTGAGAGAAATAAGATTAATGTAAATTATTCAAAAGATTGTATATCGAAATAAGTTATGAAGGGCATTAAAATTTGAGAAAATGATCTCTCCGTATTTGACGCAAAAATAATCTTGTTTGGAAGTTTTCAAATACGAGAACAAACAAGTCGGTGCAAACATACTTCGAGACAATTAAACTACACCGATCGTTTGGCGAGAGAGGACTTTTCGTTTTCTTCGTGACGAACCAGAACAAATTGCAAGTAACGATACCGCTGCGATTTCGTGTATCACGAAATTACGGCGGGCTAATTACGAACGTTTACCGGCAAACGAGCCATTACCGCGTAACGAGGTAAGCCTGGAAATTATAATTTTACATCGATTACGAGACGATCGAGGCGGCTACCACGATAATCGAATGAAAGACGCACGCGGATAGAACGAAGACGATCGAAAATTCAGCATTCTCGATTCCCAGTATCGCATTAAGAGATTGCATACCATTGAACTGTTAAATAAGAGGGAAAAATAAAAAATGAATGATTGCTTATTAAAAATTCAACATATACATAGTCGGTTATTAAGTTCTGTCACAAATCGACGAATGGCCACAAAGATTAAGAGCTTGTATAAAAGCAAAAGGAGGACATTCTGAATAATTTATATAAATATCTTTACGTGAACAATGGTAGAATATGTTCCAATAAATTGCTTTTCCTACAGATTGTTATTCTCTTGTTAATTGTCAATACCGTGTGCGACAGAACTTATTACTTGACTATGTACATCTTATTGTATGCTATTTCCTTAGCAATTTCTGAAAAATTCAGGTATATAAGTATCTATCAACAGAAAAAAATTGCTGCTATTTAAAAGTGTTTTACTCGGAATGCATTTTTGAAAATCGGTGCGCGATATATTTTATTTGGATCAAACTTTGTAGTAATATTCTTAAGACTAAAATCTAGTACTCGACAAAGCAAATTATTTCTTTTTTTAGTAACAAAAGAAGTTGAAAATTTATTTCGGAAACTACAAGTTTAAGTTCAAACAGCTGCCATTTTGTAAAATATTGATATTTTCAAAATCGGCGTCGCTAAGTACTAGTTCCTTTTGTATACTTTAAAGTAAAATTAAAAAAAACTTGTTTCAAATAAAAGCCCACAGAGATATATCTGTTAGTATAGGTGGTGTTTGGATGAAACGGGGTATAATTAAATGGCAGCCATTTTTTTCTGTTGATAGATGTATAGCTTAAATTTCCAGAAATTACTAAGGAAGTAACATATAATAAGATGTATATGTTGAAATCTTAATAAACAATAATTCTACATGTACGTACAGATGTTTTAATTTTTCCCTCTTATGTAACAGCTCAAAGGTATGGAACCTCTTAATTGAATTTTAATGACACGAGGAAAGTTTCTAAGCAAAAAGAACAGGCTTATGAATTCCAGGTAAATAGAATAACAATGATACATTGTACCCAGTGTTCGACGTTTACATTCAGGTAGACTAAACACGATAAGAATATCAGGGCAGAGACAAAATGAAGGACACCGAGCACGCATATTCATTCTCAGTTCAGTCTTGATTCCGTCTTCACTCCGCATTCTTCGGTTATAAGTGTCAGTTATCGTATTATTATATTTATGAAGTTTTTCAAATGTTGTTAAAGCATTGATTATAGTGTACAGTGAAGTGTTGTTCTTTAAAAAAAAAACCTTCTCTACGATTCACCCTCGTGACAATATATGTATATCGTTTAAAATCTTTTTCGAAACAAATTCGTGACAACCTGACAAAACGGGAGTTAAACGTGAAAAATGAGGATCGAGTGTATAACACGAAACCAGTGCACTTTTCCACAATCCCTGGTAACCTTTCGTGAAACGATTGACCTTTCCCGGTCAATTTCCTGAAACCCTGGGAAACATCCTTTATACCTTTTGACCCGTTCATAACGGTCGATTAACGACAATGTTGCACAGCGATCGGTGCAGAAATCGGTCTGAACCTCGCGTTTAACTATTCCGGATTAGACGAGCGTGCGGTAATACCAGTTAATTATTACATTCCCTCGGCTCATCCACTCTTCTTTAAATACAACTTTATTATCCATTTGGGAAGAGTAGTATTTACAGAAAATCGTATACACCGCACGCAATATACATTTAACCGCAGCAAGAATCATAGTAATTAACAAGAAATCCTGATGTTTCCCGCACTCCTTAAATTTATTTCTCTGCCGAGCCGATTAACGATCTCTCGAATGATTACCTTCGTCTGGTTGCCGCGCGGTCGCGGTTCGATTAAGTTACGAAACGAACACGTTACGAGATAAAATACATTTGCACGGCTTGATAATATTCGAATCAGAGCCGGTCGATTAATACTCCATGGATATTGTTCTTTTTTTTTCCAGTGTCGCCGCCTTTGCCGACGTTAGGCGAAACAGCGTGGGAGAGAGATCACGAACGAGATCGGGAGAGACACCGGGAACGGGAGAGGATGCGGGAGAGGAGCACGGAGAACGATCGCAGGGAACGACAACAAGAAAGAGAAACTGGGATCAGGGAGAGAGAGCCGCGGGACCGGGAAAAGGAACGGGATCGTGATAGGGAGAGGCAGAGGGACAGAGAAAGGGACAGGGACATGTCGGTCTGCGTGATGGAACCACTCGACTCTGTCTTCGTATCCTCCTCGGCTGCCCTTCTAGCGTTACAGAGGATAAAGGAAACGTCACTGTAAGTACTTTCCCTCTGTTTCGAAGATTTCACGGATTCGCGAAGAACATCAGCCTACAGACATATAGAGTGACAGAGATTTGAATTGGCCTCATTCAGAACCGAGGGACTCCAAATCAAATAATTCAAATGGGGAACTTCCAGACTAGACCTGGACGATACCCTATTTTCCCTAGACCTACGTTCCCTAGTTTGAGTCCCTGAGTCCGTCGACCCTCATTTGGGCCAGTTCATATCCGTCGACCCTGAGTTGGCCCAATTCGGGGTCCCTCGACTCTGCTTTGCCTCGATTGGAGTTCCTCAAATGTCTCTGCCTTGAATGGGTCCAATTCGAATCTTTCGACCCTATGTTGGTCCAACTTCTTGTTTTCCGGCCTTAAATAGGTTCATTTCGCGCTTCCTAGTCCTAACTTATTGCCATCAGAACCGTTTAAGTTCATAACAGAAATTACATCAGAGTTTTCATTAATAGCGATCAAGCCAATAATAGATAACGTGAATAGAAAAATGAAAAACTTCACTGACATATTTATCAAATGACATTGCGTTATTGCTCCACTAATCGACAAACTTTTTATACGATATCTATGTATATTTCCTTCACGCCTACTATATATACATGGTCTGTTGCCAGTGATAACCTTTTTTACACTTGTGATACGTTCGATAAAATGAATCATTGACATACTTCCAGTCGATTCCTTAAATTTTATTCTACCGTTACTCATACACAATTGTATCATCTGAACAAATTTTTGATAAATAGTCAGCATCCAGGACAGATGTAAGAATTTTGGTTTATCGACATAAAATAATATCAACTTTGAAATTAGAGTCTATCAATATTTATTAATTACACTTAATTCTTAGAAAAACAACTGTTTTTCGGTTGATTAAGATCGTATTGATTAATATCGAAGATAATTGTATTCGCACTATGCATGATTCTTGAAAACTGCAACATTCACAACTTATATCAAAGATTTATTACATTAAACCCACAAGATTAACATTATTCGCTCTTTTCCCAAAAATCTTCTGGAGGGTCCAATCGTTCAATCTGCTTGAACGTGTCAGTTTCGGGGTCGTATTTCGCACAAGCCATCAAAGTGCACGCCACCAATCCACTTTCCTGACACATACAGTGATTGCATCCGTCATTATAACTTTTCCCGGCCACGCATTTCCTTTCTTTAAAATCAAATTTTACAGAATTAAAATCACTGGACAACTTATTAACGCTGCTGTATATTGATTTTACGAATAAAGAACTCACCAGACTTATCGCCAAGGGGAATAGAGGCCACAATGGCAAAGAGTAAGAACAAAGCGAAAATTTTTCTCCACATATTCGGTTACGTCACGATATCTTTTCACTGACGATACAACCAGACTACTGGGTTTATATAGGATGTCACTCTACGTTTTTATACGCCGACCTGTCGATAACCTTCTACACTGTCGCCTAACCGCTTTATCGAGTCGGCCATTTGCATACGATGGCCAAAACGTCACGTATTATATTTCAGAAGTCCCTTATAAACACTCGATACTTACGTAACTTTACCTTCGTCGTGCCCTTTTCACGAAATGTCGTAACTATGGTACATCTTGCTTGATCAAAGACAGATGCGATAAAATTCTTGTGACTGGTAATCAGGCACCGACGTTCGTATAATCAGTAACAACATATTCATCGGAATACCAGGTATTTCAAAAATCTTACATACATCAAGAAATTTAACAAATCGTGGTCAATTAAAACTAATAATTAGTTTTACAGACATTAGTTACATAACATCTAAAAATTTGTCAGTTTTATGCAAAAGAATATTATTGAATTTACTACCACGTTAAGAGCGCAGTATCTTAACCAATAACTGCGAAAGTGGCAATTCTATTCTTCAATTAATCAATTCCGATGTAAGCTAATTTATTTTATCGATACAGTACAGGTTAGATTTTTTCTTCGGGACATTCAAGTTATTATACCGAGTATATAACTAAAATTAATTTTCATAAAATATATAACAATTAACTGTTCCTAGTATTCTCGTTACAGAAAGGGGTGGAGGAATACGAAGGAAATACGAAACAAGTATTTCGCGCAGTTTTACAAGGTTCTTCACCATTCGAAGATTAAACTTGGCGACACTTGTAACTTTCTTCCACCTTCTGACGAACAATTGAGAGGTCCGTAAAATAGATATCTACAACCACGCTACGTCCAACGAAGATTATGTTTTACAAAGGGATACACACGTTCTGCCGTTCACGTGGACTGACTTTATTATCAATTTACAGTCGGTCGAAAACAGCAGGATACCGGAGTCGTTTCGCTCACGGCGCCGACGGTTACGCCTCGTCATATTTCATCGAATGTACATAAGCAAACGTCCAAGGGTTAATAGGACGAGATCGTGCGCTCGCTGTAAATCTCGTTTAATTTCCACTCGGGGCGGCTGTGCGGGGAATGTCTTTTTCCATTGTCAGGGAGCCCGGCGACGATCCACCCTCCCGATCGCGACGGAAACAAATCCTCGTCAGAAAACATAGCGATCTAGGAAGAGATCGAACCGTCAAGGTATCGATACTTTTGCTCACAACTTGTAACGTTCAGCGTTACACCTGGGGACCCCGCGCTGGGGAGCGCTTCTGAATAATTCCCACCGGTTCCATATCGTTATTCCTTTGAAGAGTTCTGCTTTCGAAACCCGGAAATTGTTCATCACGGTTTGGTTTTCAATTAGCAACCTATCAAGGAGACTCGAAACCTTGGTTCGTGTAATTAACGGTAATAGTGGATTGTTGACCTTCGCATTCGAAGAAATTCCATCGGTAACGTGCATACAACATGAAATACGTAATATGATTTAATTTGTTTCGTGATGTCTGTTTCTTCGGCGTGTTCACAGTCTAATTAGATCGTTAACGAGCGTGTCAAGGATCCGTAAACGCTATCGCGGAATACGGGTTCTCCATTTCGTTTCGCTACTCAATGAAAGGACGAGAATATTTACCGTGTATAAAATAGTCTGGATAGTACGAATCCATTAGTCTATATTAATTAATAATTAAGCAAGTATTAACCGAATATGTATCGAACAGTCTCAAACGAATTCGGTCTGTATGAGTAGTATCAAGATGTTACCATTTGAAGTTGGGATGGGTAACATTGTCATAGAAAACGATTTTACATTTTCTATGCTGTAAGTAAAATAGTCTGAATAGTACGAATGCATTAGGTTATCAGTTAACTCTCTATGTATAGCCCCGTTTGCCTTTCAAGTCACATACCATTGTACCGATACGGACTCCTCTCGATTATCGTCCCAAACTCGGGTCCGTGCCGGGACAATAATCATATAGGGAGAACTGCTTCAGACCCTCGTAAATTTGTTTTTTACCCGAAGCTCGAGCCTCGTCAACAAAAGCGGAGGGGCAACAAAGTATGCACTTGAGAGGTTCCACAGCCTCTCCCCTCCAGTAGTGGGGATAATGCTTGGACAATAATCGTGGAGAACAAACCAGACGATAATCGAGAGGAGTCTGTATATCGATATTTTGTTGATCTAATTTAATTTTTTGCCGCTATGTGGAGTACACACAGTGCTCTATAACCTCCCTTCGACAACCGATAAGATTCTTTGTAACAATTATAAACTCTAGCTTGAGATATCGTAGCAATAATAAAATCTTTCAAAACTATAAATTCATTGTTAATTTGTATTATTGGTTGATATATTTTTCTCTCACGTTACATAAACTATTTCATAGCCACGAAAAAAGTTCTGACTATAAGGGGTTAAAAAAGTATTAACTCGAAGTCTGTTCCAATTACACAATCTTATATACAGTCTCAAACGAATTCAGTAGGAATTAAGATATCATAATGATGCCAGACATTCTATACACACATAATCAATAGCACTGATACCTTCTAGGAAGAATAAAACAGGTATCGATTCCGTCCGATACTATTCGATCCAAGATCAGGATATCCTCGATAGGCATCTGTGTCGTCGAATCGTCACCACCAGTACGGATCTCGGGACTGTCTTCCCTTCCGCGCTCCAGTGCCGTTAACCGATAGTTATACATCCCGTTTCGCATAAATCTTGGCCCGTACGTTGCCCGTTTCCTTCTCGATATACATGCACGGGTCGCCACTTCCACATTAAAGGAAATACACGCGTGCGCTCGCTGGCACACGCACCGACGTAACATTGGTACCCGCATGTCAGGGCCCCCCCGCGGAGGAACTGCCCCGAGCTTGCGGGCAATACTTCACGACAAATGTACTATCCAGTTCCTTCTTCGCCTTTCCAATGAACCGTGCACGCTCGCCACTTCCATTTTGAAACAATGATCCATTCGAGAATACTTTCGTACATGGCGTACTCGAAGCTCCAATGGACTATAGAGGCTTTTACGGTATTCGCGAGAAATAAACGGGACGGCACACGGGATCGTGACAAATTTTATGCCACGGGCGATTTTCGAAGAAGCTGAATTAATTCACGGATGCAACGGTACGGAACAGATTTATAGAAGGTAATGAAACTAACCGTTGTTGGTGTGAGTATACACGAGGACACAGAGTTGATTCGTTGCTTCAAATTAGGAAACTCGATATTAGCACTAGAACTATCGAACCCGTCAGAATGACTAAGAAGCTGAATTAATTCACGGATGCAACGGTACGGAACAGATTTATAGAAGGTAATGAAACTAGCCGTTGTTGGTGTGAGTATACACGAGGACACAGAGTTGATTCGTTGCTTCAAATTAGGAAACTTGATATTAGCACTAGAACTGCCGAACCCGTCAGAATGAAGGATTTCAGATTTTTTAGTTTACAACTACTGAAATCCAAGGGATACTTTCATCGAAATTTATGTTACTCTCAAATTTATTATAGACTTTATATTACACTGTATTAAGCTATATTGTATTATACATATATTGCACGTATTAATATATTACACTATTTAATTTAGCATACAGTCAATACTGGTAATTTTAGCGTTAGTGGTACAGTTCATGGAAACTCTAACAATAGAAAGAATTGAGGATTGTTGACACTCAATTGACATTACTGTCTGCATTCCATGCAGTTACTTCTGGCATCGAGAATACCAATAAAGTAGTCCACGATTTCTTCGAATTACGAGGCGCTACATTTTATATTGAAGGTATCTTCTCGATTTCTTCTGTGACTGAAATTGGTGTACGACTTTGGAAAATCATTATGAATATAAATGTAACAGTATAGATCCTTGACTCTTCTATAGAAACGAATACTGATTTTGTCAAGAAACAGTGGACGATTTATTCCTGCGCGTTAAACGTATACTTTTAGTGTTGTTCATCAAGTTCGCTTGCTACATCAATAGAGGCAGAGAAGTTTATACCTCAGACGATTATTGCTTCGTGGAAATCTATGTAATTTTAGCAAACGAGAAGCTACATCGAGGTATATTATATCGTCGTTTCAATGGTGAATATACAAACTTGCAGGAACTTAATTTTTCAGAATAGACAAAAATCACTTTGTCGGTTATTGTAAAATTACTTTACACTAATTTCATCCACCATATAGATTAACTTTTTCGGTCGTTTTAAATACACAGCGAGAAAGTAACAATAAGTTAAATATATAGTGAGAGACAAAAAAAAAAAGTCATGCATTCAGCTCAGATTCGTCAAAATTGCTACTCTCTGAGACCACTTTCACTCTTCCCCGTCCTGAATTACTGCCTGCAATCTTCATCGATTTCACAACCTTTTCATTTTCAGACGATCTTTCGAGACAGTCTTTCCAACTTCGGGATGATATTTCCTAAGACAATTTCTCCAAACTTTGAGATGATCTGAGACAATTTTTTCGAGCTTCTCGTAGATGACCTTTTGAAGTCTTTCGATCAATCAATGTCAATCTTTCCGACTTTAAGACGAATGAATCGTCTCTGAATCTACTCTCTTCAGATCCTCTACCAAAAGAATCACCCTGTATAAACCAATCTTTACACGCCTACGAATCAAACAGAACACCCCGTACATACATTCACGGAATCGGGACAGCACGTTGTATGCGCAGCTCTCGGAACATCGGAAAATCTCGCGAACGTGAAGAAGGGAAGGGTGGGGGGGGGTGAGGGTTGCGTTACTCCGTACGCAGATCGAGATAGTAAGCGAAGTCGGATTATCCGCGAGTAGAAGCGGATTTATGCCAGTTTAAACACCGAGCTGCGGGTCTGGTTTACGGCACGATGAAGCCTCGGGCAAAAGGGGAGGTGGAGAGGGGGGCGATGGGGGCGGCCAGAGCTTCGTTCCGATGAAATATAGCCCGGCTGAGGATGCGTCAGCGCACGGTATACCGGGCGGGCCGCTGTTTTATCCGGTCAAGCCTGAAACGCGAATTCCTCACGGACGTGGTAGTAACCGTGAATTCCTCCTGCGCGTACGAGGGGAACCGACGGAATCTTGTCTGTATCTGTATGTGTTGTGTGTCCCGTCGCGATGGCATAATAATTTATAATCCGAGACGAATTTATAGAAAATCCGTGTACCGTATCCGCGACTTTGTTTACCGGCCACGGCTAGTCGACCCGTTATGAACGACGAGAATTATGGCGTATTAAATTTCGCCCCGGTGCATTACAACGCCCTTAAATTTCGCGTTAATGATCCCGCCGTCCTGAGAGAAGAGGAGCATCCCCCCCCCTCCCATCCCTTCGGTCCAGGTCGGAGCTGAAGTATCACGTTCGATACTTTAAATTATCCACGAACCAACCGGCCCAATTCGCTCCGAGGGACAATCGGCGGCTACACGCACGCGTGTCCGTTCGGCTCTCGGTTAGGTACGAATTTGGTCGCGGAACGAGTTTTTGGGCCGGTCGCCCGAGATAAGATTGATCGAGACTCGGTTCGACGACGTATCTTTCGCCTCTTTTTATCCGGGACAAGGTTGAACAACCGGGTGTGTATGTACACCGTGCGAGGAGGTAGCTTCTAACCCGTTCAGGTAGCCGTGTTTCAATAAGCGGCCATTAAATTCCGTGGGATAAACGGAGATTTGGATATTTCGATCGTTATTCGCGCTGTGGATTAAGCCCTTTAGGATCGAAGTGTGGATAGGGACGAACCGATTTAAGTATGTACAAGTAAATAATCGATACTCTCGTTTCGATACCGAGTATTTTTGGTATTCATACGTTTGGTTGCGATATATTGTTGGTATCGAAAAGAAGTACTCAAATTGAGCTAGTATTCGATATGAAAGCTAATGAATGTGAAGGTGCTTGTCGTCCAGTTATATTACTTTGTTAATAAATATTCATTAATAGAATATATCTTAGTTAAAATCAGAGATGGACTAATTCATTGTCTAGAAAAATTATATAAACGATTAAAAGATGAAGAAGTGCTTTTAATAGTTTAAACGTGGAAATTCCACTTTGTAAAACGAAACAATATTTATTTCTGAATGAGTTGCGATTTGGCACACAATTATTTAATCTCATTAACTGTTTGAAGCTCAGGATGACGTTCTTAGATAATGCAGCTTTTCGATATGTATTATTCGACTGAAGTTCTGTTCAACTCTGGGTAAAATATTATATTCACAATGCCTATCCGTGCTAGGGAAGCGACTAGGAAATGAAATCCTCGTTATACAGGGCGTATAGGAATAAATTTTTATAAAGAATCATTCAATTAAACTATATTATCATACATCATACATTTAGTTTTTGGAGATTTACCGGCTTTATGTTCCAAATTTAATAGCATTAATAAATTATTTGATGTAAGTGTTTTAATTAATGTTGACGGCGGTGGTCACCGATGATCCCATTCTTCTCAGATTTTCCTCCAAATTTTTATTTTTGCTGAAAAAAAGGTTGCAAACATTTGACTTAACAAACTATTGTATACTATAGTAGGAACCTTGCCAAGTCTCATGGAAATTTTTCAGATTTATTTAAAGCGAGAAACATTAAACAATATTAGTCTTGCATATTACTACCCAATTTGCCTACAGAATGTGAAAAAATATGCGAAATTACGGTGGGTTAAGAGAATGCGTAATTAAAATGAAGCATTAAAAAGAATTTCCAAGCTGTAACCTCAAGAACTTTTAACCTAAAAGTTCAGGTGTCTCGTAGACTTTACGTCCCGAATATAGTCCCTCATTCCCAGAGAGGGGGTTAACGAGCATTTTTCTCTCTTCATCTTTCGAACATAACCACTATCGCAAAGAAAACCTTCAGTCCAACTGTCAATTAGCCTAAGTACCTGCGCAACGATCGGTCAGCAAATGTTTCATGTGAACCCGCTTTTCCAGCAGACGGATGAGTTTAATTATGCTTTGGTATCTGCTTACAGACACGGCGATGCCTGTTTCCTAGCTCGTAAAATTCAAGAAAACAGCGGTTTTCGAATACAGCCGAGAACGATCTCGACGGAAGCGATATTTATTTCCCCCGGTGGTTCTGAAACGAAGGGAACGGAAACTGCGTGCGTTTCTTTCAGGGGCCCGTACGGTCGGTCCGAGTCTTTAAAAATGTATAATGGGAGTCGCGCATAAATGCTCGACCGATTGTAAACGATAATTAAGTATCGACGCGCTTATCCAGCCGGTCACGGTATTTATTATGGTCGACATGTGATTCATGAATATTCACACGGGAGGCATACGTAAAATGTTTAGGGGAAAAAGGCAGTGATTTATAAACGCGGTTTAATGTGCGCGGCCCGCGCGACAAAAAGGGTGAAAGATGACAGTGGGCATTAGAAGCGAGTCTGGGGGAAGGTAAGAAGACCAGTTATAAGAGTGCACGGATGTTCATGCATTTATAATTAACCGTGAAATGATGAAATGAGGCGTACAATCGAGTTTTTAAATCCAGTGGAACCATTAATAAACGAAATGGATTTTACATTTAATTACTGTTCTTGCGAATTCGACCGTAAAAATCGAGAAACACACAATTAAATACTAACGTTCAATCGAGACATTCGTACAAGACCTATACGAAACGATTTAATATAAGAACACCTGTAAATTGTTGTTTAATGTGTAATTAGTATACACAATGCTCTTTACCGGACCCCACCGGATCGAAATAAAATATTCTAAACACATAGAACCAATAGAAAATATTGTATATACAACAAATGCAGTGCATGCATACTCCAGGACGACTACGCAAAGACTCAACCATAAAGGGCAGCAATTGATCATTAGAGGTCCCTACATGTATAACTCCTGATTCTCATTTGTTTAAAAATTCCATAGGCTTCCTCGTACCCCGTCTCACTAAGGGTTAACCGTTTCATCGATACCACGAAGTAAGCAATTGTTACCATTTCCCTCGGATAAATTTCCGAAAAGCACCCACACCCCATGACCCTGACCTTGACATATGTTATCAAGATCATTGGTTATTAAAAACTTATGAACAAGCAAAACAGCTTAAACTATCTCTAACCAACAACGATCAGTATAATGCCTCAAAGTCGATTAGAGACAATTCATGAAAAAAATAATTCACAGTTGATTAGAGGTAGTTCAACAAAAAAGGTATCATTATTATCACCGCGGATTTTTCGCGGAATTCTTAGCTAGCTCTAACTAACTCAAATTGGTATAATGCTTTGAATAATATTTTTTTTGTTTTTTAAATGGCTGTAACTAACGCAGGTCAATATAATGCCTTGAACAGTATTATTAAAAACACTACGTTACAAAAGTTCAGATTTCTGGAAAATTACGGTACGTTTTACAATCTTTCTTTGTTAATAACTTTTTAATAACCACTGATCACTGGTTTAAACCCTTTTAAGCTTACTCTGGACAATAACCTTGATAACGTGTGTCAAGGTCAAGGTCATGGGGTGTGGGTGCTTTTTGAAAGTTCACCCTGATTCTAGTCTTTCAACCACGATCAATACGTCAAATCGACGTAAATCCCTAAATTCATTACAGAAAATACACAAGTACGTTCCTAGAGTCACAAATCACCGTGTTACCGTTAAAAGACCCCGTGATATGCGTTTCGTTCGAGGTTCCGTTGTTTTGCAGATTTACACGCACGCCTCTACACGCGTAGATTAACGCAACGACTGCCGCTTTTTTCTCTTCCTACCCGGCAAATCTGATATTATTCATAAGCGAATTCTTTCTTCTTCGTGCACGGATCCCGCGTGGTATTAGTGTCCCGGGCTCGTTGTTTTATGTATTATGCATCAGCAAATAATTTCACCCGTTCTTCATCAAACCGGTCATAACAGATCGCGACTGTAAGTGCATCGCGAGTGATAAACCCGCGATGCTACCCCGACGTGATGAATAATGCATGCCAAAAACTTTCTGTATAAATCCATGTCGAATGCACCGCGAATTTGTCGATTCCACGGTCGATACTTGAAGAACCGAGGGAATCGAACGATTGCACGGCGGTAACGTCGCGGCGGATTATACGCGGATAAACGATAAAATAACGATGAAGACGTCTTGCCGTTATCGGTATTGAAATCACAAGGCTCCACGAATTTCTTGCCGATCTTCTTTTCGCTCGTCATAATCGGCGTCGCTCTGCGGGTATCGACTGCGTGGTTAAGCGGTTTCATCGGGGCGACACGTTACAAAAAGGTGACCACCAACTGTTAACCTGGATTATTTCGTGCGCTGCATGATTCGCGAGAACAGAACGACAAGGATTTCGCAGGAGAACATTTTTACCCAATTCTACCTGGTGATATGTTTTTTATCTTGCGTGTACCACTTCTTTCTTAAATTAACTTAGAAAATCTGGGAAATTTTTCGATGTGATGTAACTTGAATCGTGTAATGTGGTCCATACAGTAAATTCTCGATGTGTGATCGAAGACTCCTTGGCACTTAACATTAAATATTTTGTAAACTAATAGCCATATTATTAACATAAATTTTCAATTATTGTTAGTATTTGGAGATAGTATTAAGAAAAGAGAAACATTCCATGTTTCGGAATTAGGACTTGAAAGAATATTTGTTGTTTCCTAGGTCGAATTTTCTTTATATTATGGTGAATTTGTGGTCTTTGGGCAAAGAAACGCACGTAGATTGATTACCTTAATTTTTTTTTTTTTAATGGAGAGTTAAAACAGTGAAGAACTCGGGCGACGATTTGTTCTTGTCTTGACGAATTACTTTACCATCTTACGTTACTATTTTATCAAAATCCGCTGTTTAATTATAAATTTTTCGTAATAACATTCGTGTTTCTTCAATTTCAGGGTATTTCACAAGCGTCCCGCACTGGCGACCGGAATCGGAATCGGCGGAAGAGGTAACGCCGGTGTCGGCGGAAACGGCGGAAGTTTAGGGGTCGACAGTGAGTGCGGGGACGCGTTGAAGAGACGCAAGGTTCACAGATGCGACGTTGCGGGCTGTGACAAAGTGTACACGAAAAGCTCCCACTTGAAAGCTCACAAGAGAACTCACACAGGTATGCTCAACAAAATCTCACCGTTGCAACAAAAATCAATCTTTCAAGGGGTGACATACGTTTGAGTTGTTAAGTAAAATTAAAAAAATTTTTTGAATATGTAGAATTATTGTTTATTAACAATTCAACATATACATCCTATATATTATTTCCTTAGTAATTTCTGAAAAATTCAGTTATGTATCTATTAACAGAAGAAAGTGGCTGCCATTTAAACGTGTCTTACTCGAAATGCAGTTTTAAAAATTGGTACCAGAAATATTTAAAAGAGTGCTGAACCAATGTGGATCAAACTTTGTGATAATATTCTTAAGACTAAAATCTAGTACTTGATGAAACAAATTTTTGATTCGTGCATTTTTTGTTTTTTTTTTTTACTAACACAAGAAGTATTGAAAAGTTATGTCGGAAAGTACAAGTTTAAGTTTAAACAGCTGCAATTTTGTCAAATATTTATATTTTGAAAATCGACTTCGATAAGTACTAGTCCCTTTTGTCTACTTTAATATAAAATTGCAAAAAAACTTGTTTCAAATAAAAGCCCACAGAGATATATCTGGAACCACAGATGGTGTCTCGATGAAACGGGTTACAATTAAATAGCATCCATTTTCTTCTGTTGACAGATACATAGCTCAATTTTTCAAAAATTACTAAGTAAATAACATATAACAAGATCTATATGTTGAATTGTTAATAAACAATAATTCTGCATATACAAAAAGAAATGTTTAATTCTCCCTCTTATTTAACCGCTCAAAGGTACATAACCCCTTAATCTTACCTGGTCGTTACCAGCATAAAAGTTCATCATCGGAGTACCTTGATACTATACGAATTACACGTCTCTCGAGTCTCGCATTCTTCACTAGTGTGCCCCGTTTTAGAGGTGTAAAACCCTCTCCAGCCGGTTTCAAGCTACACTCATAAATCCTCTGCCTTTCATCGTTTAATGTGTTTAATGGCTCCTAAACACTTTATTGTCTGTCGATGATTCATACACGCGCGTCACTGATCCCCGCCGTTACAGACCGTGCACGTTTCAACGTAACCACTAACTAGCGTCATGGTAGTGCCTTCTATTTTTTTCTCATTCCTGATAGAAAGGATCACGGTACATTCGCAAGAGGTGAGAGAGAAAAAGAGAGAGAAACGTTACCATTTTCAAGGTGAGACCACGGTGTACGTGTTTGAAATTACTACGAGATCCCTCTCGCTAAAATGCCAAAGACCCCCGGGGCTAATTATCGGGACAATATCACCGTGATTAGACCAGCTCGTAACTCGTTACAATCGTTGTTTTACACGTTTCGGCCGTGTTACGTGATGATCCCCCTGGAGGCATAAACGGTAGGAAAGAAAATTCCCGTTTTTGTTCGCGGGGGCTTCACCGCGGCCCCCGTCGTCATTAAGGGGATCTTCCCACGTAAACTCGACGGAGACAGCATTATTAACGAATATAATAGCGCCGGAGATTCGGCCCCGATAACGATAATACTTAAAGCTGAAATATCGCCGGTAGTAAAACGGGTCCGTCTCCGTACGGGAGACGGGTCAGCCAGAGTCGACTCGCGGAGTCATTACTCATCGCGCTCGCATTTGATTCCCCGGCCGAGATACTCTCGCCGACCAAATGGAAAATCCGCGTGAGCAGACATTACGCTGCTGAACGGCGTGGACCGCGATTTACAAGAATTTTCTTCATCGGATAGAGCCCCCCTTAGATCCCCCAGCGGGTCAAACGGTGATTCGGTGTGTTTATCCTTCCCTGTTTTTTTTTTTTTTTCATGCGTTGCCTACCCCGTAGGGAATGCCAGGCATAGTATTCCTCTTGGAATGACTTCTTACACTCGGCAGAAGGTCATAGGTCCCACGACATTCGCACGGTGAAGCGTGGTGGCCTCGAAGCCCCATAGAAATTCGATAATACGCCAGAAGTGACGCTGGGATACTATTCGTCCAGATACAGGGAATGCATTTTTTTTTTTTTTTTTTTCGACGGGACTAGCCACCGCGGTTACATAGAAACATTCGTAACCGACCATTTATTATCGCCTCGCAATGAACCTGGAAGAGAGAGGTCGCCAAGCCGTTCGTTTCTCGATGTATGCAAGCGGGGGCCCGGCCACCGGCACGCACGTGTGTACACATCGTTGAAGAAGCCACCACGGGCTTGAAGAATCTCCGGTGGATAGGCACCTTCGTGAAGGCGTCGCCACCGCCGCCGTCTAGAGAACGCAGAGGCGGCAGGGAGAGGGCGTGGTCGTGAGAACCAGGATCTTTTGTCTGGTCCATGGTTCAACCAGGACTGGGTATGACCGGGGTGCTCAACCTGAACACGTCGGTCTGTTGAATTCTTATGGGGGGTGGAAAAGGGTGAACTTCCGAAAAGCATCCAAACTCGGTGACCATGACTTTGACGTATGTTATCAAGGTCAACCCCCCCCCCCTCCAGCAACCTTTAAAGTATGTAAACCACTGATCATTGGTTATTAAAAAGTTATTAACAATGTAAGATTGGAAAACGTACCGTAGTTTTCACAGAAATCTGAACTTTTGTAACGTAGTGTTTTAAAAAATACTATTTGCAGCATTATACTAATCTGAATCGGTTGGTGCCAATTGAAAAATAAAAAATGTACTGTCCAAAGCATTATACTGATCTGAGTTAGTTAGAGCTAGTTATAAAACAAACTGGTAGAATAAATACTTGCTATTTCGTCGTTGAATTTCGCGAAAAATCCGGGGTGGTAATATGATACTCTTTTTGTTGTACTGTTTCTAAGCAACTCTGAATTATTATTTTCTTGAACTGTTTCTAATTGGCTTTGAAACATTATACTGATCGGTGGTGGTTAGAGACAGTTCAAGTTTTTTTCTTTTGTTCATAACTTTTTGATAACCAATGATCGGCGGTTTGAACCTTCTGAAGGTTACTCAGGAGGGTGATCTTGATAACATATGTCAAGGTCAGGATCATCAGGTGTGGGTGCTTCAAAGTTCATTAACCCTTAGCTAGTAAGACAGGGTCCGAGGAAGCTTATGAAATTTTTAAATAAATGAGAACCAAATACGTATGCATGCAGGGACCACTGGTGATCAATAGGTGCCAATTATGATTCAATCTTTCGTTGTCGTCCTGGAGTACGCATGCACTGAGTTTGTTGTATAGTTTCGTAAAGTAGCAATTTTGTCGTCTAATTCTTTTATATAATATTTTGTATTGGTCCTATATGTGTAGAATATATTATTTTGATTCGGTAGTTATTTAAAGAGATGCTTATTTATTTCGATGCTTTTTTTCACATGACAATACAAACTGATAGTTTCGTACTTTTTTTTCTTAGAAACAAAATTTTATTCGTACTGCTTGTATTAACACTGCGTTCGCAAGTACGTTCTTATCTTTTATTCGTTATTCGAAACTCTTTGATCGATAATGAATTTTCCCGTCTCTGTTTTCAGCTTTCGTTGATATTGAATCATCGTTTATGTACTTTCGTAACTACATTATTAACACTCTGCTGGCGGGAGTGGTTTTTGTGTTTGCAAATATACAACTTAAAGTGTTCTAAAAATATTTAGAAACTACGACTTAACTTTTAGTTTATTGAACTTAACGTACAGGAAAAACGATTTTTCCCTATTTCTTATTATTCTAGTTCTTATTTACGAAAGACGCACTACTACGTCGACCGCTCTCAGCTTTTGTTTTTGAAAAGACGTACTACTACACCATCGGTCCCCAAAATGTTAATATACCTATTAGAAATATTTTAATTCTTTTTTCCGAAAAAGAATATGAAAAGTATAATATTTAAATAGAAAACAATTAAGGTACATCAGACCTCACCTCACCAGTTAAGTAATAAAATTTCCACCTCACTAGTTGGTGATTAAAGAAGTGTGGTGATTAAGGTTGTGTTTTATACCAACTGTTTGGAGAACCTAGGTCCGAATTTTTAGATTACGGGATGAAGTTTGCAAAAGGTTTATGAACACAATACAAGTTTGCAATCTTACAAAACAGAATAGAAAGAACACAAAAATAAATACAGTAAAGTGATTCAAAACTTTCACAGTGCATCGCGAATCGTTTCAAAACCTCACAAATCTATTGTTTGCCCGAATCGCGACCCTCGGCAATCAAAGGGGGGAAGGCAATAAATTATGCGCTTGGTACGTTCCAGAGAATTCTCTTCCCAGTAGTGGGGATCAAGTAGAAAGTCTTACGGGAAACTTCTTATCCAACTATCATCGAATGTTTACAGTATAAAAATCTTCTGTCAATCAGAATGTGTGCACGAATCTTCTTCCCTTATATTCTACGGGAAGAATGACATTTTCAAATGTTTCGCGTGTTATTCCAACATATTCTGGAAAACGAGACATTAACCACTGGTTTATCGCGATTTTCTGACCTATCAGACTAGCGCCTGATATGTCAGCGCGGCGGTACTGTGTCGTGGACAGAAACTTTCGCTATAATAATTGTTTCAACGACTGTGCAGCACGGCCATACGAAGAGCACTTATATCCATCATTCTAACACCGCGGCATTATGCAGCCATCGAGATATATTTACAGAGGCGGATACTGCCACTCTGGATGTGGGAAATGCCAATTCATTGATTACTATTATTTCTGCCATTCCACGGCATAAATCGTACGCGGATCGTGCATGCTGTTACAACGGTCGTTCCGTCTTGCTCCCAGAACTGTTGGAATTTGTCCCGTATGAAAAACCCCCATTGTTCTCAAAGGTCGATGCGAATCGGTGTTATCAAATGTGAACTGCCAGACCTATTGGTTGGTTAAGGGACAACCATAGCAACACGATCATCCGACAATATAATTGTTGCGGGGTGTGTGATAGATGTTAGTCGCAAAGAGTAACTTCATAGGTGTAGAATAATTTTTTGAGTAAAGTAACTATGGCATAGAGGTACATCAAAAATCTTCATACTGTTAATCGTTAGTTAAAAATAGAACCTCGAACGTTTCATTTTAAATGACTGAGAATGTATCTAATTACGCCATCCATTACCTTTTTCTTGCGTGATAGATTCCCTCAATATTCCCAATAGACATTCTTGGATATTGTTCCATTCAGCAGGATAACACTAAACCTACCGAACCCTTTAAAAAGGCAGGAATTACAACGGAAAACCTGGTAGGTTTAGTCTTAATATTTTCCAAAAATATTAATATTTCTCGAAATCACTATAACACACTAAATGTTCCGAAATGGAATGTAAATTGACAGTTGTTCACCTTAAGAGATCTCGGGGACCTTATCAAGATGTGCTTAATATATCTCAGGCAATCCAGACGCAATTAAATTATACAGATCAGAAAGTAACTTGAACGTATCAAGCGGAAACTTTAATTACCAAAGTGAATGTATATATGTAAGCGAAGTTCCGTGTTCCCCGGGATCGAAATCGTTCCCGGATAAGCTTGATCGGGTTATTAAAAAACAGTTTCATCCGCTTTATTATTCCCCTTTTACAAGACCCCATCTCCACACCGTATATCCTCGATACGGAATCTCGATCCCCGGTCATCTTTAAATCGGTAGAGGGAGGGGGGGGGGCGTAACGAACGCACCGAATCCACCTTTGCTTAACCATGATTGATGATTCTCACGGCCGCGAACGGGTAGAATTTGCATCGAATTTATATCGTGCCGCTCGCGAACTGTATAATGGTAGTAATAGCGGCCCGCGCGCGGTACTACCGCTCTCGATACCATGAATCTTTCGAACGCACGCCACGGAACATCGGAAGCTACATTGTGCGGTGCAGAAACGAGGCGAAGTATTGCGAGGATATGGTAAATGCCGGCTATACTCGTCTCTTTATAATAGCGCCGCAGCGCACAGTGATTCTTTTTCCCGAAAAGCTGGCCGAAATTTATAACTTCATTGGATTTTCATAAAAACGGTATTCCCGTGTTTTTTACTGAATTCGAATATCTTGTAAAAAATGCAGAATTCACAGTATTTTATTTTTTCGATTTTCATGCAGAATTTCGCATGTCTGCGTTTAGCAGGTCATGTATGTAGTTCGAATATGGTGATGAAAATAATAATAAACAAAGCAAGAATTGTGAATGTTGTTTGAAATAAAACAATGCTGTTTCACTTATTCTGTGTAAAGGTGAGTACTAGTTCAGGACCGATGTTGCGTACATGCAATATCATTTTTAAAATTTAACATGGAGTTTATTTAGGCTTCTATTATTAATAATTTATTACAAAAAATTGTTCCCACAAAGCAAAACAATGCAGACCTAAACTTAAAAGAGTTCTATGGCACTTTCAATGCACGTGCAAATATAAGCACGATTTCTCAATTGCATATCATACCTGACATGTAGCTTTAAGTCAAGAAACTAGTCTCTGCGTAAAATTCGTTGTATAACATAACTATTTTCCTTCCGTTATACTAAAATATAACCAAGATTTATGACATCTTCAGAAGGGAAGTACAAGAGTAAATTCAAAGATATTTTGCATTATTTATATGCAAAGTTTATGTTTATAACATATACTGTAATGTTAAAATGGTTTACATATAATTACTTTAAAAATAAACTTTCTCTGATACATTAAAGGTGCTAGCATTTTCAAGCCATTAAGAAGCACGAGATTACATCAACTTTAATGGCCTATATCTCACTAACAGACCACAATATTCAACAATTTCCAGCGAATATATATGTATATACATTAAATATATAATACTTTAAACAAGCTGTTACTTACTTCAAAAAATTTATTTAGGGAAAAAGGACCACCGTGCGTCGACCAAGAAACTCACTGGGGCCAGCTTCGAAATCGCCGCTAACAAATGCTCAATATCCCGTCGATTATTATTGTACAAAAATCGCGCGTAACCAGTTAAAAGTTTTTCGCGGCAGCCCATCGATGTACCTACGCGTGTATCGTGCGGTTGCGTTCGCCAAGACAAGCCGGATCCTGAAAAAATTCCGTAGGATCGAACGCGACATGAGAATCGCCTTGTATAAATGGGCCCCGATGTACGATGGACGACCAGCTAGCGTGATCCTTGATGGACAGCAAGAGGTTCGGTGAGATCTCGTGTATTAATTAAGGTGAATTAGCCTTGGCATAAACTAGACAATAGGGTGTCCGATCGGTTCCGTGTATCGGGAGGATACGCCGATCGCTCGGGATCCATGTCCGTCCGTACGTCGGTGCTCCAGGGGCCCCATGCAACGAGCATTCACCACCAGACCTGCCATTAACAATGCACTTATGCAGCCACTGTTCAGGGCTACGATTACCCTCACCCTGGATCCCAATTTCCCAGTGAGCACAGTCTTGTGTTTGCGTTATCAAGTCTGCCGTGCTCGACCCAGTTTTAAATTAAACCTCCACTTTTTTTTTATTTCAGTTCCCTTTAGTCTGCTTTCGGACGATTTTCGGGGGGAGGGGTAATTTGAAACGATTATTGATCACTCGATGGATATCGAGGCGATTGATTCTCTCCTTTTTACAATGAGAACGAGGGGTGGTTACTAGTATTAAAATGGAATCAATCGTAATGAGTACCGACTGAAGAAAGGCATGATTCTTTTTCTTGAGTTAAAACAAAATTTTAAATAACTATTCTCAAAATTTTGTTAAACCAAGATTATAGCATTTATTATACCATTAAACTTCTGTATCAAACTTTTTTTTCTATCTCTTGTACTTTAAAACTTATATGCGAAACAGAGCGAGTGTCTATTTAATTGGGCATACCATTATTCTTGTCTTAAATCACTCTATAAACCCACGAAGTTTCATTCCAATCCGCGAGTCAAGGTTCGCAGTGTTCCCTTGTGAGTTAGTCATTCTTCCTTTTGAGCCTATACGAACACTAAGCTTTTCCTCCAGACGATTCCCATGAATATTATAATACCAAAAAATTTCATAACGGATCCTACACATTGAAACAAAATTTACATCGATACATGCGTTCCAATTCTTTCGATCTCGATTCGTTCGCTGATAAAACCTCTCACCGACCGTCATGGACGTTATACGCGGTAAAACCGACATATCTACATATAACCGTGTATGCAAACATCGCCGCGGTTGCGCCACAATTATCCAATTCCTCGATTACGCTCGACGGGCAAGAATCCCCAGCGTTCAGTCGCAACACTAATGGTGCGCCGTTGATAAATCGTGTTTCGCGGTTAATTGAAGCCCCGCGCGTAACGCACGGCCGTCCCTACTGTTATATTTTATTACGCCGCGATACGGGGCGTAAATAATTAATGGCGCGTAATGACCGCGATTAAATTGAATCGCGCGTTCGCGAGATATTACACCGAGCGCGCGGCATTTCTTACCCGGCTAACGAGTGTTGTTATTTACAAGGGAGAGCCGAGGCGAGCGTTACACCGCGGGAGTAGCCGGTGGGACGCATTAGGCGGACGCCACGCTGAGTCGACACCGCTAGGAACTTCGAGCCTCGTTTCTATGTACTCTTTTCCTCCGTTTCTTACCCTCACCCTTCAAGCCGCCCTTTTTCTTCCCGTCAGTTGTCAGTTCGTTTCCTATTATTAACCGACACGCATCGCGCCACCCCGCAAACGAGGCGCAAGATGAATCTGATGTATCATGCAATATGGGGTCACTTGATGTGGGACTCGTGATATTTTTTACTTTTATCCATTGTGCATACAGCTAGTAATCGAGCCTATACTGTTACATGTTGATGATATTCGACACCAAAGTACTCAATGGGAAGTATCGAAAGATATTAAAAGGTATCGAAAGGTATCGGAAAGTATCAGAATTTTAGGCACTTGATTTCAGTATTCGATACCGATACTCCTTGAGGCAATACCAAACCAATACAAGTATCATATTACAGTAAAATCTTTATACTTGTCAATCAGGTGACTACTCTATAGATGGCAGTCGCTACTCCCATTCGACAAGGAAATCTCCTCGGAGCCTGTCAATCTTTCCATTCGTTCTGACTCAGTCATGTTCTCTTTCTTCGTCATCGTCGAGCCGGCAAGCATCTGAGCGTTTCCACGATAAAAGAACTCCTAACTACATATTCTGTAGTTGGCACTCAGTGGTCCCGAAGTACTACCATGTATGAAGACTTTACTGTATTACCGAAACAATACCTGTTTGATACTTCACGAAGGTATCGATACCCGTTTGATACCTACTTAACGAAACTATCGATACCCATTCGACACTTTACAAAATTGCCAATACTTCCTTGATATTTCACTAAAATATTATGATATCTGTCTGATGTTAAATACTTCGAAAGTACCGAGATACGTGTAGGTATTATACAAAATGTAGTACATTTCTTCAGGATTTATTGAATACGTCAAAATAAGGAAAAAAATTATTACAACCCAACGCAGGTAGGCGATGGTCTTGGGCCATTCGTACGTTCAGCAAACTGTCATAAACAAGGATTTCTGGAGAGTTGTAAATCACGTGCAAAATATGTCAGTTTTTATTGTATTTCGAAGCTGACTTCCAGGAATCCCAGAAGCAATACGTATCCCAAGCCTCGGTTCTTCCACCTCATAAATCAACAAACTTCTTCATTTTCCACCACTACAACGCAAATACAAACGTCAGACAGAACACATTCAACCATCAACGAGAACACATCTAGCAGTTAAAGTAAACACAACTAGTATACACACACATCACATTCTGTTACGTTTACATTAAAGTTCAAGTGTGTTACAAAGTATCTGTTAACTTTTTCAAACCACATAATATCACCATCTCCATTCACACCATTTCCAACGAGTTCTGGGACATTGATTTATCAACGAGCAGTGACAGATTGCGAGTTTATCGTGAATGCTCACTTATGCTCGAAGTGGTGACCGTTTGCATCAATGCAAAGTTGCAATCTTCGTATCGCTGCATCACGTGCATGTCTTATCGTTTCTGAACTTATTCTAACACATGCTGCAATTATGATGCAGCGATACGCAGATTGCAACTTTGCATTGACGCAAACGGTCACCACTTCGAGCATCTCCTGTAATGTAAGAAAATTTATTTTACTATCACATTTCACCTTGCATGGCCTTCAATGATAGCTCGCTGAAGTCGTCTCAACACCGGCTATCACATCGCGATAAAAAAAACATAGCATTCCATTAAAAAAAATAGAGATGACCTTGAAATCTCCTCTGTGCCTTCACCCACACAGAAAATGTTTGTGTCACAATATGCCCCCCTCTATACCGTGTTAATTTTGTATATAACATTTTTTCATATTATTACAAATAACGGCAATATTCAAAGTGGACATAGTTATTGACCCACCCTGTATGTACGTTTGAAAGGTATCATATAGGTATCTATACATTTGTGAAGTATCAAACTGGTATAGATTATGTTTAACACCTACCGTTCGATACGGTATCATAATTTGCGAATTGGAAGTGGAGTATTATTTCGGTACCATTCAGTATCACATTCGGTACTACGTACAGTACCAGCGTGAGTTAAGATTTAATGAAAATATGGTGACAATTTTGTTTAAACTTCATTTTTTAGGAGATTACGTATTTTTTTCTTCTGATATCGGAAGCCTGTTAATGTAATATAATAGGGACGATTTTTGACCCTATATGGGTAAAATTGATGTCGCTTTTTCGACCATGTTTGTCAGTGAGGTGTTAAATCGGTTGATAATAATAGAAGGTAAGGAGATCGTAGCTTTATTTCCAGTGGAACATCATTGATTTCTTGACGAGACTTTTACTTTAGAACGTGAAAGATACACTTTCACCGGAGGTTATGCTCTGGGGGTCACTTAACCACAGTAATTACGTAACGTGCAGCAGAACCATCATAAATGCGTTATCATACGGCCACTAAGCATTGATATAATTAGAGAATCTTCTACATAATAACCGAAAACACTGTACATGTTATAAAATTTGACGAATGACATTATACTGTCAGTTTGTGAATTTTTATTATTGACCGAGGCGATGATAATTACTCGTGTTATATTCTATGCGCGAAGATGTTCATGAAATGTTGACGTCGATTCTGATAAAATATTCTTTACTTTCTCTTTTTATTAAAAAAAAACGCATCGATCTTTTATAGAGATGCGTTATCTCTTTGATGCATCGTATAATGTACGTAACGAATGTTATGTTTTTGCAATGATATGCAGCTGACTCAATAAGGAAAACAGAAGCCTCTAGCTGTTTGTCACTCGAACGTTTTATTGAAAACAAGTTTCAGATAATGTTGTATACGACGTCGCCGTAAAAGTTCCCTTCTCCGAAAAGATTGCCTCTACAAATGAAAACGACGCACAGTCGCGATGCACGGATTCGCAGAAGCCCCCTTGTTTATTTCGAATCGAGACATCTTTTTTTCCCTCCATTTCTTCGAGGAAACACGAGAATGAAATGATCATAAACTCCAAGATGGATTTCGGCGCGCCAGTTCGAGAACTCTGGCAAAAAAAAAGGATCCGTAAATCACAAAAAATAATTTTGCGTTTAATATGTAAAAGGCAGATCCCGTTATACACGTTGAAGTATTAAATTTGACGGGAACAAGTTAAAGAAAGGCACGATGTCGGTTATGAAGCCGTCAAAATGGCATCAAAGCGCCGCTTAATCGTGCCACGTCGTTTTCAATTAACATCTATCGTTAACCCATTTCGCGGTTATGTACAGTAAACTGGACCGAAATGATTTCTTTCGCGTGATCAGCAATTCATCCCGAAGCGAATGTCGTTAATTGAATCAAGCAATTTCTCGATGCCTCGCAATTAAATTTTAATTTTAGATATTGACGACGTTTCACGCTAAATGAATGGATCCGGTTGTTTTCAGCGATGACAAAATTACTATAGATTTTATTATTACCATGTGAAATTTATCTGCTAAATGTTTAATGAGATAAATTATCGATAGTAACAATTATTCTCATATAGAGTAAATTATTACATTTAACGAAATGATACTCTGGATATAATTGATGAATAATTATAGTGTGTAATAAACCAATAATCTTTCACGACTAAACTCCAGAATACAGTATTACATAATCGAGGCAACTGAAACGCAGAACTCTAGCTTCGAATGTCTCTAAACTATTGACTGTGACACCAATGAACTCTCGTAAATAATAATACAAACACACATACACAGTATGATTTAGATGAAAAAGCTAAACATGATTGCATACCAAAGAAGTTTGATTGAAAACAGCATTTCATATCCGTCAAGGTAATAGAAAATTAAATTACTTAAGAAAGTAAGAAAACAAGATGGCCGACGCTCGCAACCGTACCTGTAATGTAACGACTTATACGTATGCACCATAGACGTATAATAACTAAACTGCGCATTCGACTGAAAGGCCGTCAAATATTAGAAAAAGATAGCATGCTTTAGATCACCATTCTGTTTTCCTCTGACATTAATTCCTTTTCATTTCCTTTATATCTCTCTTTCCCAGGCAACGAAAACTTCTTTATCGTACCACGCGTCGTTAGAAAAAGACAGGTTGGTGAGTGTTAAATAATTCTTTCTAATTTTTTACACGGCCTGACTATGGGATATATTCAGAACGCGCGGTCTAGGTATTATACGTTTGTAGTATGCAAGACGACTCCCTAGCGTCGTTACAAATGAGTATCTAAGTTCGTTGTTGTGAGTTAATTAATGGAGTGGGACGGTGTAGCGGAGCGTTAATCTATGGGGCAATAAACGTAACGTTTCACGAAAAGAAATCCAATCAAAATGCATTAATAACAGGAGAATTAATGCGTTCTCGCGGCGTGTTCGCCTTGCGCTGCATGCTTGCACATCGGCCGATATTGCGTGCATATGCACGAGACCGAACCGTACGTACTCGTAACGCTCGTAAATGGACTAATTACTCGCAATTACGCAACGACCGGCTCGCAGCAGCACGGGTTTCTTCTCCGTCATTAGTTCTTGGTGTTCCCAGCGAATTACATAATAATATTCAGCCGATGGGCGTCGAAACGTTAAAACGACCGATTTAGATCTACCGTGATAGACGAATCTGGAAGTGTTCCCTTCATTATTACCCGCGATATTAATCATTAATACCACTAACAAATGGTAATATACATATTTACAACACCGAACAATTTCTTCCAGACAGTTCGTGATAATAATAATAATTTATTTTCAACCTCCCGACCATGAAAAGAACTCGGTTTACATATTTTTCCAATCCGTCACACATTCTCTTACCTATAAAATCTATCTAAATCTATTTACATCTATTTATAACCGTTGCTTATCTATATGCTAATTGTTTCTAGCTTTAAACTTTTGCCTTTCTCTTCTTATCTAATTTTCTCAGACATTCTACCGTATTATCCATTCTTTTCTCAATTACTATTTCTTCTAGACTAATATCACTTTCTATCTCCATGCATTCTCTTGCCATATGTTCTAAATTGCCAAATTCCTTTTAATTCCTTTAGACTAATATCACTTTCTATCTCCATGCATTCTCTTGCCATATGTTCTAAATTGCCAAATTCCCCTCTGCAAAGCTCCATCAGACAGTTCTTTATATTATGGCAGTTTACGCGCGAGTTCCTGTCGTTTAACAGATCGAGTGCATCCGGGGGCATTAAAGGAGGATAAAATACCCTAGTCCCAAGTTTGACTTAAACCAGGAGTTTTTAAAAAGTTCTCACTTTAAACCCCTTTTATATTACCTTGATTTATTTTTTCTTTAATCTCGATTATTATACCTGAAAGTATCCATTCAGCCTAATCTGCAAAGCCAAATTTGGTCCAATGCCTGTTATAAAGTTACGGCTACAAGTTTTATGCAAGATTTGCTATAAACACCTTGCGCGTATATTGGCAGCAAATTGGCAGTAAATTAGTTTGCGCAAACCTTGTTTCGCTTTTGCCCTCAATTTGACATAAATCATGTTGCAAGACTTTCTTCCAATTTGCTTTATCATTTTGACAGCTGGCCTGCAAAACCCAGGTCAAATACGGAAACAGATGGCTATGGTTTTGTTAGACAACTTTTGTCATTTATTGCTGGCAATTTGCTCGAAACTTGTACATAACTGGTCATCAGGGTACAAACGTTAAACTGCAAAAAATGCTTCCGCATTTTGCTTGGCTTTTGCAGGCAAAGCCAGCTGACAAAATGGTAAAGCAAATTGGCAACAAATCTTGCAACATAACCTATGTCAAATTGGGGGGAAAAACGGAACAAAGTCTGCGCGAACCAAAATTGTTTATAGCAAATCTTGCATCGAACTTGTAGCCATGACTTTATAACAGGCACTGGTGAAAATTTGACTTTGCAGGTTTGGCTGACTGAGTTTATAAGTTATATGATTCTTATGAACAAATGCTAGCAAAAGTGTTCATTGAAATTAATTCCTCTTCTTTAACATGCTTTTACTAAATCAGAAATACAAATGTATGCATTTGCTAGTAAATTTATAAATTTCGTTCCTTGTAAATACTTTTACTAACCAGATTAGAAAGTTCATACATTAATTCGGAGATGTATACATTTACTGCATTAACGTTTTTACTGTAACACATACAATGGCTGGCATTCCGATGATGAAAAACACTGTCAAAAACACTGCGAATTAACCCACAGATACACCTGTTCGGTTTCAATTCCCCTACAAAGTACTGACTGTCAGTGAATTTATGCCAAGATTGATGTCGTAATTAGAGCCTATGCAAAGCCTTTCGCAAAGCCCAAAGATTTTCGCAACCGATAATTCTGTCCTCGGTATTCGAGTACCGATCTTACAGCGATTCCAGGAGGAACCGAAAAACGCGATCGTTTATCTGGAACGGAGGCGAGCCGAGAGAGGCAGCCTCATCGCCGTCAAGATCGTCGAGATCTTTCGGTGACGGGCGCGCGAATATATCGATCAAACCGGTGTGTGCCCCACGGGTCCGTTTCTGCGCGAGATAGACGATGTCGCATCGTCGTCGTCGTCGTCCCGTCGTCGCCCATTATCCACGCGGGGTCTGCTCGGTCGGTTAATGGGATCGCGAACTGGGCCCCGATCGCAGCGTTGCGATTCCTCCGCGCCGGCGACTTGTCACTGGACCTCTGCGAACGGATTGAACTTGATTGGCGATTGCGTCATCGAGTTGGTTTACCAGGCTGTTTTCTATATCTACACTGGCCGAAATTTCTATAAAGTCACCATGTTTTTTGATGAATTCTTATAATTATTCCATAGCAATGAAAAATTTGTGGTTGATGACAGTTTGGGATTAATTAAAGAAAGCGTACCCATTGGTTTCGATAAATAAATATGACATTTATTTTTAAAAATACGAAAATATGTCAACAGAAAACAAACTGCGAAATTTCTATAAAGTCATTCGCTGTTTCCATAAGTAAAGTTGAAATTAACAATTGCTTTTTACTATTTCTATATTAATACTTAGTGTAACCTCGATTTTTTTGTATCTCCATATATTATGAAAGCAGAAATTGGTACAAATGGTGACTAGAAATACGTACATTGCTATTTCTCCTGAGCAGAAATACGCATTTTTAAAGTATTGTATTTAATTACTCATTCTTAATAACGAAACATTTCGAAATATCCTTTTTTAAATATTTACTGAATTAATTGATTTATCATTAAAAAATTAATCAATTACATTCCAAATTTTGTGCACCTTCTATATGACGAGTAAACGCTTAAATTTGTAGAAATTGACATTCACTTTACTCTCGTTTTCGCCGCGAATTCTCTCTCCAACTTCCTTTTCGTCGACGCGGTCTGCCTCTCGCAGAGCAGTATTCTCCCTACCATATCTCGTCTTGGATTCTTTTCTTCGGCAAATCGTGCAGAACACCGGACCGAGAAATACGTTCGCCGGTGACTTGCATACAATAGAAGGAGAGTGATAGGCAGTTTTCCGAGGGATGCGGGGCCCGTTGAAACGCGCGACAGCTGTCACGGCGTGCCGAGTTGGGGCCCGACTCGATAAGAGCCGAGAATAAACGCACCAATACACGCGCGACTCTGTGATCAGGTACATAAACGCTGGGAAATCTGCTTGTATCGACGAGCTTCGCGAATAACGACGAGCCTCGCGAATAACGACGATATTCCGGTGTATTCTTGGTGATTCTGCCCCCACCCCCCACGGAACACACTCGATTGAGACTTCATTTTGCATCGTTAGAATTCGATTTTATACACGAGCGAGTATCTTCTCGCAAAGTAGAGCTGTCTTATGGCTGATTACACTATTCAACAAAATTTTGAAAATTGTAATACGATGGAATGAAACTGGGTTTGTTTGCTTGATTTTGAATTTGGTGAATATAGTGGTAATCGCAGGTTTGATCCCATATGTGAGGATTCTTTTTTAAACTCTTGAAGGATACTGTCACGTATGTGTACGGTTAGAAATTTTAAATAAATATTCACTAGAAAATTCTCCAACAAAGAGGGATATTCTATCAATTAATTGTCGTTAATATTTATAAATATATTTAAACTAAATACAGCTGAAGAATGAAAATTTATTTTTGGTCTTAATAAATTCGTCCCTGGAGAGGTCAATTTAATTGTATACATATATGTTGTACATGATATCATGTAACTGATAATACAACCAGAGAGGGGATGATTCTATCCCCAAGATAAGTCGAAAATAAAGAATAAAAATTTTTCATTTCAGACTTCACTTTTCGAGTAATATCCACTTTAAATATCAATCTGAAACGCGTGTATGCGCAATAGTAAGTAGAAACGGGATGCAATGAACAGACACGCTGGCCAAGTCTTATACAATTGCATATGCGTATCCAGCAGAATTTGAGAAAAATATTGAAAAATATTGAGAAAGACTTTGTGACGTGTACGGGAAATACTAAAATCAGCATTGTGTCCCAGCAACCTTCAATTAACACAAAAAACTAGGTTTAGTTCCATTATTTTCGGACTTGTTGGACAGCATTATTTTAGTTTAGTCAAAATTGAGTAAATATGTACATATAAATTAACGGTTCTATGATAAAATAAGAATTACGTTATATTAATTTTTGCACTAGTCAACAAGAAATTCTAGAAATTCGATATTAATTTTTAACTTTCATGGCCTTATAGATAGAGTGAGAAACCCTTGTCCGTATACTAATTACCTAACAAGATTTATTGAAATCTTGAAAATGTATTATTAATTGCTGCTCATAGATCATTTATGAATAATGCTATGATCGATGTAGTAGTTAGGGACATTCCTAACGTTCAGTCTCAATTATCGCAGAATAAACCGTGAGAAAGTAAAATGTAGAACCAAATCGTGTGATCGCTAATCCTTTTTAGAATTACGTTTAGTGTACAGTAGAAATTCAATAAATTGATGACGCAATTATTTTATATTAAGAGAACCACACTCGAATCACATTTAATAAAACATATATTTTGCAAAAGGGAAGGGGAAGATAGCCAAATACAGTGTGTCTCGGGTCGGGTAGTAGAACTGGGTAAGAGGTGATTCTATAAGAAAAAATAACTCGAATAAAAAGAATAATATTTTTTTAAAATTTGTTGGATACACGGACAGTAGAATAGGACTTGGCTACCGTGTCTGTTCATTACAGGCCGTTTCTACTTCAACACATAATATGTATATGCGTGATTTAGATGAGTTTTCAAATCCAATTTTCTCGAAATAGAAATCTCAAACGAATAAAATTTATTCTTTTTCGTCGACTTATTTTTTGTCGAAGAATCATCTCCTGTCCGCTTATGCTACCCAATCTAAGACACCCTGTATACGAATAGATCGTTTATCTGTTTATCAGACGGTCAACTAGCGAAGGACTGCTCTATTTAACGTTGCAGTCAGTCTACTGCTTCCAAGCAGTTAAAGTATCGTAAAATTACCTTATTCCCAATTATCGGTTCGTCGACTTTCAATTGCCGCTACTTTGTACCACAGTTAAAGCACCTGGAGGATCATCACTGGGCAGCCAGGTGCAGAAAACTGGGAATTGATCGGTGTCACATTTCAATTACGCTCGTTCGATCGTAAATCTGAAAACGCATTAAAACCCCGTAACCCCCTATAAATTGCACAATGACGTGGGCTTTCGATCGCATATGAAAATAACCAACCACACTAAAGAGATTATGAAAGGGATCAGATATGTGTGTAATTACATGCACACTGTCGTAAATGTATAATGAACCTAAGACTATGTTTTATGTTTCGGTTGGACACCCTATTTACGATTCTCGTTACGTTTATAAGCGAGTGGCTTTAATTTTTCTTGTGAAAATAAAGATCTGGGTAATGCAATTTATTCTTATAGACTGAATCAATAAAAGTGCATATAGCTACAGGGTTCACCTTTGTGCAGAGTTCCACTGACTAATGAAAAGAACTAATGGTGTTACCTCTCTAATATATGACACGTTAATTGGAATCGTAATAGGATAAAACAACCAGTGAATGACCGAATTGTTGCATTTATGAACATTTCAGATTAATACTTGAATGTATTTATTCATAACAAGAAAGCTGTTGAAATTGGATTCACATTTATTTTTCTTGACATTTTTATAAAAATAATTACTTATTCTTATTGTAATCTTGAAAAAATTATTTATAAAATGCAAGACGTGTAAAAGTCCAGTAAATGACTGTTACATTTCTAAAATATTTTTAATAAGAATTGTACTTATTAATACTTGCTTCATACGCTAAACTAAAAATATGGGATATTAAAAGTGTAACTACACTCCATTTATAAACATTCAATAATTTACATTTCTTTGCCCAATTATAATTCACTGGTATGCAGTCAATTACTGGATGATTTGCCCTATTGTTTAACGAAATAAAAAAATTACAAAGCACAGAAGCTTGTATAATAGTAACTTCCGACGTTATCATAGTAATCTAAAGATGTTAAATATTTTCCTTTTTTTTCAGGCGAAAAACCGTACCAATGCACATGGGAGGGCTGCACGTGGAAATTCGCGCGTTCCGACGAACTAACGCGGCACTATCGCAAGCACACGGGTCAGAAGCCGTTCAAGTGCCATCTTTGTCAGCGATCGTTTTCGCGGAGCGACCATTTGTCGCTTCACATGAAGAGGCACTGATAAAGAGAACCGTCTAGCCCAATGAAGATGGAACGGAAGAGAACGTGGACGAAGTAAATGAAAAGAAGAAAAAGAAAAAACCGCTGTCCCAGAGGATCGGGACCTCGAATCTTGATCGTGGACGACGACAATGATTCTTTCTTTTGTATTCGGGACCTGAACATGCCTCATTCTCGATCGAAGTCGTCGTCGATCGGACGACGAATGATCGGAGGCGGAAACTAGGGGAGAAAAATGAAGAAGAAGGAAACAAATCGTTCATTAGGTTTAAAAGTCTAACGAAAGTATCGCTGTAATTATTGGTGGATGAACGTGCGAACCTGTCAGCAGTCTGATTGTAAAAGACATTGAAAATGTTTTTCGCTTTCTTTCCTTTTTTTTTTGTTTGTTTTTCTTTGTTGTTCTCGCGCTTTTGTCAGAATTTTATTTCTATTCTTGAATTCTTATCTGTTGAACAGAGACGAAACTCAGTGACGATTGTTATGTATCTGTGAACATTTTTCGGTGAATATTTATTTATTTCGTTGACGAATCTATGTATGTATCTCTGGGAGGGGGAAAAAAAAAGCAGAATCGAACGGAGGAAATCTGCGAGACCGATTGCTGCAGGTTCAGCGTAGCTGAAGCACAGCGCGTCACTTCTGTTTTCTATTTCTAGCCAATTTTTACTTGTTCGTATTTCCAGTTTGTTTTCTTTTTTATTATTATTATTATTATTATTAAATGTACGATTAAATAAGGCCAGCTCAACTAGTCTAGAGCACCATGTATTGTCTATTTCGAAGAATAGAGCCAGTAACGGGAGGTGAAGTACTATCCTTAAGGTAATTAAAATAGAGAAAAAAAAACCGATGATTTATTAAGTAAAGAAAATTATCGAACTCCGGTGACGGAGCTTGGGACTTAGCATGCTCAGTTAAATAAACTACAATCGTGATCGTAAACGTTTTTTGTTTTTCTCGTGAAACATTAAATTAAGCGAGACAGTGTTCAAGTTTAATGCACAAGAATTTCGCGTTTAGGGACGGACAATCATTAACAACGTTCTCATTGTTCGCGTGATACAAGGGAATTCGACGCTCTAAAAGCCAGTATTAACGTGTGCATTAAGCAATATACAATAATAATCTGTGCACCATCGAGACGGCATCAAGCCGATGCCCTATATTAACCTCGGGTCCTTCGGTGTTCTGTTTCGCACGCGCGCAAAGAAAATAGTGAAGAAAAAAAGAAAAAAAGAATTCTTCGATCGTATCGTCCGATCGGTACGCTTTATCCCCACGCCAGGTGCCAAAGTAGAAGGTGCAAATGTACGACGACGACGACGACGTCCATCCATACATTGCGCTCGAACGTGGAAAGAAAATATAAATGTGGGTCGAAGAATTATTTTTTAAAAGCTTTCGAGATCACACTCCCCTCCCCCTCCCCTCGTGCTTCATCCCTGCACATTTTATTTTGGCATCACGCAACGATCATAACGGTAGCTCAAGGGGTGACACACGATCGCGGCTGATTCGAACGCGAAAACGGCTTTCAAGGTAGATTTATCGCGTGGTTAAAACTGAACGTGTACGTCTGCTGCGTTTCTCGCGGTTTCGTCCGATCTGGTACATAGAAAGTCGAATCACGGTTCGATATCGCTGACGCATCGTGTCGGGTTGTTCAATTATCATCAATCTAGATGAAAGTAAAGGTATGAAATTACGGGATAACAATATCGAAACATATCGAAATCGTACGAAGACATTGACTCTATATGCGTTTCAAGGCGAAACGGGGCGGCTGAGATCACGCGAAATCACTCCTTAATGGAACTGTCGAGTAAAAGTTAGATCAGTGGAACGATTTATCAACGTTATTTTCTATCGAACGAGCCCTCTCTATTGTGATATATTCTTCTTATTCGACGAATATCGAAATCAATTGGTATTTCGTCGAGTAGTATCGTTACGAAGTTCTCTCTATCCCTCGGTAGTTTCACGTTTCTTACCCTGATCCGAGTTTTACTATACAAATCAGATTACAATCAAGTGACCTTTCAAGGTCATCTATAGTACAGCAAGTCTCTTGAAGCGCAATTTCGACTTTCAGAGCATCACTTCGAAGTAAAATGTGCTACTAGGGGATGGGAATAATAGCATAGTGGCCTTGAGTCGTCAATTAATCGTGGTCCAACTGTATCGATAACAAAAAAGACTCAAAAAGAAACTGCACGTCAATGGAAGTTTCGAGAATGTTTCCGGAAGCTCTAATATCGTTTCTATTTTCCTACAATTTGGTATATATTTATGAAAGGTGCGTTGTCGCGTCCTCAGCCGAACGTCTCGCGCGAAAACGGAATACCGCGAATCGTGTAACGATGTGTGTTTGTAAATAATCTAGAAACCTTGAGAAATACGACGTTCCTGCCTACGGAACACACGTAGAATTGCCCCTCCCCACTCCCTCTGTTTTCCCTTCGAATCTGTGTTCCCGCCGCTGCGAGCCAGGGCTAGAAAAGGTAGCCGACAACGAGCATAAACTATTTCGGAGCTAATTAAACACACGTTGGAACAAGATGCCAGTATATGCTAGAGCTACAGACAGAAAAAAAAAATACAGAAAAACGATGGAACAAGATGCCAGTATATGCTAGAGCCAGTTTATATCATTAAAGAGACACCTCTACCTGTAAGATTAACGCGAAGATTGATAAATTTAAATATTTGTTACGTGTTGTATTTTCATAGGGAATAGTGCCTTTTAATGTTTAAGGAAGAGGAGGAACGCTGCGTTAGGCCTTAAGTAATACTGCTAGTGCCTTAAGTCACGCGAATCTTCGTGCTTGTACACATTTCATAACGCGACCCTTCGAAATCCTCGCCCGGAGGACCAGTGAGATATAATACATATGTATATATCCCAAGCGTTGCTTTATTCGATTCGAGACTCCGTTGGATAATCTTGCTCGAGGATCATCGATCCTCGCTTTACAATATTCGAAAACGATGATATATACTATCAGCTATCCTCTACTCTACTTTATCATCGACGTTATCGAAACCCTCGTGTCTTCTCGGTCAAAAAAAAAAATAAAAAAATTTGCAATCGTATTTGTCAGGATTCCCAGGTTACTCTATCATCCCGTGATCATTTCAATCGCTGCTTCTATCATTCTTCGTGTGTCCACACCTTTCTATAATTTCACGATCTTCGTCCCAACGATCGATCGCGGGAAACGAGACAATTACATCCATCGACAATCCTTTCGATAATAGCCCCGAAACGATCGCCGATCTCATCTTTTTCCGAGTGGCGGCATTCCCCGCCATTTTCGAATCCTCCATCCAGGGCCCGCGAGGCGACCGGGTACGACACGTACGGGATGCATGAATAATTTTCGTATGATCGTCACTGGCAAAGAAATTCAATCCGAAAATGGACGAGCCGGTGCCACCCAGGATGCCATTCCACGGATCCTGATGACTGATACCGTTGTACCATTCCTGTTAGGGGAATCTCTTCAGTCGGGGCAGCCGTCAGAGTAATCTGAGCGCGGGCGATGAGAAATGTATACTGACGTCATGCCGACACCCTCTTTGATCATTATCATTTTTTTTTTTCGACCGCGACTACTCGTGCGCCGGTTCGTGCGCATCTTGACGCGCTGCATCCCGAAGTGTACGGATGGTGTTGCTCCTCGCCGCCTAGAGACGATTCCTTTAATTGTCGACGCGGCCGATAGAAGCAAAATCGTAGCCGGAGGGCTTTCTTACCTCGACCTCTAGAAAGCTTCGTCGACCATCTTGGAATATCGTTTCGGACGACCTTTAATTAAATCAATGACGCGACAGACTATTAGATCCTTCGACTCCTAGAAATTCTCAACGTTTCATCCAAACTACATTCCAAAATATCCGCGATTCTTGTTCTCGAACCGTCGTGAAATTGTACGTCCATCCGTGTCCATTGGATAGCCGGAAAATCGTGGATTTCTAGGACAAGGCTAACGATGAATGGAACATTCCTCGAGCACACCGACATTCCGTAGGCCGTCGAGAATCCCCTGGGGGGATTCGTGAAAACTCGGGACACGTGCATCGGACCCCGTTTCGCGTTTGTTGTTCATGTTAATGCGGACCTATTCAATTTCCCGTAGAAGGCGAACCCATCAATGGGCCAGGGAAGGCCGCCGCCGCCGCGACGAAGCATCGACCGATTTTCTATGGGGGGCCCCACCTAGGGAAATTAGCATTTCAAGTGCCTTAACGGACGTCGACTGACATAATAAATAGGTAGGGCCGAGAATTTGCGTTCGCAGTGATCAGTGTGTCGAAACACGCGACCAGGAATTATAATACGAATTATTAAAATAATTTATTTCCGTGTTAATCTTAAGAGCTTCGACGTGCAGTGGAAATCTCCGAAATGCTTGTAACGCGACAAGTGTATATACGTGTTCGCGTGTGAACGTCTTTCAAAATTTGCAATCCCAAAATCTCGATCGTTTTAACTATTGTTTCTCGATCGCCTGATGGATATCGAATGTACCTGAATTTGTTGTAAAAATTCTTGTTTCCGCCGAGGGAAAAATTACGGCGACATGGCGTGTTAATAATTTAAGGGTGCACCATTTAGGGAAGTGTGGTCCACTGGGTTACGTGACAGTGTGAGCCTTCGAGATGATAATTTAAAAGTGAAACGATTATTACGGTGTGCGGTTTCGTGCTTTACGAAACTGACACACAGGTCAGTCTGTCGACGTAGCGATAACTTTCCATTCTTCGTTTCAAGGGCCAGTAAAAGTATACCCGCACGTACACGCACACAAAGGCATACATACACACACATACCACGCGCATATACATACACGCGCGCGTCAGTCACTCTCACACGCATACCTTATCAAGCAACTGCAATAAATTGCGTCTTTAATCTGCGATCATGCGCGGTGCTCAATCTTTCTTGGTGCTTTCGTACGTTGAATTCGACGTACGTAGATTATACATCAACGTGGACAATACGAGGAGGTCGACTCTTAGAGATCCATTACGCAGGGGCGCAGGAGGTAACGCTTTGCGATAGGTGTGCGCGCGTTCGCTGTCTAAAAGATATTGGTCCATGTACGTTGAACAAAAATTCTTTTAATCGCAACTCTTGTATACTTGGTTCCACCAGAGTCTGTAACTGCTATCGGACGAGTTTTCGTTCATTCTGAGCAGGTTGTCTTTAATTGGCTGTATTTTCACGCCGCGTGCCCTCTACCGAAAACTAAAACGCCAGCGAACCATTCAAAGCGTGTATAACGGGTGAATAGTTTCTAAATCATTGACGACATGTAATCATGAAATACACTCTTATGCTATGCATTCGTATTAGTGTTTCACTGTGTATATGAATGCAGTGAATAGTACAGTGGAAGTGGTGCCGCTCGCGGCGATTCCCAGCTCAGTCGTATGCACGAAACAGGTACAGACTCTGGTGAAACTAAGTATAGAAACAAATGAAATGAGGTGGAAAAGAAAAACTACGGTATTTTACTTTCTACAAGCTCAAAAGTATGTAAACTGGATGAACACGCGGAGCACGAAATGAAATAGAGTAAATCGTCGATGAGTGTTCGAAGGCCCCTCGACAGTGAGTATTCAGACGTCATCCCCTTCACTGAGCACTTGACTGGTTCCACGGGGGACTCCCCCAGTGATGATGATAGCGTCTGAACAGTCAGTGACTTCGAACACTCATCGATAATTTACTGTAGGAAGTTTATAGATTGTGAAAAGTTGAGCTTATAGTAATAAAAATACTGTACAGGTTTCTTTTAAAGACAACCAACATTTCACGTCCTGTCGACAAACCAACGATAGTATTTCGTTTCTACAAGCTCACGCTTCAAAATGGCGACAGAAATGCGTATTCGGAAGATGAACACGCGGGCACGAATTAAGTAGTGAACGTAAGCATATAGACTGTAAAAAATTGAGCTTATAGCAATAAACCTCTACTATAATTTATAACCAAACGCTCGGATAGCGTATTTGATATTGTTACACGGTCCAATATCTTCGCGATGCAAATGCAACGCGAATAAACGGCTGGTGATTGTTGGCTCGTTTACGGGGATTCTCGTAATAATACGAAACGGAACTACTAGTTCGTAAGTTAGCACGCTAAGCGAGCAATAAACTACTGTAAATAGTATGTAAATGTTATATATCCGTGGATCATCGTCGATCGGACCGGGACAAGCGGATTAACTTAGCATAATTCTTTCGCAATAATATAATCAATGGGGGCCAGTAATTCTCTCTCGGATCTCGCACGGATTTAGACACTGCGAGGCGCGTGGCGTGCCCTTGTCGTTGAATTTCGCCTTGCGGTTTCATTTTCGCATCGTGCATCATTTCGTTCCCCCTCCTCCAATTGTATGTACCTTGACGAACCAGTTGTGGGGGTGAGAAAGGGGTAAAACATCGCGACGGAAATTCACTATCAGGTTCCTAGAGCAAGTTGTAAACCGCGTCGAATGGCGACACGAGGAATATCGATACCCCGTTTTCGAACCATGGATGGAACCGATCGAGAGTGTTTCGATTCGACACGGTTATTCACGCGAACGTCGATAACGTTGAGCAGTTGAAACCGTCGGCGAAGTTCAGGGAAGGACGAACGATAGTCGCGCGCCACCTAACTATTACATTGTAAGTGGTAAACTGTATATGTTGCGTGTAGGTTTCATTTCTTGCGTATGGTCGATAATAGCATATTATTACCGATTCACTTGTATAAACGAAGGCATTACTATATGGAACAAGAAAAAGCAGACACACCCACACATACACAGACACATACACATACACACAGTTTGTACTTTATAATTTTACTTTTAACCGCGTCGCTTGAGAACGGTGTCGTTGTTCGTTATCGCGGGCAACCTCAGCAGGAGAGGTTTGTTAGTGCATTAAAAGAAACAAAATATATATTATATATATAAATAAAAAAATTCTATCTATATATCCATATATAGATAAATATAGATATATATTGTAAATGTGGTTGTAATCTTATTACTGTTATATCGATATATCGATGTCCTTGATTTGGATAATTTATTTATTGCGATCGAAACGATGAAAACGAAGAGCGCGTAATTATTGTGCGCCGCGGTCAGCGGCGGAACGGAATTACGGTGTAATAGCGAATTATATTAGGGATTATACGCACGAAATTATATATATTTATACAACGTTATCCGGGAACGGGTGGGGGAACGATGAAGCGTCACCGTGACGCCGAGACAACCCTCGCCGCTGCGAGAAAAAGAAAATGTCCTAAAAGAGAGAAACGGTGTTTCGACCGCGCGCGACATGTTGCGCGGTTCAACGCGTATTTAATTATTGTACTTCGCGATTCCTATACCGCGGACGTGAAATTCTGATTGTATCGCGAGAGGGTGAGCCGCGTCCCGATTGTCGTTAATAAATTATTATATCGTCGAGACGCGTGGTCACGGATGCGTCACGTTCGTCCTGTGTGGTACAACATCACGCCTGTCGATAATTTTATTATCGAAATGATGGTTACATATTTTAGATAATACTATTATCATTATCATTATTATGATTCTTATTATAATTGCTACTATTACTATTATTATTGTATTTGGCAGGGTTACGACATTAAAATCGTAAAAAAAAAGTGCTACGAACGCTTTGTTTTTTAACATTGAACCCTGATACTTTAATTAACGATTAATCCTATTGTTCGTTGTATCTGACGAACTACATAGCATCCCAGGATACTTGGAGGAACGATTGACGCGTCGTTACACAGATAGATTTTCTTTGATTCTTTAGTGACTACACGATGAGGTTTTAAAATAAAATTTTTTACTGTAGTAACAGTGAAACTTCCACCCACTACTTACATAATAGTAAACTTAGTTCCCAAGAATTTTATTATTTTATGCAGTCGTCTATTGGTAATTTGGAATGTATAAAAGTTACATTCTCATTATCATATGACGTTTGCAAGAAATTGTGAAACAAGGTTCTACAAAAAAGGTATCTGATACCAAACCCTGGAAACACCTGCCCCTTTCGAGCTAGAATACCGTAGTATTATTGTGTTCTCGAATTTTCATTACAGATTCCTCTCGATTATCGTCTGGCTTGTTCTAAACGATTATTGAAGCATATCTCCCTATAAGATTATTGTCCCAACGCGGACCCGAGTTCGGGACGATAATCGAGAAGTGTTTGTAAATCATTTTGCACTAGATCTCGGTAGTAACAGAGAACTTTTCAAATGTCCCACATCACATTGCAACTCGATACCTCGAAGGCCAAGAAAGCCCAGACCCTAATCAGAAACTGAAAACATGAAAAGTATTCCCCAGTCGACGACGTCGCGGTTCATAAGGTAAAAAGTAGCACGGAAGACTTACCGTGACACGGGATAAAGAAGAAAATCACGTAATGTATCGATACGGGCGTCCGAAGTCGATCAACGTCGATCGAGAAGTTATTGGCCGCGCGGCACGTAGACATAACCTCTTCGCGGGGGCATTACCGGTCTTGCTCCCATATAAATACATCTGCATCCTCGTTAACGTTTTCCCCGTTACAACGGTAGTTAACCGGCCTGCGGTACGATAAATAAAGGCCCGGCGAACCCGTGTGGCACACACAAGCCACCGGTGGATGTGTTTTGTGACAACCGAGGAGGCCGGTCACAATGCGATCATTAGGCTATTTTCCAGTATGTAGCACCCCGAGACGCAATATCTCTGCCCGGGGCCCGCGTATTTGTCCCGTCTGGCAACAAGATTTCTGCACGCCAGGGTATTCTACTAAGTTGTTGGTAGTCTCCGTACTAGGTAAGTACAAATCCTACCGTATATATACCTTCACGAGAATTTGTAGTCCGAACGGCGGCTATAACCGAGGCCATAACTTAACTGGAATACCGCCGGTTGATTCCAGTCCTCACGGCCCCGGAATTCTCTCTCTCTCTCTCTCTCTCTCTCTTTCTCTCCCTCGTGTCCACGCTGCAATTGTGGATATCAACGGCGACATGACGTCCTTTCATGTTGATGCCTCGCCGTTGAGCACGGTCCCGTACTTGCAAATGAAAGTGTGTCGATCGAATCCGCCGAACGGTATATAATTAATTTTCGTCATTTCGATCGTATCCACCCTTCTTTCTCTCTTCCTACGTCACTCGCAGGTTCTCCGTTCTCCCCTCTTCCCGAACGAAAACTGTATAGGGCTAACGCACCAATGAGTGGGCATTTAAGAGACTTACTATAACGTTACTGTTAAAGTCGAATCTTCAATGATAATGTTAATAAGAATTTGGTACATGAATATTAGATTTTTTAATATCTATACCTTTTCGTAACGTACCTAGATATCAATTTGAAAAATTGGAAAAATGTAATTAATTAAGCTTAAAGAAAAAAATATAGGTTTCACCAGTGGATGAACAGTATTAAACAAATGAATTTTTCTGACTAATGGAAGTAAAGACAAATAATGTAATTTTACTAAGACACTCCATCATAGGTGCAAAAAAACTTTCTTTTCGTTCGTTCGGTATTTCACTAATTTTCAAGTATTCCATAAAAAATTTCTTTTCGGGGATTCCAGACAAATGAAAGTTACTCCCAGAAAACACATAACGCCTTGAGGACGCCCATTTAACGGCTATTTTAGGTCCAAGGCGCCTTTAAGCCGTCTTCAAGGTGTCATTAGGCGTCATGTGCTATCTAGGCTAGAGAGCTCTAAAGAAAAAACAATTGTCAATAATTTCCTTATTATTTCTTAACAAAAACAAGGTCATAGGGCCACTAATCCGTCTATATACACACCGCGACGACGACGACGACGAATGAATTCGTATTCCGCGTGTGTGTACGTTCGTGCACGGGGTTTCACAAGGTTTCGTTTTGAATTAAGTAAACGCCCGGCTCGACGTTGCGCGCCAAGTTCTCGGGCAACGTTCAGAAAAAGTGCATGGAACAAAGTCGCTTATGGTAGGGGGCCGATAAGAAACTCGTACTTGCCGTGGCGTGCCGCTCGCATATCGCGGCCACGTGTCTTCCGATTGATGGTATTTATCGATAGAAGAAACTGGAGCACGAATGTATTTAACAGGGAGGGGAAGGGGGCGCAAGAAGCGTGTCGGTCGATGGATAAATAGACGACTGTCTTTTAATTGTAACGAACCGGCGCGGCGGTATGACAAGACGGTTAGAATTACGCTGTACACGCGAACCACGGTATTTTGCGGTACGGAAAGAAACAGTGGATTAAATTCGAGGCAGACTTTTTGTTGGGTCGTGTTCACCAAGTACTGCAGGCTCTCCATAAATGAACGACACAAAAAGCTAGTAGAAAATAAAGGAGGTTCAGTTGTTGTTTATACGGAATATTGAGAAGTCATTGAAGAAACAATGTCTGGTAATTAAAGAGCGAATAGAAATTTCAAAAGTTTCCCTATTCTTCGAAGGAATAATCGAACGTTTTCATTCTGCAGTAAATATATGTATCTAAAATTTTGTAATTACAGTAAAATCTCGATAAGTGCTCGGAACGATCTCTACGTGAAATGCTTCTGCTTCATTCCCACTACTGCTTCCAATCTTGGTCGGCCGTAGAATTTCTTTCTGAAATTTATGAGGTGCGGAAATAATGTCCCTCTACGATAAGTACTCCAAAGCCGTCTCCGTGTTTCGAACATTAATCGAAGGTTTACACTACAGTTTCTGGGATGGAAAGTTCGATGAAAAAATTCTGTATCACGTATTCGCAGACTTCTGTTCAACAGAGAGATTGATTGTCCAGGGAATTAGTTCGCCTCGCCCTCTGTAAAAGCACCGCTCATCTATTCATATTGTTTCCACCTAATATAACGCAACATCACCGTCTGTCAAACGACTCTCGAGTGGCGCTATAAATCATATCACGAGAATTAAAGCCGGTGAAAGGGTTAATGGAACAACAACGTGATCCCAGAGTTATTTCGAAAGAACGATATCTGCGTGCTTCGTCGAGGGGTTACGGGGGATCGTAGCACAATCTGCCGGATCGAAGATTTCAGTGACACTTTGCCAAAAAATCAACTTTCTCATATCGATATCTACGGAGTTTGTATTGCTTCCTAAATATCTATCAACCTTTGAAAATGAAAAAATCAATTAAATATGATTTAAAATTGTAATTCGTATGAACACTTCAGGTTGAACATTTTAAGGGCAGCATTTTTCACCGAAGAAACTGCTTCGTTTCGTCCAAATGCCCTGACGACCCTATTTAATGTTCTCTCTCAATTCTTTTTCTAAAATAAAGACCATCTTTTGCGTTAAGAATTAACACCTTCAACTAAAAATTAGTGTTCATGATGTATTAAAAAAATAATGCTCAATGAAGCAAAAAAAATTGTCAACATTTTTTATCTTTGTCAAGGAATATCTTTTAAGTCCCAAGGAGTCGCACATTGCAACAAATTGAAATGTTCTCAGCAGTTAAATTCGCCGTTCAATTGACAACAACGTGGTATTAAAAAAAATATGCATTGACCTTGAAAAAACTCAAGGTCACCTTCGTATCTAAATATATTGTTATTGTTAGAATTTCTTTTCATTCACTCTACCTGCAACCTAACATCTGTACATTATTCAGCGCAAGTTTCATATTAATATTTTCAATGGGTTCAAAAGTTAAAAAAAAATGTCACTGCATCTCTTTCGATCCGACCCACTGTGCCGACTGTGCGGCGGAGAGAAACGATCGATGGTTGGCGGGCAAGCATCCCTGTATCGGCGCGGTGCGACGTTTTTACTGCTCCCGCGGGCTTCTAATGGGATCGAGTCACCATAATTGAATTTACGAACGGGGCCTCGTCGTGTATCTGTGTGTTGTGTCGTCGATATTCCGCGGGGCCCTATATTGACGGGGCCCACGTGACGTGTGTTTCCCGTCGCGGCACGGCCTGCCCTACGAAGTCACGGGAACATGGTCCCCCTCCCCGACGCTAATGATGGTATAACTTACCGTCGTTATACCAGTATTTCTATTAACCGTCCGCGAACTATCAACAAAACGGTTACAAATTGGCGTGCAGCGACAGCGGCGGCGCTTGTGAGAAACAGAAAGACGGATACGGCGCCGCGGCCGGCCCCTCCGGCTTTAGAACGGGCCCGATCGTGAGTGAAATGTATCGGCGATCCCGTTGCCGTCGCGGATCGGACGTGACGGTAATTAAATTTAGAAATAGAAATTATAGGGTATCGATGGGTGGCGCGGACGCTTGGGAACATTGATTACCCGGTTGCGCCGGGTAATTGGACCGGACGAGAGGACGGACGGAAAGAAAAGAAAGACAGACGAGTTATTGGGTACAAGGTCGGTCGCTTAGTTGCAATTAGCGACACACCGATTTTACAAGAGAAACCGAGAGACTTGACGCGCTGGGGCACGTACGATACCGCGATAAGTTGATAATTCATACGTTGCACTGTGTGTGATTGATGGACTGGTTCTTTTTTTTTTTCTGTCGCTGTATGTGAATAGCGATGGGTAATCGAATTATTCGAACATGTTTGAACCACTGATCTCTATAATATACTAACTGAATGCGGTATCCCGTGTTAACTCTTTAGGGTTAGGTTGGTTAAAAACTGTCCCACCTTTTGCTTAGCTTTTATGCATGGTGGAATATATTTTAACCCACCTCAAAAAGTTGAAGTTACTCGTAGTCATACATTTTAATATTTTATTTTTATATAATTTGTGTTATATTAAAAAAAATTCTGTGCAAGTAGGGTTTTTATTTTCTTTAAAATCGTGTGCCTCAAAGCGTTAAACTCGTGTTCCGAATTGAAGACTTTATTATTAGTCGTTTCCTAGATACAAAAGGAGCTCTATTCTCATTACAAGTGAACATTTACACTAAACATTAAACGTTAATGCCTTCTAAGCAGTTTTTCACTATCGATTTAAAAAAAAACTAATAATATTCACGTTTATTAAATCGAGTTTCGAAATCGTCACCACGTGTCTGACTCGATTTCCCTGACTGACCCTTTTCAAAAATTTGTTTGTTGTTCAACGGCCTCCTCGGGTAAACCGTCTCTGTTGTAAAAATTTCCAAGTATAGTTATGCGTGTAATCGTTGAATCTTAAAGAAATAAATTGAAAATAAAAAAAGATAACATAACTAGAACGCCACCTCAAATTTTCTCAACGCCCACCGGTGGGCGGTAGCGTCCACTATGGGAACCTATGTTATAAGGCAAGTGGTTAATATAGATAAAAAGAACATGGAAATAGTTTGGAATAATGATTAAGAAGTCAGTATACATATGGTAGCCCTCATCTCGTCAGATCTCTAATAACGTAGTATCATACGGGACTTCTTCCTCGGAAGAAGGATCCACGCAACATCTAGCAGATTTTAATATTATTAAATCAATCGGTCTCCAACATCCCAATGACCGTACTCCAAACTGTAATAATATAATGACGGGCACGTAATATATCGTCATCCCAAGATGTACGCAAGCACGTGCAGCTGCTATCTGGGCAGCAGCGATAAGCGATCAAACCGACTCGTACGAATGTGTTTGTAAAACTCCGTGACGCGCACGCGCGCTCGCGGAACGCATCATTTATCAACGGTATCAGACTTTTTCCTACAATTTCGCGTACGACAAAGCAAAAAACCGAAGAGCCGGTCGCGAATAATGATACGCAAGGGGGGGTTACGCAGCCCCGTCGCGATACCGTTACACACTGAAATATACGTTTACGTGCGGTTTGAACGTAACGAATGGTCCCGGCGTGTCCGCGCTCGTTATTAATTGCGCCGACTAGCTCGCGTGGATATATATTTGTCATCATTAGTGGGTGCGAGCTTGTAGATATATTTGTACCCGCGTTACGATTTAGAAACGTCGGTGCCGTTTATCGTGTTACGCTCGAGGTTTCGAAACGCGTCGAGCAATTCGGTATCCCATTAGTGACCTGGACCAGCGATTAGTAACCTATCTTTTTCCTTGCGCGGCTAAAATTGAAAATGTAACAATCCATTCCTCCAACCGCAAAAAAAAACCTATCTATTAATTTAGAAATTATTTACTTGCTTACATTCAATTTCTTTTCACAGACGAAGCTTAACACTTAACTACAGACAACTGGTCTCGGAGATGCATAATCCGATAAAGACTACCTTCTAACACTTTTAATATGCAACTGAATGTTATTTTTCGTTATTGTTTCGAAAATAGCGAGCCAGTTGCTGTCGATCGAAGGTATTGAAACGCCCAGTGCTTCCGAAATTCTCCACTGGAAAGGGAATACTGAATGAATAATTTCAAATTGGTCTGTAATATTTTTCGCAAGACATGTGACATTAAGCTCTGGATATAAATGAATGATCTATAAATTGGACAAGACTTAGAATAATTGTAAATTAAATCTGCAATAATACATCCTTGTATCGAAGAATCTAAATCAAAGTATTCCGACTCACATGTAAGAATAAATACTTATATTATTCTTTATGAAAGTATTGATTACTCCTTCGATACAAGTAGGTATCGATACGTTCGATGCGACACCAAGTACATATCGATGCTTTTTTTCGATACAAATTATGAGTAAAAGTATCGATACCTTGACGGTATCAGCTTATCCCTGCCAGTGAATGGATGATTTCGTCAATAAAAAAAAAACAATGGCGCGAGATACAAGTACAATATGTTCTCGAGTTTCTATCTGGTCTAACATACTTTCAGCGATGTGCGAACGAAACCGAGCGTCTTTTTGCGGCATCCACCGCTCGCGGTTATAAATCATGCCCGGACTCTGGCACACTCGCGGCGAGCCCATTTGATTGCGCGCGTATAAGGGATTGGGTATACCGCGGGACCGTTACCGTGGTAAAAGTGACGATATAATTTTAGCTGAGCATTAGAAAGTGAATTACGAAAACATCTGAGACTCGTAGGGAAAAAAAAAGAAAACACCGACGCTTGTTACCGATTAATAGGTTCTCGAATTTAACGGGTTTTTTTAAAGAATGCCGGGGGGGAAAAACTGTACACCGAATGGATCGAATATTCGGGTCGCAAATGGAGATTCCGTGTCCTCTCGAGGAAGCTGTTATTTCTTCCCTGTCATCGGCAGGAAATAAAACAAACTGCTGACTTAATTACTTCGTGCTGACGACGTCGAAGCAGATTTTTATTGAGCCGATAAATGTTCCGTTGTCGAGTTGCGAACAGTTGGTGATTAAGACAATTGCGTTTATTACGAAAAAAAAACCCGCTGGCGCGCACACGATCTTGCGTGTTTTTCGATTATTAAGCGTTATTAAAGACACAGATGTGTAGAGTAGCCTAGGTAATTTCGCGTCTAACGCGAGTATTAACAGGTATATACGGTTCGTGAGAAACGATGGAAACGTAATTCACGGATTAAAGGATCGATAACTACTCCCGTTTTGTACAAATTATATGTAGATACTCTGAAACTAATATGTTCGCTCGAGCGAATAAGATCTTCAATTCGATAGTAGCCGTTCGTTTTAATGCGCGGGCTCGTAAATGTAATAGGATCGACCGTTTCACTCGTGGTTATTAGAAAAACAGTGAGGTATCCTTAATACACGGTGCAAATAAACGTAACGAAACGTTTCATTAGAGAGAACATAAAACAAGAACCAGTGCCGAACATATTGAGCTACTTCATTTGTAATTCCGATATTTGTAATGCTCATTGTACTGTTACGCGTATTGTGGGGTCACACAGCAACTTGTCCGTAGTATAAGTGCTGTGGTTTCGATACGTAAAACGGAAACTCACATACTCGATTAGACGTGAGATTAATTCTTTAGTGACACCTCATTTCGAAACGTTCGATGAATTCGATCAACCTTTACGGTTTATTTACGCACTCTACAATGGGTCATTATGGAAGTATGTTACCTATATAAACATCACCATCGAGTTTTTACGGTTGATAAATGACGTTGGACTGATAACTAAAAATTACTAGGTAAGTTAAATTCTATTAGGGCTAGAATCCTACGATCAATCTTAAAGAAAAGAAAAAATTGGAAAAAAGAAGAATGACCCTATTGTCGATGTATGGACATGAAGGCTGCACGCCTTCCTACCACTGACTATCCGAGGCTAGACACTAGACCAGGCATCGGCAACCTATGACCACGCGGGTCACCAAATGACCCATTTGATAATTTCAAGTGACCTACTTGAGTTCTCCAAATAAAGTATAATATATAAAAATCAATTATAAAACGTAAACATGAAACAAACACTTTGAGAAAATATAAATAATAGATTAACATTGACCCCGCGGGTCATAGGTTACAGACGCCTGCACTAGACAGTAGTAAGGGCCTGTTCCATCGGGCCAGAGGGTCGAATTGAAAAATTTTGATCACGTATTTATACTAAAATTGTTGATCAAAATGGGATCGAAGAACGAGCTACTAGCAAATTAATTACATACATATAATGAACTAGGTATCAGGGAGACAGTGAATAATCAACTAGCAAAGAACGAGCACATCGAAACTTGTTTCTCGATTTATTATTTCTTTAATGGTAATGGGAGCAGTAGAATCGCGGTAGAACCGCGAAAAAATCGAGGAAGAATCGCAGAAGTCCACAAGCTAGTGCACATAAGGCGACTGCATTTCTACGAAACTGCATCACAGCAAACCCCAGCGGTATGACCATAACGCATATATGTATATCTTACGATCTTTACGAGAGAGCTGATCATTTGACGACGACTACGAGCGAACTACTGTTGCAAGAAGCAGTAACAAAATTGTGCCTACATATGGGAAACGGTCATTCCGCTAACGGAGCCTAAGACGAGTCTTTTAAAATAAATAGGTGATCGTCGACACGTCATAAAGCATACAACTTGGACGAATTTACTTCAGTAAAGTGTCAATGTTTATAGAAACCAATCTTATAAATTTTACAGAAATCATAGAGTAATCCCTTTACAAAGATCATAGTGTAGAATTGGCAACTTTCTATTATAACATGGATTAACTGTATCCAGTTAATTTATAAAAATAGTTTAGAGAAAATCGTGAAGGTTTTCCTTCCTCATCCATATATCAGTAACAGTAACTTTAATAATTAGTGACAGGCACATCAGCAACAATTTCTAGACATCGCTGGCCTCAAAAGAACATCAAAATATTCCTTTGAATTGCCTCGTACTCTCGAAACATCGATAAGCCACTGGTCGAGTTCCTCGATCGCCGTTCCGATTTCTTCATAAAGGAACGCGCGTGATGTTTCGATGACGTTCAGATCGTGTTTGACGACAAGCAAATGAGTAATTTATTGCGCCCGGCTATCAAAGTTCCCTACCCCGTCTGGGTTTTTTTATTTCTGTTCTATCTCTCCGTGGTATCGAGCACACGGGAGTATCCACGGCTACCGGCTTAGACCTCTATCTACGGTCTCGAAACAGCTTTTGCAGGTTTAGGAGCGTGGTCGTGTCACGTTTCCCACGGCAGACGGTGTAGCGGGAGTTGCATACATACGCACATGCAAGAAACTCACCGCCATAAAATGTTCTTCACGCATTTCGCAGTTCCCTCTTAGGCGGGGAACGACGAAAGGGAGCTCTAGCCGTGTGTTCGTGATTTTTCTGTCGAGCCGTAGTGAGGAAACAAAATTATACAGGGTGTCCCAAAATAGCTTAGACTCCCGGAAATAAGGGATTCCTGGGATGATTTGAAACAACATTTTCGTTAGCAAAAATGTTATCCGAGGCTTTCTTAACGAGATATTAACGAAAAACCTCGACCAATCAGAGCACGAGTCTGCTGGCCGAGTTTCCGCTTTATCCCCACTTTACCACCAATTACAACCAATGTAAATGTATGAAACACAATAGAACAGAAACTTTTATCAGGATTAATAATGTTGTTACTTGATTTTTAACAGCAGCAATTTTGTTTGTATTATAGGATTGATATATTATACTACGTATACACGTACATTGTCCTATTTTAATAAATGAATGGAAGTGTGCCCAGGACAACTATTCCATTTGTTCGCCATCGTTCGATAGGTGCAAAATTTCCACTGGAAATGCACCTTAACGCAAGGCGTGTTGTACGGTAGCCAAGGTTCCAATGAGCGAATTCAGTTGTAGAATGATGTAGCTCTTGGAAATCAGTTCACTAGCACGGCTGTAGAAAGGTACACACGAGTCGTCGTGTCCACGATTGTTAGCTTTACCTTAACCAGTTACTCGGTACATGACAGAGGATATCAAGGTTGCACATGAGTGGCGTCGTTTCCATGTGTTTTACAAGATGCATTTCATGTTTCCCTGTTTCCAAAGGATATTTCTCATACGTTAAATTCGCAGGCCATTCAATGACTTCACGTAAAACTTAATGGTAATTGTTTAGTAATCGTAGACAGGAATTTTACCGCGATAACTATCAAGGGGAGTAGATGTTTCAGGAATTGTCGATTCGACTCTGAATTGGTTGAAGATTAAAAAGATTGAGTCCGAATGAGATAGAAAGAAGGTAGAGATAACTTTGTCATTACTAAGGAGGAAAAACTGCGACCACTAAATGAGGCAATACTATGATTTAGAGTAAATGTTTGATAGAATATAGAAAGTACAAAGAATCGCATAAAATTTCTGACAATCTTCCAAAATAATGTTGCAGGATGGAATTCATATTTCACCTACGATAAGCAGTTTTCGAAGATTTAGAATTGAACCAACTGTGCTGTTCGTCGAAACAGTATTTTCGGAACAAATTGCCTTCTATAGAAATTTAATTTTACGTAGATTGTTATAATAGATATCTTTACATCTCTTACAAGGAGGGTTAAAGAGTTTGGGTTGCAGAAAGGATAATATCTGTGATATTTCCTTCTTGCAAATCGAAGAGACTGCATGAGGTATCATCGCAATTTATTCGCTAATTTATATTGTCGTGCTTGTACTATAATGTTAAAAATAAGATTAACTATGAAAGATTCCAAGCCATAAACAGATAGAATGAAGATAAAAATTTATTAATATTTTTAAATTTAGGGGTACAAAAGCTCAGAATATTTCATTAGCTATTGAAAGATCCATTTGTATTAAGAGTAATGGCAAAGAAGTAATAGATGATTATTGGTTATTGATTGAACACATGCAAATTACATTTTCAATGCATTTAATACATCATAAATGTTCCACCGTATATTTAAAACCACCGTACATATACTGATATTTCACCTGCAAGTCTAATGGCTTAATCTCATATATTGAAACGAGCATAAAAATCTCGGGTGCATTGTGAACGAAGTATGAATTATATTTTATTGGTCGTTAGAGGCCACCGACCGAGCCCGTCGCGGCTTATACGACTTCTCGTCAGATTCAATAATGAACTTGTACAATATGTGCCAACCTGCCAGGTTTTCATGCATATCGGACGTTCAATTAACTCCGCAGAAAATTATGCGACATTTCGTGTTATTCATAATACTGTTATTGGATTCGAAGTATTTTATATCTGTAATAACATAAAGAATGGTTCTTCAGTGAATTAAATGTTGTACCCAATTAAAGATTGCTGCAACGAGTATTTCGATCTTACATGAAATGAAATTGTTTCGATTATCAACTTATCGTTACTTACTCATTAGAATAAGACCATCTGTGGCTTACAAGGTGAATAATGCTAATATACAAAAATGTTTATATCTCAGAAACGGTTGACCTTTTCACTTATGTTTACTAAGGCTTTCTTACTCAGTACAGTGTGTTCTATGTACCATATATATATGGTGACGATGCTATTATAATTACATAGTCTACTCGATGATTCGATGCAAGCCTAGAACCATCCGCAGCATCGAGTTCATATATCTGGATCCCAGAGCCAAAGTGTATTAAGTCACACTTATCAAACTTTAGAGGAGAGCAAATCAAAGGTGCAAAAATCTTGTCACTTTGGAATCGTTCTATAAGGCTTCAACGAGAAACAATCGCTACCTTCGAACTGTTGAATGAATTTAAGAAAAGTCTCGATACGTAGAAGTGGTGAACATTGCATTAAATCCCTTATATGATGGCCTGTACATTATTTGGCTCAGACCAAGATACAAACTCAATCTCATTTTTACATTATTATATTAAAAATTAAACTTGACTTTGAACGAAATAATTTTTACCATCGAAAAGAGTGAAAAATTTGATACAAGAAACATATAAAATAACATTTTTTTTTAAAAAGAGAACCTAATACATTCTGTCTCCCCAGATATTAAATGCTATTTATACATTCGTTATTTTTCCAAGACATACAGAAATATCTCCTATGTTACAAATATACAAATGATCATCAAGATTTACGATCCCTTGTCGCAGATAATGTACTAGGTGGCTAGTCGACACATGATTCGTCGAAAACGAGTGTGTCCCCCGGGCCCGATTAACGGGCGGCCATTTTAATAATGGTTTTTCGTGGCGCAGTTTAGGCTTATTTCCCAATTGATGCACTTGACGGGACGTCGCGTATGCAGTTAAATCAGCCAATCTATAGCGCCACTCGGCCCGTTTTTAACAAGATATTTCCGTATTGTCGCGTTAACGCACGCACACACATACACGCGCACGCATATACACGTGACGCGAAAAACGTCTCGACCCGCCCCTGTCCAGTCATGTCAGCGCTAAATGAACCATCAGGGCCGCCATAAATCCTCGGACTATCAGATGAGTAGCCACGGACTTGGCTGTCCCGGATATAACGAGGGACCACCGCCCAGCGTAATGGAAGCACTCTGTGTCGACGCTCGAAAGATACCTCCGAGATTGGACCCACGGTCCCCCCTCCCCCTGGTCGAGACCGGACGAACTGACTCCACCTGATGCTGGCCAACGTTACGTGGATCCCTCTTCTAACAGACGATTTCTCTAATTCCAGGTGTAAAATTACGTGGATCCCTTTGACCAGTAGTTTCTCTCATTGAAAAGCTCGCGACTTCCCTCGTCGGACGTCGACGAGTGCAAACGGTTGGAAAGATTTGAGGATTCTGCGATAGATACTTGTAATTGTTTGTAAGTTTGGAGCTACGGGTTCTGAGGAGTGGTTATACAAGCTGTGGGAAATGTTTAGAATTAGAGAGCCACCTCCAATTTCGATAATTTTTCAATATATTGTCAAGGTCATCAGTCTGCCCAGATATCATATGACGCTTTCAAGACGCCCATTTTACGGTCTAAGGCGCCTTTAAAACGGCTTCAAGGCGTCATTCGCGTCATGTGCTACCTGGGAAGTAGTATTGTGAAGGTTTTAGTTGGGGATTGCCGTTTGTAAGAAAGTTATTATCAAACAAAATTGTCTCGAACCCATTCTGAATAACTTTTTTTCTGAACCGTCTCTACAAAACTCTAAGGCATTAACTGATCGGAATTGGTTAGAGATAATTTTTTTGATAATAACTTTCTTACAAACGGCAATCCACAACTAAAACCTTCACAATACTATGTGCTTCCCAGATAGCACATGACGCTCATTTTACGGTCTAAGGCGCCTTTAAAACGGCTTCAAGGCGTCATTCGCGTCATGTGCTATCTGGGAAGTGGTACTGTGAAGGTTTTAGTTGGGGATTGCCGTTAGTAAGAAAGTTATTATCAAACAAAATTGTCTCTGACCAACTCCGATCAGTTAATGCCTTAGAGTTTTGTAGAGAGAGTTCAGAAAAAAAGTTATTCAGAATGGGTTAGAGACAGTTCAAGGAGAAAAGGAAGAAGTCATTCAGCGTTATTTAGAGACAGTTCAAGTGAAAGGTATTATTATTTTGTTAATAACTTTTTAATAAACAGTTGATAACTGAAACTTCCTGAAGGTCGCTCAGAAGGGTGACCTTGACAACATGAATCAAGGTCAAAGTCATCAATCAGCTTACTTATCAATACTACTAGAGTATAATACTAAAATTTTGTTTCATAGTAACTTGTTTAGAAGTCATTTTTCTAGTCGTTGCCCCTTTCTGGATAGTTATCCCTAGTTAAAGCACCTTATCGATAACGTCATTGCGCCGATACTTTAACAACTAAAGTTGGATGTTTTCCATGGACGATATTCATTTGAGAAAATTTTACATCATCTATGTTAGAAAACAGCAGTCCATTTGACGTCATATATTAATTCCCAAGGTGTTTCAAGCGATAAAAGACTCCGTCTGTAGGATCTAAAGACGCTGCTATCGTAGTGGATGAGTTATTTTGGTTAACCGAAAAAATTTCATGATTTTGAAATAATTTCGATTTCAACACCCCACGGATTAACAATTCCGAACGAACGATAAGTCGGCATCTCCGGTGAAAATCTGTCTAAGAGGCTCGTCGGGGGCCAAGGTCGGGGATAAAGGCGGGGAACATTGTTAATTACAGGGCCCGTGTGCAGGTATCGATGTGGCCTGCCGTTGGAGTAACTCGAGCGAGTGGCCAGCAGTAAAGATGGCATCGTGCACACTAACGAGTAACAAGTGGCGTGACGTTTCAGTTAGGGCTTTAGTTTGCGATGTGCCCGCGCGAGACTGAGAGAAGAAGATATCGGTATGCCACGACCGGGCTGCTTATCGCCTCACCTTCGGGGGCTAATTAACGCTGAGATTCATTATCGACACCTCGTTGCTACGCCAGCCACTGTCTTAATTTAACGTTCAACATTTTCCGTCATTTCGGGGCCAGATATTTCTTGGTAGGACCCATGCATAGGCTTTCGTAACAGTCTGTATTTCATTCTTCTATAAAATGATGAAATGCATGAAAGTGAAATCTGACATAATACTGAAGTGAATAAAATTGAAATCTGCTTTTAAGGTATGCTACATATACACACATATGGAATAATGTTCGTGTAACGATCTGATGAATCAGAATCATCTAGTCCATTATGCAAAACAGAAATTTGTTCAGGACGCGAGTAACAAATGGTCGTCAGTCGGAGCCATCATTTGTAAGGCACAGCTTACTTTGCATGTATGCATCTGCGGCCCGCATTAAGTTAGTTACGCTTAAATGCAAATTGACGTGTTAATCGATCTGTTCCGAGTTTGGAACTCTGTGTATAATGAATCTCCGCGCGAGATCGAGCGTGACGAAAAACCGTGTCATCGTCCTTTTGTGTTAAATATCTACGGGCATTTTTATTTTACGTTAATGCAAATCGATTTTTATAAATCTGTACTCTTTACTTAAATCTCATTGCAGAAAATCGTCTCGTACTTTGCGTTAGAACTTCGATTAAAATGCTTCCGAGCTAATGTAGAAATAGCACTTATTTCGTAAGATATTGATCCTCTTTACTATAAGTTATAGAAAATGTGTTCTCTTGAAGAGATACACTGTTTGCAATTATTGTAACAAACGTAGTCCTTCAAGATGACGCAGACAATGGCGGTCAAAGCCATTGAAATACTTAAACCTATAATGTAGGTGTCAAATATAATTTTTCATATTTTTATCTTAATTTGGAAAAGAGAACATAATCAAAAGACGCAAAACCACGTGTATATCTAGATACTGCAATTAATGAAATTGTATGATAGTTTTTTAAAACAAAATAAGTACCCATTTTGAAAATTCATGAAGTCACAAGGTTTCGACAATCTCTCTCTTCGTCGTCTTGAAAAAAGGAGCGTCACAAATGTTCATGAGTCTAAGTAATCATAATCACTGTATTTCCCCAAAATATAATTATTTTCGATTTTTGATAATCAAGGTCATTAATATCTTACAAGAAAAATCACTGTTTCACAGTTCCGAAAGTTTTGGGATAAACCGTGTACGCCACGTGACTCGTTGAAGCAGAATTTCGACGAAAGTTCAACCGGTTCCCTTACACCGTCGACGTTATTACATTATCGACAAAATGATGGGAACCCCCAGAGCATCCACTCAAGATTCTATGGCATAACAGTACCAGAAGGTAGGTGTTCACTTGAGATCGATGCTGAATTTTTGCCCCGGGCTCATCGGCGAACTCGTCACAGTAGATTTGACTCGCTCGTGACCGACACTCGAGCCGGCAGTAGCTTTCAATTCTCATCCTTATTTGTGCTCGAAAATCGAAACGTCCTCTTACGATTGCTCGGATCGAATTTGAAACAGATTGCGACTGACGAATGATGAACTGGATGAACGAGATTATAACCTTTTGAGGGACAGGATCGTATCGTCCATCAGGCAAAGTAGGAACAGCGCTCGAGGCGTATGAACTGTTTAGGTCCACCCGGAGTAGCTGCATTATTTATTTTCTAAAAAAAGAAAATAAATAATACGAATTTGGGAAAAGTATTGGTTGCCTCGATCTCAATCGATTTATTTATGAAAATGAATTTAAAGGAGAAGTCTGTGTGTCGTTAATTTTATTGACAGTAAACGTTTCATGTTGTTTTATGTAATGAATTGTAAACGTAGATGCTAATGAAGCATTATTTTGAGAATCGCATTGCTGAAGTACTGTACCTTGTGTAATAAATATTGATATTAACATAGGTATTTTAACACTGGTTCCTAAACTCATATACATTATTACAATGTTATAACAGTGTATTTTCTGAGATTCGTCGCAACATTCATTAGAACACTGAAGCGAAACAGTTCGTCAATTTATCAATTTGCATATTTTCAACAAGCTGTCCCGTTTATCAATGTGGTAGAAATAGCAAAAATATCCCAACATACAGAACAGTTCAGTTATTATTTCAATAAATTTCTTGCTCGTGAAATTTAGAGTAGAGATTTCATGCATTTATTAACCAGTTTAATAAAGTCTATTGTGATTTTCATTTTCCATAAAGGCCGATAGAATTCTTGGCAGAGTGGGCAAATTGCGATGTGAGTCCTATTTTTGAAAAGTAATCCAGAAAGTATAAAAATATCTATAAGCCTAATAATTATAATGCAACCTAGGTATGCTCCAAAAAAGGAATTAACGCCTTAAATATACTTTCCGTTTAACAGAAATGAAAGTACAGTTGCATACACTTACTTGCATCCTCATGCAGGAATACAACTCATGAACATTGAAACGTGTAATTATCAAAAAGAGTAATATATTGTACATCAGTATATTGTGTTACGGTGATAAATATTGTATATAGTAAGAAACAACGTAAAGTTTGCAAAGTGCTCCTTATTATAGAAATTTTAAAGTCACTAAACCACAGCCTCCGTGGCGCAATCGGCTAGCGCGTTCGGCTGTTAACCGAAAGGTTGGTGGTTCGAGCCCACCCGGGGGCGTTTATTTTTTAGCGTTCCAATTTTGTTACTCATTATATATAATAAATATACAAAGAAAGGAAAATCCTTATGTACGAAGGTATCGTACATATACAGTATTTTACACGTTTTCTTCAATGAAACAGATTACATAATTTATATTAAATTCTAATTCAGCAGTGAAATAGAATGGAAACGTTCGTTGACTTTCGTTGAATCGATGTAGTGCAGTAATAATTGTCCAATATTGGTGGTTTCAGTAACATTTACCTTTTATATATAAAAAATAGATAAAAATATCTGTGTCGCCATCTACAGAGAAACACCAAAGATGCCAGCCAAATCGTAAATCATTCTTCTTACTAGATGGCTGGACATAAAATATCCTGCACTCATGAATGTAATATTTATTCAACAAAAAGCAGTTAAATGATGCAGATGCATTGTTTATTTAACCTATCACTACCTCTATAACATATTTTCTATACATAAATAAATAATAATTGTTAAATTTAGTTAAAATTGCATTACAAATATATTTAATGATAAATTTTGAACGAAATTTGAATTTGAAATAGCGCGGGATAACTAGAAAATCGAGAAATTCCTCAAATTTTGGTACCCACCTGGTAGCAGAAATTAGAACTAAATCCAAAAATCTTAATCTAGTTCCCGAAGTCGCCGTCAGATGAGGCCACACTGCCGATTTGGTCGTTTCCCATACCGAAAGATAGTTGCGCCGAATATTAATGTTTTTTAACAATTTATATCTTAAAAAATTGCTGCTAATTTGCTCCCTCGGAATCTAAAATTGCTCCCATTACAACGTTTATATTTAATGAGATATTGTAATATTCCTAGAATTCTGGCCCTTTCCAGCCCCGAAGGCTGCAATAAACGATCGCCTACTGTATACTATTTGTATTTGAAAACATATAAGCCTTTGTTGTCACTGTTAAACTATTGTATTAACAATGGAAAAATAATGTATTTCAATTAAATTTACATAACAATATTAGCGTGTTTATAATAGCAATATCAATCGTTATTACTTTCTGGTACTCGAAACAAAAATAATAGGTCTGGCAGGACTAGAACACAAAACCTCTTTCTAATATGTTTACTTCTCAGCGAACGAACAGAATAATTTGCGATCATATGAATTTACTTACACGTTATTTACTTACAAAATTTTATTTATTGCGAGTAATTAAATAATGAACGTATGTTAATATTCAGCTACGTGTCTCTCAAATTAAGTGAAATACAGAAGTTTTATTTTCTTGAAAATTGGTGTCAAAGAATGCAGCAACGGGTCAGATTAGTTTCGTAAATAAATCGAAACCCTGTATCGGCACACTGTTTTTTAGGCTATTAAATATCACACTGAGTCTTTTAGGACGTAGTAAAATCTTTTACACAAATTCAATGAAATACTTTCAGGTACCCAGTTTACGGCTATGAAATTAGAATGTTCAAAAAAAGGTAAAGAAGTTTCATATTTGCAATTATTTTATGATACTGTAATAGAAATCGGTATCCTGTGAGAAAAATCGTATTTAACGACATGAAATGAATAAAATAAATAACGGTCTTAGGAATTTATACGGGAGAGCTAAATCTTTAAAAGGAACTATTTTAAAAGCTAAATCTTTTAAAGGAACTAAATCTTAAAAATGATATTTATTTGGACAATATGAACATCATAAGTCATAAATAAACGAGAGCGGTAAAGCGAGTCGCGGTATCGGTGCTCTCCGTCGGTATCGACGCGTACCGAACGATGCCGAAGATGGTCGGAACCGTCGAACAGGAGAGAGCGAGAGCGGTAGAGCCAGCCGCGGTATCGGTGCTCTCCGTCGGTCCAACACGCTAGTGACGTTGCGTCACACAGTTTATTGACCTAGCCGTGTACGCCGTGTACCATGGCCGTACCTGGCCGTACCAACTGGTGTTTGGGTCGTTCAAGGAGGAAGGTCGTTCAAGTCAGCAAAAACAATTCAACACAAACAAACCTGCGTACGCCGAATACATAACGGCGTTAGCTTCCTCACTTTC